>NW_006296629.1:382784-422821 GCF_000327345.1 Myotis davidii | reverse complement strand
AATGATTTTCTCTCATCATTGATGTTTCTATCTCTCTCTCCTTCTCCCTTCCTCTCTGAAATCAACAGAAATATATTTCCAAAAAAAAAGGCTTATTGGTCAGCCAAATGGAACGTAAAATGAAAATGTAAAATAATGTAGTTTTCCCACATTCTCTGCACTATCTGTTATGGAGGTCCGTCACACTTTTGCCTTCTCAACTCTCAATTTGCTTCTTTCCAGGAGTATTCTTACTTTGTCAAAGCCCTCTTTGTTGAGGCAGTCATTCCAACTCTTCATGAACTCTCCAGGGAATTTGTCTTTGCTGAACACTCCAATCTTCTTGCCATTCTTGCTTTCTTTAATGGCTTCAATCATTTTGTCAAAGCTGCTTTTATTACTTTCATTCTATTGGTGTCACAGGGAAGAAGGGTTTGTCAATTGGTTTTAGAATTAGACATCTATGTACTACTAGTAAAAAATAGCAGAGACAAATACTCTAAACACTGGAAAGAATGAATTCTATCCCCAGGCCCTACCCACTTTTTTAGGGCAAACAGTAACAAACCAAAAGTTAATACATTTCTTTGTATATTTTTATATGCTTGGGTGAAGTGCCATAAAAGTTGATCATTTCCCCCTAGGAACAGGTGAGAAATTCAAACACATAGGTGAACAATATTCTGAGAAAAAAATCTTCGTCAGGTGAGCAGTATGAAAAAAAAATTACATTTAATAAAAACTAGAACTAAGATATATCTAAATTTCCTTAACGATATTTGAAGCTATTTGTTCCAATTAAGGTACTCAGATGAAAACAAGCATAAGCTCACAGTATCTTCGAGATGGACAAATAGTTTGTTTAGCCAAAGAACTGACAGGGTTGTTCAACTCTTTTCTTCTTAACAATGAAGATGCGACAAACCTTTGAAATTACAACCACCCTCAGTTATAACCTTCCCCTCATATTCTATTAAATTCCTGGAAGGCATTTCTGTTTATCACTTTTACAAACATTCTTTCACATTTATGACATATTCTTTATTAGTTCTGACCTTTTCTCGTATCAGCAGTGTGATGGCAGGGGCTCCATTAGCATTCTCATTGCCCTTAGTATTGGCAATCTGTTTCAAGAACTCCACTTTTTTTTTGCTGGCCATAAAAATGATTTTGTCATCACAGAAGACCATGATAGTATCAGTTAGTTCATAACCAAAGAGCCATGTCTATTGGAAAAGATAATGACAACAATTTTTACAGATAAAAAAATTAATGTACTTGTATAGAAATACTTATAAAATAAGAATATGTGAAATTAACTTCAGAATAATCTGAGGTAGGAGGGGGCCTGGATGTGGACAAATGAAATAAAATTGGCCAGGAGTTGACAATTTACTGAAACTAAACAATGGGTATACAGGAGTTCAATATTACTATTTTACCTAGTTTTATATGTTTGAAATATTCTGTAACAAAGACCATCAAACCTTTGGACAATTTGTGTTTATTGAAACTATCTTATTTTTAGGGCAGAAGTGCATAAAATGGGACAGAATAAAGCTCTAGGGAACAGTGCATTCTACCTCCCCCAAAGATTGCTAGTTGTGTATCAACTATTAATTTTTTCTCTCCAAAAAAGATGGGATTTTGCCCAGCTGGCATGGCTCCGTGGTTGAGCATCAACCTATGAACCGGGAGGTCAGGGTTAGATTCCCAGTTAGGGCACATGCTTGGATTGCGGGCTCAATCTCCAGTAGGGGGCGTGCAGGAGGCAGCCGATCAATGATCATTGATGTTTCTCTCCTCCCTTCCTCAATAAAATATATTTTAAAAAGATGGGATTTTGAGCTGGGCAGACTGCTCAGCATGACGACTTATTTCCGTTCCTTTCTTGCAACTAAGTATGGCCAACAGATTAAATTTTGGCCAATAAATTATAAGGAGAAGTATTCTGTAGGACTTCAAGCAAGTCTCCTTAAAAAGGGAAGGAGATAGCCAATTTTCTTCCCTTTCTCCATTCTTTTTGCTTGGAATGCAAATGTATTGACTGAAGCTCTAGCAATTTGTGTATCATGAGCACAGGGCTAAACTCTATAAATGGTCGAGATGTGGAAAAAAAACTGGATCCCTGAAGACTATCCAAGAGAAAAAGAAATATTGTGTAATCCACTGTTCAGATTTTTTTGATACATAGTTAAATCTGTCCCAATTTATATACCTCTCTTTTTTCCTTATTTTCTGATCAGTGCTGTCTACTGAACTTTATGTGAAGATGAAAATATTCTCATCTGCTCTAATATGGCAGTCAGTATAGCGTACTTGAGATTTGGGACTGAGGAATTAAATTTTTATGTGGCAACTATACTGAACAGTGCAGTAGATGATTCAATGATAGTCAGGGCTAAGAACTGCTCACCTGTAAGGCAGTTGACTTGGCATAAACAATTTCTTCATCAACACCCACTGATACAACAATGGCATCAATGTTAGCATATTCATCTTCTCCTTTCTGAAAAGTAAAGAGTAGGTAATTTAGTCATTTTCTTCTTACACCAGGCAAAATAGGAATAGTGACTTCAGTATTTACTTAAAATATATATAATTTTTTCCTAAGAGAACTTGCAAGTTTAAGAAATTCCATGTTTACTTGACAACTTCACAGTCATTGCTCTATGCAACTGCCACTACAATTTAGAACATTTTCACCTCCCCCAAACAAACCCATTAGCAATTATTATCCATCTCCCTCTAACTCATCTAATTTGTCTATTCTGGACATTTCATATAAATGCAATAATAAAACATGTGGCCTTTGTGTTGGGCTTCTTTTACTTAACATGCTCTCAAGGTTCATCCATGTTGTAGCAAGTTTCAGTACCTCCTCCTTTTTATTGCTCAATAACAGTGTTCTATTGTATTTATGTATCATATTATATCCATTCATCAATTGCTACACATTTGGGTTATTCCTATTTTTTGGAGATTATAAATAATGCTGCTATGAACATTCATGTAAGTTTTAATGTGGAGCTATTTCTCCTGAGTATATGCTTAGGTGAGGAATTGCTGGGTCTTATGGTTAACTGTTTAACTTTTTAAGGAACCACCAGACTATTTTCCAAAGTGATTACACCATTTTACATTCCCAACAAGCAATGTATGGGATTTCCAATTTCTTCACATACTGACTAATATTGTTGTCTTTTTTACTACAGCCATCCAATAGATGTGATGTACTATTTCATTGTAGTTTTGAGTTGCATTTCCCTAATGGCAAATGAGTTGGGCATCTTTTCATGTGATTACTGACCATTTGTATACCTTTTTTGGAGAGGTGCCTATTCACATCCTTTGCCCGTTCTGTAAGTGGGTTATTACTGTATTATTAAATTGTAAGAGTTCTTTTTATATGCTAGATATGTCTCTTATTAGATGATTTGCAAATTTTTAACACAGTGGGTTCTTTTCACTTTTGTAATGCTGCCCTTTGAAGCATAAATTTTTTAATTTTGAAGAAATCCAAATTATTTTCTTGTACTTTAAAAAAAAATCCTTACCTGAGGATAAATTTTAGAAAGAGGGAGAGAGTGAGGGAGGGGGGGAGAGAGAGGGGGGGAGGAGAGGGAGAGGGAAAGAAAGAAGGGGAGAAACATTGATTGATTGCCTCCCATTAGTACTCGACTGGGAATCAAAACCACAACCTAAGTATGTGCGCCCTGACCAGGTGTATGGCATGATGCTCTAACAACTGAGCAACCCAGCCAGGGCATTTTCTTATGCTTTTAAAAAAATATATTTTTATTGATTTCAGAGAGGAAGGGAGAGGGAGGGAGATGGAAACATCATAGATGAGAATCATGGATCAGCTGCCTCCTGGATGCCCCCTAGTGGGGATCCAGCCTGCGACCTAGCCATGTGCCCTTGACTGGAATTGAACCTGGGACCGATGCTCTAACCATTAAGAAAAACAGGCCAGGGCTTCTTATGCTTTTGATGTCATATCTAAGAAGGCTTTACCTAACTCAAGGGCATACCTATACTTTTCTTCTATAGTAGTTTTATAGTTTAGCTCTTATGTTCAGATCTATGATTCATTTTCAGTTGATTTTGTATATGGTGTGAGGAAGGGGCTTAACTTCATTCTCTTGCATGTGGATATGCAGAAGTTTCAGCACCATAAGTTGAAAAGACTATTCTTTCCCCATTGAACTGTCTTGGCATCACTGTCAAATACCAAATGATGTAAACGTGAAGGTTTATTTCTGGATTCTCAATTCTATTCCATTGATCTACATGTCTATCCTTATACTAGTACCACATTGTTTTGGCTACTGCAGCTTTGTAGTAAGTTTTGAAGTTAGAGTTTATATGTGAGTCCTCTAACCATTTACCACTTCTGGACAGCAATATGAGCCCAAAGGGCTGGTAATTGTGGGTTATAAGGTTAAACCTTTTGACTTGGTAAAGTCAAGAAAAACATCTACTAAGACTCTTTTCCACATTTTAAGGGTTATGGCTGCCAAATAATCCAACAAAACACATAACTAAAAGAAGTTACCAGAAACTGTATTCATTCACCCATTGATTTGCAGTGAGAAAATGTTTTTCTTCAGGTTGCTCAAATTTTTGCTATGTACACTCCACTCTATCTATATAAAACCCTAACATGCAAATAGACCAAATGGCAGAACAACAACCGGTCACTATGACATGCGCTGACTACCAGGGGGCGCGCACGCAGAAAATGGCAGGTGTTGCCCTTGTTGGGATGGTGGAGGAGGTGAGTGAGGGATGCCAGACCAAGGAGGGTCACTGGATGCTGTCACTGGGGCGACCCTCTGGTGGTTACTGAAAATTCTTTACTCCCTTGCACTGTGGTCCTGTCCGGTGCTCACACCTGCTGCTGGCACCGGCCCCACTCGTACCCGCTGCTGACCCTGATCACCCCTTAGGGCTTCTTCACCTCCTCCTGCTCCTAAAGGGCATTCGGAGTCAGCAGCTGCCTCTCACACCCACTGCTGGCGCTGGCCCCATTCGCTGTGCCATCAGTGGGGTCAGCAGGTGCAAGCGGGGCCGGTGCCATCAGTGCGTGGGAGCGGGCCTGCCAGCAGACAGACCAGGGGCCATGGCGTGGGCACGGAGGATGGGCCAAGACCTGCCTCTGTGCCCACCACAACCTCGCAGCCCACAGTTCTTCTCATTGTGCATGAATTCGTGCACCGGGCCCCTAGTTTGTTAATAAACATGGATTTTGTGTAATATTACTGCTACCTTGATAACCTCCCAAAATTAGTAACAGGCACTCCCCTATATTTAATGCTCATGTGTTTTAGATATAAAAAAAACACCACTGAAATTAAACAGAAAGTCCCTTTTAGTATTTTTTGATATTTAGTTGAGTCAAAAATTTCAGCAAAGAAAAAGGCATCAACATGTACAAAAATTCAAAAGACACAGTGATTCATTTTTTAAAGTGTACAGAGTATAATCATGTGACTTAATCGTTAATAATATGGGAAAATCATCCAAAGGAACCTAAATACAATTAAAAGTAGGCAGAGAAAAAAAAAAAAAAGCCCACACATTCAGCTTTTTTTGATAGAGAAAACAAACCCAAAAACCTCAAGGATTTCAACTCATATACTAGTAAAATGTGCAGTTTTCCACTGCTGATCAAAAAAGATAAGGGGATGGTCTGGATGACATGATTCAGTGGTTGAGTGTCAACCTATAAACCAGGAGGTCATGGTTCAATTCCCAGTCAGGGCTTTTGCCTGGGTTGTGGGCTTGATCCCCAGTAGGGGGCGTGCAGGAGGCAGCTGATCAATGATTCTCTCTCATCACTGATGTTTCTATCTCTCTCTCCCTCCTCCTTCCTCTCTGAAATCAATAAAAAGAAACACACCCACACACACATCCTATATAATAAAAGCCTTACATGCAAATTGTCCTTTTGACCCCTCGCAATGAAATGCGCTGACCACCAAGGGCGGCATGGAACATGGCGGGCGTCGGCGACACAGCACTGGAAGCGGGTGGCAGTGGAGGCACTGCTGGTCCCAATGGGCCCTGACAAGAGCGGGACCATGGTGGGATGGTGGAGCAGGTGAGTGGGCGGTGCCAGGCCAAGGTGGGTGCAAGCAGGGCCCGATCGCCCGGCAGATGGCGATGAGCAGTGGGCTCCCAGGAGCTGAGGGAGCCCAGCAGGGGTCCAATGACTCAGCAGAGGGGGGCGTGCAGGGGCCTGGGAGCCCAGGGCCCAGAGGTCAGCTGGGACCTGCCCTTCTATGCTAGATGCTTGTGCTTCGATCTCTGGCCAGGCCTAGGGACTACACCCGTGCATGAATTTCATGCACTGGGCCTCTAGTGTGTGTGTGTGTGTAAAATTTTTTTTTAAAAAAGGTAAGAGGATGAATCCTAATTTCTCTTGAAACCAGTTGCTCTGACCATATATTCTTGGTTGAGTCCTTATAAAAATGAATGAGCTCTAACCCCAGAAGAAATATATTAACACCAGAATTTAAGATATCAAAAATAATACTAGTAAATTTGGATAAAATTTTTCTTAAAAATGTGACTCAATGAAAAAGATTACAATCAAACCAAATATTTTAACAGCAAAATCCAGAAGAGTACTTTTTATTTTCAAACTCTTTGAGGAGTACAAATGCCTTATAATAGATAACATTTAAAAAGTCTAAAATTGGTCCCAACCAGTTTTCTCAGTGGATAGCATGTCAGCCCATGGACTGAAGGATCACAGGTTCGATTCTGGTCAAGGGCATGCCTTGGTTACAGGTTTGATCCCCAGCCCTGGTCAAGGCACGTGCAGGCGGCAACGAATTGATGTTTCTCTGTCTCTCCCCCTTCCCTTCTACTCTAAAAATCAATGGAAAAACATCCTTGGGTGAGGATTAACAATAACAACAAAAAACAAGAAAAAGTCTGAAATTGTGGGAGATTTTAAATAATCTTCTTGTGAAACTTACACGATAAGCTATATACAATACTAAAATATTTTGATTAAGTAATATCTGGAATTTGTTTTGAAATACTGGAGTGGAGGGGGCTAGTTTTTTTGTTGTTTTTTTTTAAAGTGCCAGGCTAGCTTAGTAGCCCCTTGCCCCTGAACCTGCCCCACAGCCAGCTACAAATGCCAGCCTGGCTATTTGAGGGGGTTGAGGCTCAATTCTGTGCTGCTTACAAGGTCCCCAATTCCTAACCTGTTCTCTCCTGCTTAGACTGGAGCCCTAGTTAAAGCTGGACTTGCAACCCCTATGCTCCTCTCTATAGATGAATTATCTTGCAGCAGTGACCCCTGGTATGCATAGCTTCTCAACATCTACCAAATCTTTTCTGTCTCCAAATTCTGACACCTTCCAATCTGACTGTTCCACTTCACACCCAAGTCAGACAGTTTTGGAAGAGGAAATGGACAGAGTGGTTAAGTGACTAAGCAGAGCTGGGATAGCAACACCCTAAGTGCTTGACAAGTATTCTCACTGGGACGATACTGATGATAAATATGCATATCTCACAGAGCCCCAAGGGGCTCAGATTCAGGAGGCACCAAGTATCAAGGAAGGGAGACAGGGTATATTGTACATGGATGAGCTCAAGGCTAAAAACAGGTCTGGTCAGAGAAGGACCCCTCCAGTTCTTGGAAACCCTGACCCAATCCCTAATCTCTCCACAAAAAGACTTACTTTATTCTCTGAAGAAATGAACCCAGAAAGCTCTAGACTCAGATAGTAGGCCCAGCAGAAGGAAAGTGCAAAATGTTGGGGAATTAAACAAAGGTCTGCATTTTGAATGACAATTGGGAAAAAATGGCCAAGGAAAAGAATTAGATTTTTTCTGTGCATCTTCACTGAACTTAGAGAAAACACTTCAGACACTGACATTTGTGGGTCCTCCATTGACTGAGCCAGCCTATTCACTCTAGAATAACCCCAAGTCGAGAGGCTCCATTCATGCAGAGCTTCCAGTTTCGTATTGCCTTTTCTTTATATGGATGAATATAGCCAAGCCTCATTTTGATTTTTGTGACAGGGAATAGAATCAGATCAGCCTTCCCAAAATACTGTAAGCTTGAAGATTGACAATAATAGTTTCAATTCTGACAATCCTGAGTGATTTTTTTTTTTTTAATATATTTTATTGATTTTTTACAGAGAGGAAGGGAGAGAGATAGAGAGTTAGAAACATCGATGAGAGAGAAACATCGATCAGCTGCCTCCTGCACATCTCCTACTGGGGATGTGCCCGCAACCCAGGTACATGCCCTTGACCGGAATCGAACCTGGGACCTTTCAGTCCGCAGGCTGACGCTCTATCCACTGAGCCAAACCGGTTTCGGCCTGAGTGATTTTCAAACTTGAATTTTATACCCACTGAACTGTATTATTAACAAAAAGTAGAGACAAAACTTTTTAAGACATACAAGGGCTCAAGAAATACGTATTTTCTGTATCCTTTTTTAAGAACCTCTTAGAGGAAATGCTCTTAACAAAATAGAGAAAACTCAAGACATGGGCTATAGGATATATAGGGCACTCAACATTGGGAAGTCCCAAGGTTCAATAGGCCTGGAGAGCAACCTATCCATATGGAACAGTATAATGTAAGGTTGAAGGGTGGGGTAGGTGGTAGTACTTAAAAACAAACAGAGAATTAATAAAATGTCTGAAGAGTGCAAGAATTCCAGAATAATTGATGAGATTATAACAGACCCACAGGAAAATTAGGGCTGAGAAAACTTAAAAAGGGAGAAAAATTGAGGCAATCATGAACGCCAGGAAAAATAAAAACCATAGCAGAAAAGGTAAGGTAACTGTTCTGTTACTTCACCCACCAGGGAAACTATTTACATGAGCATTAGCTATGTAAACTGACTACTAATTTTATTTAAAACTATGAAAAAAAACTTATAGAGGGGTGAATGTGAGATAAAGCAAGTGTAATAAAATGCTATTGTATAATCTAGGTGGTTCGTATATGGGTACAGGCAGTCCTTGGGTTATGTTGGAATCGATGTACATCGTCTCATGGTTTCGTGGTTACGTCGCCATCTCCCATTTATTTATATAAAAAAAAAGTTCCACCATTTTGATGTATGTACATATGTGCTTTATGTTTTTTATTATTTATTTACCACAAGTAAAGGTCAGGAATTGTTATCTTTTAAGTTTTTTTTTTTACTGTTTCACTTCATTTCTGCTGTGTATGTGCTCCATGTGAGTGACGTAGGTGCTTATGTAGGTGGGTCTGACTTACAGTGAAGATCATGTTAGCTCGTGCTGTAGGAATGGATCTCTGACGTGGACCTACTGTATTTAGTGTAGAATTCTTTTACCTTTCTGAATGTTTAAAATCTTTAATAACAATGTATTAAGAAGAAATTTTAAGTGTCAGGAGGTAGAGGAAAGTTAAAAGAGGTGTGATGGCATAAAAAATTAAATTTAAATCCTAATTTACCAAAACAGTTAACATGAAAAATAGACAAACCAAGAACTAATAATATATAGATATTAGTTCAAAATATGAAAGAGAACTAAAAGTGGTTGTTTCTGGGGCAGGTAACTTTTGTTGTTGTTAATCCTCACTGAAGGATATTTATCTATTGATTTTCAGAGAGTAGGAACAAGGGAGGGAGGGAGGAAGGGAGGAGAGAGAAACATTAATGAAAGACACTGGCCGAAACCGGTTTGGCTCAGTGGATAGAGCGTCGGCCTGCGGACTGAAAGGTCCCAGGTTCGATTCCGGTCAAGGGCATGTACCTGGGTTGCGCGCACTTCCCCAGTGGGGGATATACAGGAGGCAGCTGGTCGATGTTTCTCTCTCATCGATGTTTCTAACTCTCTATCTCTCTCCTTTCCTCTCTGTAAAAAATCAATAAAATATATTTAAAAAAAAAAAAAAATGAAAGACACTGATTGCCTCCTGAATGTGCTCCCACTAGGGCAGGAGGGGTTAGGGTGGTGTCGAACCTGCAACCTGGGTATGTGCCCTTGACTGAGAATCGAACCCAAGACCTGCAGGATGATGCTCTAACTGCTGAGAATGGCAAGGGCGGGTTACTTTTTAAAAAGGCTTTTAAAACTATTTGCTTTTTTCAAGCCTATGTATTACTTGATTAAAATAATTTTTAGAATGCAAGTTAATAATATAGGTGGTTAGGAACCAGCAAAAATTGTGCAGTATCGGAATGATAAAAGTTGGGGAAATATTGCAGGGCACAGGAACAACTACATTCCTTTGAACCAATTAGGTATTGCATTAAAAGAGGAAACACTTTGAAGTTTCTGGTGATAGCTGAGATACCCACATAATTTATCATCCAAACGGAGACAATTTTGAGAATAAAAAAAACAACAACAGTATATCATTAATAATTACAGAGGGGCTCAGCTGGCGTGGCTCAGTGGTTGAGCGTCGACCTGTGAGCCATGAGGTCATGGTTCAACTCCCGGCTAGGGCACATCCCCAGGGTGGGGTGTGCAGGGGGCAGCTGATCAATCATGCTCTCTCATCTTTGACATTTCTATGTCTTTCTACCTCTCCCAGTCTCTCTGAAATCAATAAAAATGTATTTTTAAAAATAATTACACAGGGGCAGAAGGTGGATAGCTTCAGGAAAGGTAGGACTTCCGGTCATCCTAAGTATAGCCTGGGAAAAATCTTTTCAAACCAAGAAAGGGAGGCATGTAAGCTCAGAAATAATCACCATCGTTCACAGGATGCCTATGCTATGCCAGGCACTAATTATACTTGGTAATAGGGATAAAAAAATAAACATAAAAAAGTAGGTAACAGAGTAGACTATAAAAGCCGAGTAAGCAAGAATAAACGAATCCCAACCTGTCCAGGCATTTACTTCCTTCTTTATCCCTCTTTATGAGACCAAAGCATTACTTAAACCTTTCCCTATTTCCCTCCAGAGATAAAGGAACCATAAGAACTGAGATGAACATTATCTGAGAGAAAGTAGTATGGGGCCCTGACCGGTTTGGCTTAGTGGATAGAGTGTCGGCCTGCAGAATCAAGGGTCCCAGGTTCAATTCCAGTCAAGGGCTTGTACCTTGGTTGTGTGCACATACCCAGTGGGGAGTGTGCAGAAGGCAGCTGATTGATGTTTCTAACTCTCTAACCCTCTCCCTTCCTCTCTGTAAAAAAATCAACAAAATATATTTTTTAAAAAAAGTAGTATGGGAATTGCCTATATTTCTTAAGTCACAGGAGATAACTGCCTAGTCTTGGAAAGCAATCTGGAGCAAAAAAAATTTATCCATGACAAAAAATCAGCAGAGCCAGAGAGCAGCACTCAGGAGAAGCACTGATACTACAGGTTAGTTTTCTCCAAGGGCAAAAATTTTCTTTTTAAGGTTGGAGCCTCAATCCTGATAGGTTGATTCACATAAATTAATGCATTGGATCAGCATTCCTTTTGAAAACAGCTGGTGTTTTCCCAGCAGGAGTGGTTCAGTTGGTTAAGCATCCCTAATCCCATGAACCAAAAGGTCACCTGTTTGATTCCTGGTCAGGGCACATGCCTGGGTTGTAGGCTTGATCCCAGTAGGCAGCTGATTGATTTTTCTCACATCAATGTTTCTTTCTCCCTCCCTCTCCCTCTCACATAAATATATATTCAAAAAAGAAAACAGGTGCTATTTTGACATTTTATGGAATTTTTTTGGGATAAAAGGAAGATGACTAAAGTGCAGTTTCACTTAAAACAGGATGTCCTAACAGGCAGGTCTCAAATGAATTATAGTTATACCTGAATATTGTATCCCTCAGTTCTCAAAGGGGCCAAGACCCCAAAATGATGGGAACCTCTCCCCTTGTATCACATGCAGTACTAATCCCATTACTTGGTTAAAAATAATTACAATAAAATATATTAAAAAAATAAAATAAAAAAATAAAAATAAAAATAATTACAATCATGAAATGGCTGGGAAGCCCTGAATAAGGACCTAGTAAGTATAAGAGGACAGAGGAGGAGACCATCACCCCTCTCATGACCTACCACTAACATCCAGAGTTTCCTATTGCAAAAATACAAAAGTGCTGCAAACCTTTTCTGTTTGTAGCAGGTCTAATTGATATATATGAAATATTGATATATATATATGAAAGCCTAAGCAACTGGACGACCAGCCAGTAGCTATGATGTGCACCATCCTGGTGGTCCACCAGCCCGGTGGCAGCCACTCACTCCTTCAGTAGTCCTGCAGGTCCAATCTCTGAACAGGTCAGGCACCGATGGACCAGTGCCACCGGCAGAATCCTTACAGCACCGCTGGCCTCTGGGAACCATGGCTGCTTCCCCTCCCTAGATGCTCCATAAGAAATGATATGAAAGCGGCCGCCAGGTGGCTCCCGACAACCAGTGCAAAGGTCAGCGGGACAGGTCCGGATCCTGGGCTGGCACGGGCATCCCAATGCCCGCCCAGAAGGCTGATTGCTTTCCAGCTCCCCACCCCTCTTGGGAGGGGCGCCAGGCGCAGGGCTCATGGCTGGTGAGTGTCACTGCGGAGGCGCAAGCCTCTCCCGATCAGGACTGACTGGGTGTGAGCCCACAGCAGGCGCAGCAGGGCCGGGATGAGTGGGAGCAGCAGATGGTGTTGGACATGCACAATCCCCGCAGGCCACGCTAAGGGACCCCACCAGTGCACGAATTCATGCACTGGCCTCTAGTTTTAAAATAAGAGGCAGGACTGGACTAGACTCAAACATCCCAGAGTCATAAAACAAGTTCTAGTCACTATGAAGGTCTCCTGTTTGATTTTTGGCAGAGCCTATTTTCTCAGGTATGAGATTTAATGTTTTAAAAATTTCTACTCAGTTAAAAGTGTGTAACACTGCAAATGTTTTTAGGATATAAGTTATGAAATCTGTTAAGTAAGAAATATATCTTATTTGCAGTAGCTTCACAATATATATATCTAACCCAAACTCGCAGATAGGTGAAATTAGGACCCACATTAGCTCCCACTTTTATTTTTTTTAAAAATGGAGAGAGGGCAGTCATAGCTTTCTGGTTTTCTACAATTCTATGTAGTTGAAGAGAGTTTGATCTACTTTGTGTTAGCTTATGCAACCACACAGCTCTGAAAGGCTTATGCTTAAAGGTATCTAAGACTAAAAAGTGGATGTGGAACACAAGCTAACTTCTCAGTTATCTCTATATACCAAAGCCTAAGCGACGGTTACAACCAAACAACCGGTCTATAACAACGCACACTGACCACCAGGGGGCAGACGCTCAATGCAGGAGCTGCCCCCTGGTGGTCAGTGCACTCCCATAGCCAACCTCCCCCAGCCAGCCAACCTCTTGTGGTCCCTCCCTGCAACCAGCAGGCCCCCATCGCCTGATTGGGGCTGAGCCCTGGGCTGGAACGGGAAACTGGGGATGGGTGGCTGCAGACACGGCCCCTTTCCCAGGGGGGCCAAGGACCAGTTCCCTCCTCAGGGCCAGCAGCCAACTTCCCATGCCCTATTCCTTCTCCTGGCCGGCAGGCCCTGATCAGCCCGCCACCCACCAGCCACAATGGCAGCGAGGGAAGGAGTGGGGGAGGCAGGAAACTGCACGGTACCGGATCAGTGTTCGGAGTCCATTCTTACGTGCCTGGCCCAGCGACCACTGCCTCCTCTCCTGACCCTACAGGAACCTTTGGGCCCCGATAGGCTCTGATTGCCGGCCAGGCCTAGGGACCCACCCGTGCATGAATTTCGTGAACTGGGCCTCTGGTTTTTGTCATAATAGAGGTTTGAAGATGAGAGCTGACAAACAGGTTTGGGAGTTATATAGTTAACTTCAAGTTCTTCTCTTATTTCAATGCCAGTTTTCTTAAAGGAAAAAGTGCAAACAAATCAAATATAGCATGCACCTACATATTTCACTCTTTCTGGACAGCTAAGAGAATAAACAATCAGAAATTATCCCAAAACCTAAGCACTCTAGTAGAGTGCTTAAGCAGAGCAGAATGACAGCACTCTACTAGAAAGACTGTGCACAGAGAAATTCTACAGGTAGGTTCTGAGCATAGTTATTAAAATGTAATTATAAAAAAGAAAGTAAATTTGAGTAAGATTTTATAATAAACCATAAATTTTGCTATTAATTTTTATGACTTGGCTCAACTTTATAATGCCAGGGTCTTATTAACATCTAACAATCCCCCTTTCAAATGATGTCATTAGCTAAATAGGAGGGCTAACATAAATTTTAATTATTTTTGAGAAATAAAAAATGGGGGCGAACAAATGAACTTTCATGGATTTAAAGACTATAACTTGAGATTAAGTTTGCCAATTTGTCTTCAGGCCCCAAGTTTTTCCTAGTTTCATGCTTTGCATTTAATTATCACATAGGGGAATGGTGACGTCTAAATTAATCTGTTTTCATGAATGGCTTCGAGAGGATGAATAATTTGATAAAGTCTGAATTACCCAGACTAGAAACAACCTCCACATCAAAGGTATATGATTGTAGGGTCTAGGGGGGAAAAGAAGGGCTTTTGATTATTACCAGCACATTAACACATATTAATCTTTAAAAGATATCAGGACCTTTACAGTTTTTCTAACATGCATCATGTTCAAATTTTAAAAGTTGACATTTGTTAAAAACTAACCAACAAAAAATCTTAAAAATAAATTTTATGTTCAAGACTTGTCTAGCATAGAGTCCTTATTTTTGCTTTTCATAAAATGTAACTTTTATGAAAATTATCTAATTTTATTTTATTTTCAATTATCTAGTGCAATTTATTTTCAGTTACCTCAAAAGAAGAAACATGCACAGGAACCTTTAATGTGAATGGCAGGGAAATGACCAATTTTAATAATTTGATTTTTAGTAGAGGATCAATTTGGAAGGCAACTTACAATGCTGAAATCAGAACTGAACATTTTTTTGCCAGGACGTTTTTCAGGTTTTAAAAGTCTTTATTAGCTTATCTTCCCTGGTTGACAGAGTTCAGAGGCCAGCCTTACTCTAGACAGCTCAGGCTGCACCACGGGATGCAACCAAATGTTTGAATTGACAAATTACTTTCATAAGAATAAATCTTAACAGTGAAGGTTTTTCAAGCAACAAAACTGCCCAATCTTTAAAAGACTGGGAATTGCAACAGCTCTTTTCTGTAAACGTGCCCTGGACACTCTACCAAGGGGGAAAACTAATCAGGTTTCATGCATCACATCGTTTTTTGTATTACTAATGCCTGCAGGTTTTCTGTTACCCACGGCAGGGCCTAGAGCATGAGGCGGTTGCAGGTAAACAGCATTTGTTGAACTGTACCAAAAGGCCCGCAAAGAAGAAACGCGAAGAGCCCGATTCACATCCTCCTCGCCCCTCTGTCCATCCTTTACGAAGACCGTTGAGATTCTGGCGGGACCTGGGCAGAATACTCTGGTTCGGGAAGGACAGAGCGAGTGCGTGGGTGTGTGTGAACACTGCAGGAGGGGGCGGCCAGACGTGGTCACAGAGTGGGAGGGAATGATGATGCAAGCCTCTTCTAGGGCGGGAAGAAACTACGAGAGGTGGCTGTTATGCATGACCCGGGCCGGCACGCGGAGAAGATGGTGGTGGCCGCAGGGTGACTGCGGGGGATTCCCTGTTACGGGGCAGCGCTCGGGGCCGCCTGAGGTGAATGCTCCTGGAGCAACTAAAGGGGCGCGACACTGAAACCGGGATTTCTCGAAGGAAAGGGAAAAAAGGGCGCCGAGAAACGGGGTTATTATGGGATGTAAAAGAGGGGCTCCCTAGGGAAAATTACGGGATCTATCTCACCCGCCAATTGCTGTACAGTCTCTTCACTCGCCGGTAATAAGCATCTTTATCCAGAGTCACAGCCATAGCCACAGACGCCGCTCCTCCTCGGGTCCCGAGATTCACGCGAGGTCCCGGATCCACCACCCGCTCTCGGCCCCGGAATCCCGCACTCTCCCAGTGACCCGGAAGTGTCGACCTCAAAGATGCCCTTTCCGCTTCCGGGTCCCGACAGCACTGGGTTCTGCTTTTTTTAAAAAATCCTCCCTCGGGAGGTTAATAGGAAGAAGGAAGTGTGGGGAAACCAACAAAATGTGCAAAGTCTAGATTTTCGCGGGATTTTGTTAACTTAGTAACCGCACGCTAGTCGACGTCATCACGTGACGCTCTGCCTCCGCCCTTACTGCCCGCCGGGCCGCAGTTCCCAGGAGCTCCGAGCTTTCGCCGAGGCGCCGGCTGGGGAAAGCTAAGGGGGCGGGAGGCCTGACGCGCTGGCTCCGCCCCTCGCAAGCTGCCGCGCGCGGGTGGAACGGCCCCACCCATCGGCAAAGGAAGGGGAAGCAGAAAGAGCGGGATCTGGCGTGGGAGCGGTACGTTCCGCTCCTGGAAATGGTGGGGAAGCAAACGTCTCTGCTGCTCCGGGGTTGGACAAACCTTCGCTATCAGGACGCTGGGTCAGGGTCTCCAGGAAGAAGAGGAGAGCTCAAATCAGGGAGAGGGAGCCCATCCTCCCAATCAAACTACCACACCAGTTATGGGTAAGGACAGAAGCGGGGGAAATGCCCAGGCTTCATCTGAGCGCTGGAATGGCAGGGGAAAGGTTGTAGGAAACAAATGGCTTAAGAGGATTCAACTCATACCCGGCCCAAAGTCCTGACAAACTCTTGCAGCAGTTCAGTGACACCACTCAGGCTTCCCTACAGCAGTTACTTAATTTGAAACAAAAGTTTCGTGATTCTTGCCAAAATTCTTCCATCTCTTCTCAGAACTTAGAGTTTGAATCTGGAAAATTTTGCCTACTATTTAGCTTAATCCCCTTGCCTTTAGCAAACTGGACAGCCTACACTTATCTATAACCTTTAATGGAGTACAAATGACTGCCCTATCCAACTTAACTTTGCATGAACAGTAATGGACTTTCGGAAAGTGGTGTTGAAATTACCCATCATGAACAGCAATACTTAAAATTAATATTTATATTGGATTTGAGCAGATGTAGAACAAGGGAAGAGTGGGAAAGGATTAACTTAAATTTATTAATGCCAAGGGAAGGAAGGTAACAGTTCCTGACCCTCCCGCTGTATCCACAGTTCAGCCAGGAACAGGCTCTGCCAGAGGCTAGGGCCAGCGCTACATAGTCTGTGGTTAATGGAGGTTTCTAGGGAGGGGTGAGCACCTCAGCTGCTCTAGTCTCCTTTCCTTCCCCAGAAATGAGGAAGTGGTCGTGTATTATTTAAGGAGTTCCCCTGCCCACCCAATCAGCTCAAATTTGGAAGCAATTAGGTATAAGTTTTCTTTTTCCTTTCACCTCCTCGAGTGGGAGTCTTGGGTTTCCCCACATCTCCCCTGCCCCTCCCATTTTTCCATAGTCCAAGGGCCAGAGTAAATGAAAATACAGCAGCCACCCAAGCAATGGGGCCAAGCTGAGGCTTCAGTCATCCGCATCTTCGCTGGAGTCTGAGTTGGCTGGCATCATAGGATCATCAATGAGTGAGAAGTCCCTTTCTGAGCTATCATAGCCCTGAGATAAATCATCATCATCATCTTCATCCTCATCATCCTCATTGTCCTCAGGTTGCAGTGATGGCAACCTCAAGGCAGTACCAGACGTGGTAGAGGCTGGTGAAGAAGGATAACCAGTGGCTCTCAGGCGGCTTTCTGTATTAAAGACTCAGTGATGACCCAATATCCTTGTGACTTTAAGGGAAGTTATAGCACACATCTATGAAGCAACAGTGAATCTACACTACTTGAGGCTTTTAGTAAAAAGAATATAAAAACCCTGGCCTGTTTGCCTCAGTGATTAAGAGCATCAGCCTGTGGATCAAGGGGTCATGGGTTTGATTCTCATGTCAATGTTTCTTTCTCTCCCTCTCCCCCCCGCCCTTCCTCCCTTCCACTCTCTCCAAAAATCAACGGCACTGGATTAAATGTGTGTGTGTGTGTGTGTGTGTGTGTGTGTGTGTGGGGGGGTGGGGGTGGTGGTGGTGGTGATGAAGCATGGTGCTGGAGTCTACATGAGGGGATGATGTTGCACCACCCATCACAAACGGCATAAAAGGCAAGGATGCAGAAGCAGCACTGCTATGGCCCAGAGATGACACAGACTGCAGACCACTACTGCTGTGCTGGAAGGTATTGTGCAGAGACAGGGAGCCAGTGCCTCCACCCTGCATCAGGGCCATCATCTTAGAAAGGTCTGGTCGCATCCTACGGGCTCGCTTCTTACTGTTGTCTGGTGCAATAGGCCCTGGCAAAACCCGATTGAATACAGTTTCAGCATGGTGACTCTGTGAGGAAGAACAAAAAAAGACAGTAAAAAGAAGGGGAAAAAAATGAAACAAAAGTAAACAGTTATAGGAGCAAATGCTGGAAGTAGTTGGTTGAAGCATTCTGATGCTAAGATCAAAGATTTCATACTGACACTCATGCCCAGAGTTTTGCTTTTTCCCCCAGGAGTACATTGTACTTTTACTCTGGCCAACCACTTCACAAATGCTTACCTTGGTTAATGAGGTGTCTGAGTAAGACACTGAATCAATACTTGTACAGTATACTTTACTGACAGCAGTCTGTTCACACGATCTTATCATGTGAAGTGCTCACAACTGTACTGATATTTACGATACTATCCTTCATCAGATCAGAGTGGGTAAACCAAAGAGAAGGTCAGGTTACACTTTTGGATGTCTAGAACACCAAAAACATTGTGGCTAGCTCCTCACCAAATGTAATACATTTCTCACAATGATAAAAACTTACATATCTGCTGAATTTTAAATTGCTTCTTTCAAATGTTCTGACTAAATTTTGGTTAAGTTCACTGGTGCTGGAAATTATTACTTTTAATGCCTCTGCTTTGCTAGACATATGTATAATACTGGGTAAACAGTCACTGAATTCAGACAATGGGTATTTGTGTCTTTGGACATTGCCCAATCTAAGCCTACCATCTCACATGAGAATATACCTTTCTATCTTACAAACATCTCAAAACTCTATTTGTAAAGACTTTTAAAATATTATAACAGCACCTAAACTTCAATAATAAAGTATGTAGTGCTAGACACAGTGATCAATTCTATATAAGAATTCTGTACTAGTCATAATTTTCTATGATTCTTTCTTAGAGTTATCAATAGACTATAAAGAATTAGCAAAAGTAGTTGAGGTAACACTAGTTTTAGAATTAAAGGAAGAAAAGTCTTTTTTTTACAGGCTGCTCTACAATGATAAATTCAAGACAGAGAAGGTAGCAGCCTTCTAGCCATCAGCCTCTCATATCAACTATTCTGCCTATTACCCACTTGGTCCCATGGAGACTCAGAGGAAAAATGAAAACATTATTTTATATGAAACAAAATATTTATATGAAACTATTTATATGCAACACTTTCACCAAAATAAAAATAAGCCTCATAAATAAATATATATTATATGCAAAATAATGTTATAAGAATTTGTTAAATACAAAAGATACTGTTCATTTAGAAATCAATTTTAAGAGAAATTATGTAAAAAGATGTAAAATGATCAAATGAGTAATGATTAAATAAAGTGAGTATGCAAAAGTGCTAATACATTATAAATGCTTACCAAACCAAACCATGATTTTTATCTGTTTAAAAAATACAACTATTGCCCGGCCAGCATGCTCAGTGGTTATCAAACTATGAAATGGGAGGTCATGGTTCGATTCCCAGTCAGGCTTTGGCATGTGGAAGGCAGCCAATCGATGACTCTCTCTCATCAATGATGTTTCTGTCCCTCTCTCCCTCCTTGAAATCAATAACAATATATATTTTTAAAAAAATACAACTATTACCCAAAGTAAGAAAAACACAGCCAAGAGAAACTTTTGCAGTTTTATGTTGGTGGAAAGGATATGAGTACTTAATCCAGAAGGTCTGTAACCATTATAAAACACATAATAATTATTAAAATAATAAACTACTGAATTACTGGCATATTATTGATTCTCAACCCAAACCCCATGACTGTTTTCTATAGTAGGTCCCAAATCACTTCTAAAATATATAGAATCATAAAACTTTTAGAAATTATGTGATCCAAACCTCTCTTTTCAGGCAGGCTGTGCAAAAAGAAAAGATTAAAGGATTTGCCAAAAACCCCTTAGTAAAAGAGTAGGATAAGGCTTTAAATGCTCTAACACATCTTACTAATTCTATTTTAATATGCTTAAAATGCTGAAATTAGTTTTTAGAATTTTATGCTTTTCTAGAGATAACGATGCCATCAGGACTATAAAAATACCAATAAAATTACTTTGGCTTCCTTATTGGTGAAGACACATTTTCTCTGACACACATTGGAAAAAAGATAAATAGCATTAAATTTCTCCAGTCATATCTAGTGGGAATAGAGCAGTAATGCCTCAGTCTCACTTACCTTTTTTCCATTCCTAGAGTTGGGGGTCTGTACTGGTTCCATTCCCAAACAGTTCAATTCTACCTTATTATTTTTTTTACATCTCTGCCACTTTTGTTTTCTGCGATCCTCCATATACTGCAATAGAAAAGCATCAGTTAACCTAGAGGAGTAAAAATCTGCTCTAATGTAATTACTAAGGTATTAGTGTCTAGTTTGACAGTAAGTGCTTATTGCATGGATAAACAGATTAGTCCTAGTGGAAAACTGCAATGAAGTAGATCTCTCCAGAAATTTTAGGTGGTTATATAATAATTTGATAGCAAATATTTGCCTAGCAATTTAACCGGTGCTTTAACGTTTTATTTTTGATCCTTACAACTCTGTAAGGTAGGATGACTGGTAGGTACTACACCTATTTTAAAGATGCAGAAACGACATAATATGGCATGCTTCCTCCGTCTCACACATCTTAAAAATCAAGGGAATGACTTTAAATCTTGCTGGATGGAACTGCCACTCACCGCTAGAAATCGGGGATCGACAGCGAACTCTGGATGACCCTGTAACCACATCTCCAGTTCAGCCCGGCGAGGGGCATCCTCACCCACCAGCAAAGTACCATCCACCTTATTGATGACAGGGATCCGAGTCTCCAGGTCCACGTCAAGGTGATTAGGCTCTTCCATGCACTCCACCTCCAGCTGCAAACCCAGAATCCACCCCCATGAGCACATACTCTTCTTTGGAGCAGGAAGGGAGGGGGAGCAGAGCCAATGGTAGCCATAAAATAACTCTAACATCTTCTAGTCCCTCAATCCCAAGTGCCTTCACCATTACTGAGAATAAAAAGCTCTTATCTAATCAAAGTGTTAAAGACTTTCTCTACCACTCACCTCAACTAGCTTCTTTCTGTTCCCCTTCTTCTTATGAAACAGAGGATGTCCACCTCCCATTACTCCGTTAGCCATCAACTTGTGCTTCTGGAATGTTAGCTTCAATCCTTCCTCCTAGTAAGACAACCCACCAACCCAAGATGTCATATGGCACATGTTTTTAAAATAAGGGTTAAGTTTTGGGGGACTTGGGGTAGAGCAGGGGTCCTCAAACTTTTTAAACAGGGGGCCAGTTCACTGTCCCTCAGACCGTTGGAGGGCCGGACTATAGTTTAAAAAAAAACTATGAACAAATTCCTATGCACACTGCACATATCTTATTTTGAAGTAAAAAAAACAAAACGGGAACAAATACAGTATTTGTATTTGCATGTGGCCCACGGGCCGTAGTTTGAGGACCCCTGGGGTAGAGTCATCTTCTGACTCAATGATAGTGAAAAGGCCATTGCACCAAAGGGTAGAAACTAGAAATATAACCAAATATATAGACTTTTGCTTGATTTCAGAGAGGAAGAAGGAGAGAGGGACAGAAATATCGATGAGAGAGAATCACTGATTGGCTGCCTCCTGCATACCCTCTACTGGGGATCGAGCTTGCAATCCTGAGCATGTGCCCTGACCATGAATCGAACTGGAGACCTCTTGGTTCATGTATCAATGATCAACCACTGAGCAACACGAGCTGGGCTAGCTAAAATTTCTTTTCCTCCTCTCATTTTTAAAGTTAGCTAACCAAATGAATTTAGTGAAAGGAGTTAGCAAGAACTGTAACCTCCTTCCCCACTTCCCAATACCTAAATGATAAGCTTACATCTTTGATTTGAACTGTAAACTCCTTCTCATCCATGCCTCGGCGAAGTTTGGTGAACTGAGCTGCTGCTGTGGTGACTGCGGACACTTCCTCCTCTGCCATGGAAGCTGCACTGCTACTTCGTGGTGTGGGGACTGGAGAGTCACCATATTCTCCTGGAGTCAATGAAGGACTGTCTAGCAAGTGGTTGCCTGGCCCCAAAATTCCTCCTGTTAGCATTTCCTGACTTCGGCGGCTAGAAGGCCACTTCCCTGAGAGTACAGCCTGGCAGACGAGGTCAATACGGTTGATCAGGACACGATCCTGAGTGGGGGAAAAAGAAGTCAACAATGGTTTTAGGGCCTGAGTATTAGCTATGTGATCTTGTGATAGTCACAATGCCATCATTATCAAGATGGGTACAATCATAAGGCAGAAAGGAGGGAGGTAATAGTATCAGAATCCTTAGTCAACTGAGAAGAGTTTTATAAAAAAACATGTAGCACTAAACACAATCAAAGAAAATCAGAACCATCTGTTCCTTGTTTCTTGTATGTTACACTGTATTTCTAGACTCTACATGTCCAGGAATGAGGCTATTACCTTGGGCCACTCAGAGGCTCTTTGTCTTTCTTGTAGCAGCAGAAGCTCAGGGGTCATCTGTTCTCCATCATCATTTGGGAATCCATCTTGAGACATAGTGAGGGACAGGAGACTCTCTTCATCATAGAGCTTTGAGTGGGACCTGTCAGCAGCTAGAGATCATACAGAATGTGTGAGCAAAGATGAAAGAATAAGATTATATAGGAATGGCATTATATAGACTTTTAAATAAAGACTCAGAGAATAACAGATCTCTGGATATTCTTATCAAATCAAAATCTGAATCTCTTTCAGAAGATGCATTTAGAAAAGAAGGGGAAGAGCAGAGAAGGGGGTAATAAGGAAGAAGGTTAACAGCCTGTCACATGCACTCACTTAGCTTCTCTTCCTTCTCGTCCTCACTCTCATCAGTGCTGGAGCTGGAGCTGGATGAGGATGAGGAAGAAGAGGATGATGGTGACAGCTTGCTCAAGTCCAGCTCAGAGTCTGAATCATCCTCATCTTCCAGTTTGACTGGTAGGACACTCCGGGAAACCAGAGGGGTAGTATCAGAAGAGGCTACTCGCATCTCATAGACTTGAGGCGTTGGTCGGCTCCTGGCTACCATGTCATGCTCTAGCTTTAAAGTTAGACTGTCCAGACTGGGGGCCTGGGCAGCTGTCTCCTCAGGTGGCTTTTCAACAGGAGCATCTGGGCGCAGGGGCAACGGTGAGGCAGTGCGCGAGGTATACTGCTGGTGTAGCAGTGGAGTAGAGCAGCGTGACAGGGATGGAGCTGGTGCTCCTGCTTGATGGTTCTGCATATAATTCATTCGGGCAGCCAGAAAAGAGAAGTCTGGGTCCTGCATGATATTGCAATCTGTTTGGCTCACCCCATGACGGGCTGCCCCTCGTAGAAGCTCCCCATCATGTCGAACAGGTTCCCACCATTTGGGCAATTCAGGACCTGGAGGCTGACATAATGCCAGTCGATCTTCTAAAAGGGGGTGGCATAAAACTTGTTCCCGTAAGCGCCGAAGCAATTCGATACGGTAGAGAGTTCGTGAGGCCCTCTCCTCAGTGATGGGCTCAATAAACAGATTAGGGTCTGGAGGCTCTGCAAGAGATAAATGTGGAAGGAGAAATGAGCCATGATTGCTTCTGTCACCATCCATCCCTACACTCATCCAAAAATCTCTAGTTTCGCATACCATCTCCAGCTGCTGGGGGAAGACGGCACACTTGGCGGCACATGGCCACAAAGCCATGGAAATACTTGGTAAGGCTTTCGTCTGTTTTTTTGTCTAGTCGAGCAAAAGTGCGGAAGCGATCCCAATGGAATTGCATGGTGTCAGGGTCATACTCCACACCAAAGGTAGACACTACTCGATAGAAATCAGTTTGTTCACGCCTTGTCCATCTACAAAGGGAGGAGGAATCAGACAACAGTGATCAGAATATAGGGAAACCGGTTACTTCTTAGTGTGGCTTAGAGAATCTGAATACACAAAAATTGAAATTAGGGGGAAAATAAAGGCCCAGAAGATAGCAGAAGAGGTAGTTAAGAGGTACTCTGTAACATGTAAGAATTTAATAATTAGCAAGCTAAAGGGAAAAATGATGTGGGCAAATAATGAGAATGTCTACACAGGAGATCTTCCTGGGAGTTATAATTATGCAGAAAGTGAAGTTTATGTCAAAGAAGTGTAACAATTAAGGGCAAAGAAGATAGTCCTTCTTTAGAGAATTTCAAAAAATTTCTTCTTAAGATGCTTTTCAATATAGGGCCTATAGTAAAGACAAGGTTACAGTTTAGCCCAAATTCCCAGCCATATCTTACCGTTGTTGTTTTTCCCGCCGTGCAATTTCTTTTAGCTTGAAGGCTGCCTCACAACGTCGCCGTCTCCGGTCCCCACGTTCTGCAGCCTCTATCTTCATCTGCTCTCTCTTGTAGCTACGCTGATAGGCTGTGACTAGGCGCCGAAGCCTAGCTGTCAGGGCAGAGCCTGGAGGCCAGAATAGATGGCCTGGCTGTTGGGTTACCTGGGCTGTGGGAACCAAAGTAGAATGAAAAAGAAGTACAGGAAAGACAGTACAGATAATGCTGGTAATTCAACCCACCCAAAGGCAAAGCTCTTAGAAATCCCAGGATAGGATAGAATCAGTTGATAATTCCCCAAACACACCATCCCACACAAATTGTACTAGGTGACCTAGACATTTACCTTCTTCTCCATCAATTACTGAGATCTCCTCATCCATCATCATCAAAGGATCACCCTAGAGAAGGAGATCCACCCCACAGGATGGAGGGAAGAGGGAAAGGGGAAGAAGTTGATACTCTGAAATCACTTTCTCATGTGTGTCCTTCTATAGTACCAAGGGATCAAGAAAATTTTCTATTGAAAGGAACCCTACGAAACACTTGAAGTAACTAAGTGAATAAGAAAGAAGAACCTGAAAAGTCAGTTCTTATTAATGGCTTGAAGATAACAGGACTCAGGAATTTATTAAAAATAGTATTTTCCAATGTCCAGTTTAGGTCTTCCACAAAGTCATCCCTGATCTCCCCCAGAAGCATTACAATCCTTTCTATAATAATTTATATTCTCAAATGGTAATTACTTTTCATTTTGTATTATAAATTAGTCAATATACTTCAGGATTGAAGGAATGGGAGAATACTTAACTATTTAGTAAGAGAGAAAATAGACTTAAATGAGAATTCTCACCTCATCATCTTGGTCCTTTGGGGGACCCTGGAGTGGTTTATATTCAGGATCTTCACAATCCTTATCAAAGTCAACCCTAAAATTACACAGAGGCATGAGAAAATGCTATTAGCAACATACCTTTTTTCACTAAGAGGAACCTAGGATGAAGAGCTGGCCAAACATACAATCCAGCATGGAATAGTCTTTTTTTTCATGCTGGAAGGAAAGGCAGGCCAGGTGCAAAGCTCTGAGTAAGTTAGGCACAGCATCCAAAAGAACAAAGAACAGGGAAAAATTGACAAAGAGCACTGTTACGTTGCTTTAATTTAAAATGAAACACCAGCAAGCACACTTGTTGTTTCTTGATAGCCCTGTTTATTGTTTAACCCATTACCTACCCCCTTCCCAACTATATACTTTTATTTCATTCGAATGACCCATGCTTGTTTATTTTTACAACTTTGCTCTACTGAGCAGAAGAGTGACATAATAATTAAATAATTTATTATTGCAATGAATAAACGGCCCAATTTCCTTTGAGGGTCCTTCACTAAGCAACCTGAGGTTTTGATCATCAAAGAGAAACCTCTCAATCATGAAGATGTATGGGTATTCATGAACTAAGCCAACTCTCTCACATGCCCCTCAGGTCTCCACATGAGAAGTTTTGTTCAACTCACTGGCACCCAAGTAGGGCAACACTGCCCCACCTGATGGCTCAGTATTAGCATGGCAATTCATCATCGAGGCATGTATCCAGAGTAATGCTTTTATGTGTCAACCACCACTAAGAGATGATAAACCAGAGCTAAAATTTCCTTTGGCTCTACCACGTAAGTGGTATGGAAGAGCTACATGGCTATTATTTTTTAAGACGACTAGTTATCCTTTCAGCTACTGTGGCTGTACAGAAAAGTATTGCAAAGAAAATGGAATAGAACATCAAATAAGCCAATTGGAAGTAATACTAATTTTCACCCTTAGTTGTATCTTATGGCAATGCATGGTTTTAAGCCAGTCCTTTCTGCTGGTCTCACTCTTTGTTAAGAATTTATCATTCATAAGTATAACCATCATTGTAGTTAATCCCAATGTGTTCAGTCAAGGCTAAAGTTATTTCTTAGCACAAGTTATCTAATAGCCTTTAGAGGGTTGCCTCAGAACTTTAAGAGAATTAAACACCAATGCTTACCCTTCTACTATGTCAGAGAAATTATCCAACACTCGGTGTTCTGCTGCAATAGCTTTGTCATCTGGTCGACCAGCCTTTTCCAAGAAACATAAAGCTGGGTCTGCCCTCATAGTATTGTATTTTTCATAGCCTAGAAGAAAAAGGGCCATAAATTGAAGAAAATCATGGATTCATTTTGTTTTTATGCTTATTTCATATGCTTATTTTGTATATTATATGGGTTCCTTTGTTCACAATGCAGAATATAGTCTAAATGTTAACCTGGACAGCTGTTGAGTTATCCTATATAAGCCTAATATACTAAGTGTCCGGTCAACCAATCAAAGCATAATATGCTAAGGCCGTTCAACTGCTTGCTATGACATGCACTGACCACAAGGGGGCAGACAGTCAACTGGTCAACCAGTCACTATGATGTACACTGACCACCAGGGGGCAGATGCTCCGACCAGTACGTTAGCTTGCTACTGGGGTCCGGTCAATCGGGACTGAGCCAGACACACCCTGGAGCCCTGGCCGCTCAGTTGCTCACTATGATGTGCACTGACCACCAGGGGGCAGACACTATGACTGTTAGGTTAGCTTGCTGCTGGGGTCTGGCCGAGCGGGATGGGCCTGACATGCCCTGGAGCCTTCCCATGGTCTCTCCCCTGTTGGCCAACCTCCTGTTTCCCTCCCCGGTCCCAATCATGCAGTGGTGGGGTCCTTTGGCCAGGCCTGTGCCCTCTCACAATCTGGGACCCCTCGGGGGATGTCAGAGAGCCGGTTTCAGCCTGATCCCACAGGCCAGGCCAAGGGACCCCACTTGTGCATGATTTCATGCACTGGGCCTCTAGTATTACTATATTTAATATTTCTATAGCAATTTAGAGTTATAAAGAGCTTTAATACTAGTTATTAAAAATAGGAATTTAATCAATTTTGATACATGTAACTTAGATGGCACAACATACAGATTGGTAACAATTATTAGAAACAGATGGAAGACTCCCTACATTGGGATTTAACTATACATCTGGTCTTTCTTGCACATCTATTTATAGGGACAGCCATTTAATTGGTAGTCTTCCTATTATTTTTACTACATAGATGGGGAAACTAAAAAAGAAAAAAAATTTAGGGAAAAGTCACACATTTTCAAATGAAGGATTAAAAACTTGTACCTGCGAACAGACTGAACTTTTCATGAATGGTAAATGAATGAATGCTCACACTTTAGGATGTTTATACTTTTCTAAACCTATGTGTCTCACAAGTAAGCCCAAAATTATAAATGCTCACACTTTTTCTTATCCCATTAAACTTCTCAAAAACATGTGGATCAGTGCCATTACTTTTATTATATAAAAGTAAACAGAAGTATTTTATTATTAAAAATGGATTTTTAGAGAGGAAGGTGGGGGTGGGAGGGAGAGGGGAGGGAGGGAGGAGAGAGAGAGAGAAAGAGAGAAAGAGAAACATTGTTCAGCTGCCTCCTGCATGCCTCCTACTGGGGATTGATCCCACAACCAGGGCACATGTCCTGACAGGGAATCAAAACAACAACCTTTAGGTGCTCGGGGGGGATGCCCAACCAACTGAGCCACACCAGCCAGGGCAGGAAAAATATTTTTTTTTTAATATATTTTACTGATTTTTTACAGAGAGGAAGGGAGAGAGACAGAGAGCTAGAAACATCGACGAGTGAGAAACATCCATCAGCTGCCTCCCGCACATCCCCCACTGGGGAAGTGCCCGCAACCCAGGTACATGCCCCTGACCGGAATTGAACCCAGGACCCCCCAGTCCGCAGGCCGACGCTCTATCCACTGAGCCAAACCGGCTCCGGCAGGAAAAATATTTTAAAAAAAGAAATAATATTCCAATTCACCAAGTCAGTGGGCTGGAATTTAGCGCTCAATGCTTTTAATGCCTAGGATTTGTCATTAGGCAAACAAGAAGAGAAAGTATTCCCCCCCCTCCCCCCCCGGTTTATTATTTCACTCAAACACTATTGTTTACACACACATCAGAAGTAGAAAGTATTCTACTTCTATAACATCCTATTTTAATAAAGGTTTGGAGTGACAGCTGAACATTTAGAAAAATGGATGTTATAGAACACTTTCAGCAAGCTACAGTAAAGTCATACAAATTAAGTACATTTAGTGATAGTGAGCATATACTACCTCCCCTGATTTGTGGAACCTTAACTTAGACACCACAACATACAGATTGGTAACAATTATTAGAGAACTGATGGAAGACTCCCTACATTGGGATTTAACTATCCATCTGGTCTTTCTTAAAAATCTATTTATAGGGATAGCTACTCAGCTCTGAATATTTAAGAACTAGTTTCCCACTCAAACGTAAGTTTATTGAAGATCAATCACAGAAGTCAGTTATTAGTCATGAGCATTTTGCTAAATGTTCAATCTGTGGATATAAATCTACAACAGGAAAGGAACAGACTAAAAGAAGGTACTTACCATGCTTAAACACGCCAATGAGCAGGGACTTGTCAGCCTCACTGTCCCACCATGTTGTCGGAACCTCCAGCTGATCCACTACTGGGAACCATATGTCAATCTCACTAAAGGTATAAGAGGACAACACCAAAAATCAACAGAAAACTGAAAAATAAAATGCCACATGTCTTTCCAAGAACATGGACAACTAAAAGTATACTTGGGAATGAAGGTAAAGGAAGATTACAAATATAACCTAGATGCTGGTAAAGCTAAAGTGTGTATTAAAATTTGTAATGATAAACCTAACTTGTGAAGGAGGGAATCTATCAGTGTAACCACAGACAGGAAAAGGTGCGGGAGGACTAGAAAAAAAGATGGCAGGATTAAATAGGAAAAAAAAAAAGTAAAAGTTGAACTCTTATCAAGAGGATATTTCATTTACCATTTACCATAATGTGAATCTTGAATTTTTATAGTAAACATTTTCCTTTGGGGAAAAAAAGGGTGTAAGAGGGCAGAGTCAGTACGGCAATGCAGGAAATTAAAATAATAAACCTTGGAGAGAGTACTATAAGAATCTTCTTTTATCCATTAATTTAAATGCTTATGCAGCTGTCTACTTCCTTCTGCTGGTATCAGATACAGAACTAAAGACCTACTAGATAGATTTTAATTACCCAGTATAAATATAATATAAAATTAAATAAATAAAACAATCTTTCCTTCAATAAGGCATGGCAAGAAAACTACAGAAGAACTTTACCTGGCAATGGCACCCCCTAACACCTTCTCTGCCTGGTCTCCAATCACCTCCTGCCTCAGATAGTATAGCATTCGTACCCGTAACAGCACCCTACAAAGAAGAGAGGAAGAGATGGCTCAATAATAGTGTAGAGAAAGTCTGAAGTGGAAACATTTTAGTCTTGGTCAAATTCCATCCTTACTTGTTACACTGATGTTTCAAGTGTTTCTTATAACTTTCATCTTGGAAGAGAGTGTCAGGGTTGTATTTCCGGATCCAATCTGCCTTATGGATATCAAAAGTGCTTTGTGACTTTACCTTTTTTCCCTTGCGACCACGAGGCACAGGGATAGATAGACCTGGAGAAGGGGAAACATTGAAGACTTGGATTGAGAAAACTCCTTGGACCTGAAAAGGATTAGATAACCCAAAGAAAGATGAAAAGTAAAGAGTTGGTAATTACCAGAATGATTCTGCAATTCTTTTGTCTTGCCATTTTCAGCAGGGCTAATCAAGTCCCAAATGAAGCCTTTGATATTTTCATCCCCACGATAGTGTAAAAGACAGTACACGAGGATGGCCCGGCAAATTGTCTCCACATCTCGCTCAGTCATACGTCGCTTAAAGCGTCCGTGAGATAAGATATCTCGCCACCGTCCCCAACTAGAAGAACAAAAAGGAAATTATATTAATATATTAGTAGCCCTGCGCACGAATCCATGCGCCAGTAGGTCGCTGCCGCCCTCCTGTAGCTCTCCACCTGCTGCCCCACCCTCCTCTAGCTCTCTGCCCACTGCCCCGCTCTCCTATAGCTCCCCTTAGCCTCCTTCCCACCATAGCTTGCTGCCCTGCCCCCTCCTATAGCTCTCCGAAGCCTGCTTGTACCTCGTTGGCCCACCTTCCTGTAGATCCATGAGTGAGTGATCTCTTGATCTCGTGAGAGATCTCCTGATCTTGCTGTGATGCGCTTGGGTCATAATGGCTAATTAGCATATTCCGGGGGACTCTAATTCAATAACATTCCCCAGTCCCCAGAATCACATATCCCAAAAAGGTGTGAGACAATAAGATCTTGGGAAAACATGGTAACAGAATAAATAAAGTTTGTCCTATTGTCCCATTTGAAATCTCCAACTTGAATGACAAACAGGGTGCCTATCAAGATGGAGATGCACATACTCTGATGGGAAGGTGGGTTCTTACCCATATACCAATAGGTGCTTTTCCACCCGAAAGCAGTCAGTGCGTCCATAGGTGTGGTGACGGTCATGCCGGCGAGAGCGTGGCCGCTCATCATCTTCACTTTCCAAATCAGAGAATTCTACCAGGTCGTCATCCTTCAGAGTGCTGAAGTGGCGGGTCTGTTTTCGTACTCTAGGTGTGTCAATCACCAAGTTATTCTATGCAAAGAATAGAAAGAGATGTAACTCTTCATGATATGATCATGAGAAAGGCATTAAGACAATTATGGTTGAAATAGCCTTGGATGTAACGTTTGTAGATACTCACAGAGATTTTTTAAGGACATGCTAAATAATCTACAGGGATTCAGGAAATAAATGAAGTGGTAGATATCTAAGTTTTCTGGGGCCTACTATGTAGAAAGTTTTTTCAACAGCCTTTGTATATAATACACTATTATAAACCAAGGTCAGCATCTAAGAAACTGAGCAGCTATAAAGATTCCCGAGAGTACTGTGTCTTCTGTAATATTTCTTCCCTAAAGGAAAAGGCAGCTCACCTTGCTATTGAGTAGATCCATGTCTAAGTCAGCCTTTTTGGCCCACTTTTGCCAGAAGTTGGGGTCATCCAAAGAAATATCTGTTCTATTTTCAGAAGCAACAAAGCTTGCCTGGTGAGGAACAAAAGAACAGAGTAAAGTTGACTATACTACTTTTCTGAGCAATGGGAAACCAGTTAACTGCTTTTACAACATATATTTAGCTTGTCCTAAAAGCAGCCTGAGGTGACTTCTGAAAATGGTTTGCTATTCACTTGTCCCAGAAAACCACACAAAATCATGCAAACCAAGAGGTTCAAATCTTCACGTTCCTTTTAAGAACACTTGTGAAACTGTCTAGGCCATCAAGGGTACACATATCCTAAAAGCTACCAAGTATCTGAAGGATGCCACTTTACAGAAGCAATGTGTGCCCCTCTGTTGTTACAAATACTGGAGTTGGTAGGTGTGTCCAGGCCAAATAGTGGGGATGAACACAGGGTCAGTGGCCAAAAGAGTACTGAATTTTGCTGCACATGCTTAAAAATGCAGAGAGTAATGCTGAACTTAAGGGCTTAGATGTAGATTTTCTGGTCATTGAGCACCTCCAGGTGAACAAAACTCCCTAGGTGCAGCACAGAATTTACAGACCTCATGGGTGGATTAACCCACACATGAGCTCCCCTTGCCACACTGAGGTGATCCTCACTGAAAAAGAGAAGGCTGTTCCTAAACCAGAAGAGGAGGTTGCACAGAAGAAAAAGATATTCCAGAAGAAACTGAAGAAACAAAAACTTTTGGCCCAGGAGTAAAATCAGCATAAAATAAATGCTAATAAAAGTTAAATATATACCTCCCCTGCCTAGAGATTCTTGTGTCTATCTCTGCTTGTCTAGCCTCTGGCACAGATAGAACATACCTTGGCAAAGGTAGAACCCTTTCCTTCAGACTCAATGGTGATGGTTGTGGTTCTTCTTAACAAGATCTGGTCAATGTCCTCTTCACAAAACTTAGAACCTTCATCATCTTCCTCCATTATGGCTGCATATGCTCCTTTTCGTAAGAGGTCTTCAATTTCCTTCTTGGAGAATTGCTGGATCTACAAAATCCAATAGAAAGATGAAAAGACTACCAAGATAACATTATCTAACGATATCATATTTTAATTTGTTATATTTTAAGAATTATAAGGTTACTGGTTCGATTCCTGGTAGGGGGCATACAGGAGGCAGCCAATGTTTTGCTCACACATCTATGTTTCTCCCTCCCTTCCTCTCTCTCTAAAAATTAAAAAAACTAAGAAAGAAATAAAAATTGAAAATCCAAATAAGGTGGTGAGATTCCAATGCAAAAATAGTTTTTTGTTTCTATCTCTATGACCTGGTACAAACATTATCAATAGACCAAGAGAACTCACGCCAGTAATGTTGCCATCCCGACCACTCATTGACTGCAGCACAGCCTTATCCAATCCCAACTTGAGGCTAGCTTTATCAAACATTTCTCTCTCATAAGAATTCCGAGTGATGAGACGGTACACCTTCACAGCTTTGCTCTGCCCAATTCGATGACATCGTGCCTGGGCCTGGATATAAAAAATGGAAGAAAAGGGAAAGATAACTTAAAATGGGAGATGGGGATGCTGATTAAAAATACCAATTCACATCTATAAAGCAGCCATGATATCAACTCAAAATCAAAAGTATATTTCAAGATGAAATTATTGCCCCATCATGTAGACCAGGGGTCAGCAAACTATGGTCTGTATGGACACCGTGTTTCTATAAATAAAGTTTTACTGGAATATACCCCTACCCATCCATTTATATATTGTCTATGTCTGCTTTTGTGTTATAAGAGTAGAAGCTATGTGTTCTGGCCTGGCCGGTGTGGCTCAGTGGTTGAATGCCAACCCAGGAACAAAGAATTCACTGGTTTGATTCCTGGTCAGGACATATGCATGGGTTGTGGGCTCAATCCCCAGCAGGGGGTGTGCAGGAGGGAGCCATTCAATGATGTCTCTCTCTCATTGATGTTTCTATCTCTCTATCCCTCCCTCTTTCTAAAAATCAATAAAAACACATTAAAACAAAAAGTAACTACATGTTCCGCAAAGCCTAAAACATTTACTATCTGGTCCTTGCAAGAAAGAGTTTGCTGACCTCTAATCTGGACTGCCACCCTTACTAAGTAAACAATTCCATACTCTCCGAAGTACAAGTTTCTAAGAGACCCTGATCCCATTGAAAAACTTCCCAGGTTAGGTAGTTAGTCCCTAAAACAATGATTTCTTTTACCTGCAGGTCATTTTGTGGATTCCAGTCTGAATCAAAGATGATGCAGGTATCAGCAGCTGTGAGATTAATACCAAGTCCACCAGCCCGGGTGCATAGCAAGAAGACAAAGCGGTCTGAGTCAGGCTTGCTGAAGCGGTCAATAGCAGCCTGTCGAAGGTTCCCTCTAACTCGCCCATCAATACGCTCATATAAGTACCTGTTTGGGAGTCACAGGGAAAAAAATTTAATTGAGAAAAAATAGATTTAAAAAAGCAGAGTAGGGTCAATACCAGTACTTCCATATCTCTAGTTGACTAAAAGCTGAACAGAAAGTTGAGAATCAGAGTCTTAAATACTTCTCCTATCCCAGTCCTGATCAAATTAAACTCAGGTCCTACTACTTTTTTGCAGCTTTATGATGATACAGTAAACATAAGGCAAGGAATGACTCTTTGCTCACCTCCTCTGGATTAGATAATCCTCTAGGATATCTAGGCAGCGTACCATCTGGGAGAAGATCAGAACCTTATGGCCACCAGCTTTAAGTTTTGGAAGTAATTTGTCAATAAGAACCAATTTGCCAGCTGAACGGACCATGGCCTGCAAGTGGAAGTCATGAGGTATAATATGGCAAGCTTCTCGAAATTCTGTTAGGATTTTTTCTTCTGCACCTGTCAAAAGAAAAATCAAACTTGATGGCAAGGTCCAGAAAAACATACTAAGGCTATAGTTTATTTAACTGAGATAAAGGAGAAAAGAGTAATCTGACTTGAGATCAACATATCACACAGAATTTCAGCACTCCTGAAATTCTAATCATCTTCAACTATATTAAAATATCCCAAGTAAGGCTAAAAATTATTAATTGGGTAAAAAATATGTTAATGTGTGGACAAAGACATTCGATGCTACTTGCATCAAAAACAAAAACAGCAAAATGGAGTAGCAATAATGACATTAACCAGAGAAGAGAATGACTTGAATGATTATTCATGAAATTCAAAACAGCAAATCCTAATTAATTTTAGAGGTTTAGGATCAAGCAGGTAGAAAAAATAGAGAAAGGTATTTCACATAATGGGAATGGAGTGAAGGGGATTAATGGGGGAAAAACAGGGTACATCTGTAATACTGTCAACAATAAAGATTTAAAAAAAAGGTATTTCACATAAGAATTGTTTCAAAAGGAAAACTCCCTCCCCTCCACTCCCAAATTAGGCTGATTCAGTCAATTTACCAATTGTTCCTAGGGAATGTAATTTAGAAAGTAAAACATGAAATATAGAAATGGAAGGTATTGCCCAGCTGGTGGTGTGGCTCAGGTACTGAGCGTCGGTCTGCGGACTGAAGGATCCCGGGTTCGATTCTGGTCAAGGGCATGTGCCTTGGTTGAGGCACATCCCCAGTGGGGGTGTGCAGGAGGCAGCTGATTGATGTTTCTCTCTCATCAATGTTTCTAGCTCTCCATTCCTCTCCCTTCCTCTCTGTAAAAAAGTTAATAAAATATATTTAAAAAAAAAAAAAAGAGGTCAATAGTTCGATTCCCTGTCCAGGCACATGCCTGGGTTGTGGACTGGATCCCCGGTAAGAGGCATGCAGGAGGCAGCCAATTGATGTTCTCTCTCATTGATGTTTCAATCTCTCTCCCTTTTCCTTCCTCTCTCTCTAAAAACAAAAAAAACACAATAAAAATGTTTTTAAAAAAGTGAAATCCAGACTGTTTGGCTCTAAAACCCACACTCTTTTTTAAATATATTTTTATTGATTTCAGAGAGGGTGAGGGAGAGAGAGACAGAAACAACAATGTTGAGAGAGAACCATTTATCAGCCGCCTCCCACACGCCCCCTACTGGGGATCGAGCCTGCAACCCAGACATGTGCCCTTAATCAGAATCGAACCTGGGACCCATCAGTCCACAGGCTGACACTCTATCCACTGAGCCAAACCAGCCAGAGCTAAAACCCACACTGTTAAGTACTATGCTAAACTCAGTCTTGTCTTGCTCTCCATTTGAAGGGTATATCAGTTTTTCTTTAAAAAAAAAAAAAAAAAAAGAATGGCAGGTATTTTCCAGAAATTTCCTCACCATTGATGAGATAGGGATGGTTGCAGCATTTGCGCAACTCCATCATTGTGTTGAGTAGATTAGGCATGTTAGTGTGACCTGCCCCTTTGGAAAGAAAGGAGAAATTTTTCTCCAAAATAGCCCGGTAGTATTTCTTCTGGATGTTGGTCAGCTCTACTTCAATAATAGTTTCCTGTTTGGGTGCCAGGTTTTTTTCAACATCCTCTTTCAGTCTTCTCAGCATCATTGGCTTGAGAATGGCCTGTAGCTTTTGAACCTGAAACAGAGAGAAATGAAATCACTAACATGAGGACATTCTCACAGTATGTGGAAACATTAAGAAATACAATGAGAGCTTTCCAGTATCTGAAAAATGTAGATTTTTGGACAACGCTACACATGATTTAGGCACAAGTTTATAAGAAGTTCGGAAAGACCCTTGATGCCTATGGAAATAGATGCCTGTTTATTACAAACTTTATCTTTCTTGTCTGAGGTTAGCACCTCATCAGATACAGTCATCCTACCTGTTCCTCTGTCTTGAGATCCCCAAAATCCTTGAGAAATTCTGATTCCGAGGGGAACTGTGATGGTTCCAAGAAATGAAGCAAGCTAAACAGCTCCTCCACAGTATTTTGCAGTGGTGTTCCTGTGAGTAGTACTTTGTGTTCCTAGAAATGGAGAAAACAGAAGATTGAGAAGATTCAAAAATACAAAGGTCTTTTGGGATTTTCTCTCAAGCATATAACTTTAGCTTTACTTTCTTTATCTGTAAAATTATGGGAATGGAACAGATTACTCTCTTAACTTTTATTTCACTTGCTCCCTCTTGATAAACACAAAACATTTAAGAAAACCTTTCATATTCAACATTTTTGAATTAACTTAATTATTATGATTATAAACAGAGAAATTCAGAATGGCCTTTTTTGCAATTACATATGCTTCTCCACACTCAACTCCTATATACTAATATGTCCTCTTTTAGGGAAGGTGTCGGATTAAATATAGCCATTAGTTCTTTGTAGTTCCTCCTATCAAGGTTCACCCCTTGAATCTGGGCTTGCCTGTGACTTGCTCTGAAAAAGAGAATGTAGCAGAGTAATATCGTGTTGAGTTTCAGAGTCTATACCTCAAAGGCATTGCAGCTTCTGCCTTTGCCCTCTTGGAATACTGCCCTGATGCTACCATTTAAAGAAGCAAAGTCTGGCCAACTGGAGGATAACAGGCCATGTGGAAGATGGCCCAGGCACCCCACCCAACAACCAGCACTGACTGCTAGCTGCAGCTGCATTACTGACTCCAGGTAAGACCACCAAAAGAAATGGCCCAGCTGAGCCCAAGTTCCACCAAAAGAAATGGCCCAGCTGAGCCCAGCCCAACTTGCTGAGCCAGAGAATCATGAAAAATATAGTTACTGTTTTAAGCCAGTAAGTTTTGGGGTATTTTGTTGTGCAGTATTAGGTATCTAATAATAGTATTCCACCTCTCCACTGGTTGAGAACCACTAACCCACAGTTGCCTTCCAATTCTAGACTATAGACACCACCCAATATCAAGATCCTGTTCTTTTCTGTATTTACTTAGGAGTTTATTAATTCTACAGGAATTAAGGCTTATTTTAATTCCAGGTGTCTCTGCCCACAAGTCAGTGTGAGGAACTCACCAGGTCCATGTGCTTGAGACTATCAAGCAGCTTGCAATTACGGTTCTTTAGTCGATGGGCCTCATCAATGATAACACAGCGCCATTCAATCTCACGAAGCTCAGGACAGTCTGACAATATCATCTCAAAAGTGGTGATAAGAGCATCAAACTTGTATGCACCTGGGATGAGGCGCCCCTAAGCATGAAGGTTGTAAATCAGAAAAGTACCTAAATAAGGAGCTCTTTTGAAGTATACATTTTCTTTTCTATACTCAGGTAGGCTTAATAGGCAATAAAATTGCACCACCAGCCTCTTCAGCTGCTGTTTATCTTCCTGATAAATAGTGCCAAATCACCCAATGTGCCAATCATTCAACATACTCAGCTCCTTAGAAAAATAATAGGCCTTATGAATAAAGCTGGACATTTTCAACTCTGTAGTATACCTAGCTCATGTATCTCAGCCCTAGATCTTTTGGTGGTTAACACTGAAATCCACACATGTTGAGTATTGCTAAAACATACAAGATAAAACTAAAAATGAAAGCCACTAATACAGTATGTGATAATACTGGCTACTGTCTAAAAATGAACAGAAGAATGGAATCATCTCAATAAAATTAAGAGCAGAAAAATGTAACTTGAATAAATTTGGATTGGTAGAACTAAAAATCACAGTAATGATTTTTCTATAAAACAATTTGTAAAATCTGATGTTAAGACTAGATTATTTAAATTTTTATTTTCAGATTTACATAGAAGAAACTAATCTTGATGTAAATTTTAATAGACTTGAAAAAGAAAATGGCTTCTTAAGTTCACCAATGTATGGATCAAGGAATTAAAGTGGCTAAATGAAGAAAATAATTTCTTGATGAAAACTCATCAATTCTGGTAAAATTCTATTTAAAATATATATATTCATAAATAAAGTCAGGACTTCCTCTGGTTCAAAATGTCCACTGGGTTAAAATAGCAAAGTCAAAATCATGCCCTCCACAATCTAGATTCAAATGCATTAAATTAGAGCCTCAGCAAAAGTCTCTTATTCATATGAAAAGCCTCTAAAATACCAGGCACCTTGGCCTACTCTCTAAAGTGTAACATCCCATGAAGTACAACTCACCCGTGAATCTTTGCAGTACATTTCATATTGCTGAATCATCTGCCGGCTGGCCAGACTGCCATGGTACACAATAGTGTTCATCTCCGTCCATGTATTGAATTCTCGCTCCCAGTTAGTAATTGTGGACAGTGGGGCAATGACCAGGAAGGGACCATGGATGCCTACATTATATACCTCCTGCAAGAAGGCAATGGACTGAATAGTTTTGCCCAATCCCATCTCATCAGCCAGGATGCAATTCTGCCTGCAGATTCATCATGGAAAATGAAAAGCATGTCAAAAGCTATCATCTTTTTAAAAGTATGTAAAAAAGCCTGTTTAAACAGAAAAACAACAACACCCAAACTAAGCCTCCATCTATAGAGCCATTCTTTTCTTTACCTGTTATACCAATTAAAGAGCAGCCAATTGACCCCTTCCAACTGATATTCCCGTAACTGGTTTCTGTTTTTATACTCATGTGACAACTCCAACTTCTTCCAGGCACTTGCCTGCGGACGATTCTTAAAAATAGAAAATTTGAATAAATGGGATGGAGGCATTAACAAAGTTACGCAAACTTACTAGGTAGTTCTAGTAGTTGAAGTCCATTAAAAATCACAATTCTTTGGATTAAAACATGTTAAATATATTCAAGTTCATGACTTCATAATGACACTTTTTAAAGAAGGAAAATCCCACTGGTTATCTTTGGAGGATGCTGATGAGAGGAAACTACTTCATTATTTTGAAAACAATAAAGTATTTATCCTTCTTTCCTATACCATCAGTACCTCAAGAGAACCAAACAGTAAGTGAAACATATTTCTTTGTATAGAAGATTCTGGCTAATAAAATGAAGAATGATAAAATTAAAATATCATTTAAAAACCCTTAAAGAATGGACCTAGGCAATGATGCTAAATGGCTGATAATATCACAAAAGACAATCTAAAAGAACCACCTATAAAGTAGATTTAGTGGCCTGCCTCCACATTTGATCAAGCCTCTAGAATAGTGACATCAAATGGAACTACCTACAATGGTAAATGTTTTATTAGTCACATGTAACTATTGATTATTTGAAATGTGCCAAGTGGCTACTCCAGTGGACAGCAGAGCTCTAAAATGTACTAATACATAGTGCTGCCCTACATGCAATCATTATGTGAAATACAAGGGACAGAGAACATGTTAAAAGGTTCCAAGGGAAATTGGCAAACTTCAGACTATGGAAAATCCTAGAGAACAAATCGCCTGGTTTCTTCCAGAGAAAATGGCAAAGGAGGGAAAGGAAATCAAGAGAGACATATTGGAGGAACCAAAGATGGCGGCATAGGTTAACGCCTGAGATTGCTCCCTTGAACAACCAATTCAAATTAAGCTTGAAACAGGGAACGGACAACATCCAGAAACACAGGAGGGCTGGCTGAGTGGAAATTCTACAACTAGGAGTAAAGAGAATATCATATCCAGACTCAGAGGAG
>NW_006296629.1:370701-381462 GCF_000327345.1 Myotis davidii | reverse complement strand
ATGTATGGAACTGGAGAGCATTATGCTAAGCAAAATAAGCCAGTCAGAGAAAGAGAAAAATCACATGATCTCACTCATTTGTGGAATACAATGAACAACATAAACTGATGAACAAGGACTGAGCCAGAGACAGAGAGGCATTGATTGGACTGTCGGGCTTTTGAGGGAGGGTAGGGGAGGGTGGGGGTAAAGGGGAAAGAGCAACCAAAGGACTTACATGCAGGCATAGAGGCCTAACCAATGGACACGGACAACGGGGGTGGGGGTGGGGTGGGTGGAGGGTGATGTGGGGACAGGGACACATATGTAATATCTTAATCAATAAAAAATATATTTTTTTAAAAAAAGAAAGAGACATATTAACTAATAATAATATATGGACCTTATTTATAATTGAACTCAAACAACTTAACAAAAATTAGGAGAGAAGCAGGGAAATATAGTGATTGGTTATTTGATGATATTTAGGAATGGTTAAATTTTTTCAGGGATAATAATGGTATTACTTATCTTTAGGTATAAACACTGAAATATTTGCAAATGAAATATAGAAATCTGGGATTTGCTTTAAAATCTGGGAAACAGGGAAGTGAGTGGGTAGAGATATAAATGAAACAAGATTGGCTATGTGTAATTGTTAAAGTTGGGTGATGGGTATATTATTTTTTCAACTCTTGTATATGTTTGAAATTTTTCATAATAAGCTAAAACAATATAAACTTCTATAGGAGAAAAATTAAGCCATTGCCTATATGGACTTTATACTCTAGTTTAAATGCAAATGTACTTACCACCCTTTTGAGTTCTGGGTGCCTTGACTGGATGCGTTTAAATTCTCGAATCTTGCCCTCATCAACATCCTCTTTCAGCTCCCACGTACTATCCTCATAGGGCAGAGAGCACCATTTCACCAGGTAGTAAATTACGGGCTAGAAGAGAAGAAGTCAAAGCCTTTATACACTGACTCTGTTATCTGCTGTTGTAAAAGGATAAGCATTTGACTATAGAAGTAGATCACAAAATGTCAATACCTTAAAAAGATGCTGTAAAAGTCAGGCAGAACATACATTCTCACCTGCTGATGGCTTTAATCATTCTTCCATACAATTTATTAGAATCTGTTTCTAAAACAGGTAAGTAGTTTCTAAAACAATAAGCACTGAAACATTATGCTGATCAACCAAGACAGGAGAAAAAAATCTATTTTCCTATATATTGTGTTGAAATTAGGTTGAAATTAAAAGATATGGCTCTATTCCATACTATTCTCCTGGCACTAAATTTGACACAGTAGTAGCCAAGCTACTTTTAGAAGTAGGAACAGCCTAAACCCATAGGAGCAAAGCAGGGTGAAATCAGTGGGCTTCTGAGCTCTTGCACCTCTCTGAGTGAAGATGCTACTTCAAAGAGCAGTCATACGATAGAAAAGAGATTTCCTTGAGAACTTCAGAAAACTAGGACATAACTAGAGAGCTTTCACGGAAGAGAGATAATAGTGAAGAGGAAGAAAAAATGCTGAAGCTCCAACTACAGTATTATGCTTTATGTATGCATTCCACTGCAAGGGAAGGGGCAGTGACCAATGGTAAGCGGCTCGTATCCTTATGACTCGCAATGATCACTTCATAAATTGCATTTCCATTTTTGGCTTATATGAAGCAAGAAGGGCCTAGGATAATCAACAGAGGCCTCTAATTACCAATTTATGAAACTGGCAGAAAGGTATTTCCAGTTACAGAATAAGGATCCCTAGAGTTAATCTAGTTGCTCTTATACCTTTTTCTTTATTGTACTGACTCACAGGTCATTTTCTTTCTTTTTTTTTTTAAATCCTCACCTGAGGCTATTTGCCCATTGGTTTTGAGAGAGAATGGAAGGGAGAGAGAGACAGAGAGAGAAACATTGACATAAGAGAGACATATCGATTGGTTGTCTTCACACATGCCTTAACCAGGACTGGGGATCAAGCCTGCAACCTAGGTACATGCCCTTGACTACAATCGAACCCAGAACCCTTCAGTCCCCAGTCGACACTCCTTCCGCTGAGCCAAACTGGCTAAGGCTCACAGGTCATTTTCTATGTAAAGCCACTTGTCCAGGTCACATATTTCCAACATCATAACTTACTTATCCATGGACTTTAATATTTATTGTAATACTAGAGGCCTGGTGCATGAAATTCGTGCATGGGTATGGTCCCTAGGCCTGGCCGGCGATCAGGGCCGATCTGTTGGGCGACTGGCAGTGATTGGGGATACTGCTCGCACTCGCCTAGGCTGGCCTGGCACCACCCCCTGCCGCCGTCAGTTGGGGCCTATGGGCTGGGGACAGCTTTGTGTTGAGCGTCTGCCCCCTGGTGGTCCGTGCACATCATAGCGACAGGTCATTCTGTCGTTGAGTCGATTTGCATATTAGGGTTTTATATAGATAGATTTATTTCTACTATGAGGTAATGTAAAAAGGATAATAAATTAAACTGACTTTGGAGAGGGGAATAATGGGTACAAAGAATGCTATTATTATTCAATATTGGGAGCATAAATTACAGTACCAGTATACTAAAACATTTTCATCTGTCATGCTCATCGCAGCACATTACAAAGGGATCTAATCAAAAGCCAATTACTTTGGAAGGGTAAGTATAGTGGCAGAGAACAAGGCGGAGAAGGTCAACCTCCTGAAAAGCCTACATAATGAAGAGGTAATATGGAAATTGACCATCACACCATAACACCGTCACAAGATGGTGGCACGCACAGCAGGGGCAAGGCTGGCAGCAGCTTCCACTGGGGTTCTGTGGCCCCACAAGGACACAGGGGTTCCAGTGGCTGCTTCATGCGGCTTCTGCTGGGGTTTCCGCGGTCCCACATGCATGCCACGGGGGTGGGACCCGGTGGCTGCTGCACACAGCTCGGATGCAGGGCATTGGGGTGGCACTCCAGGACTCAGGGCCATCCCGTGGCGGAGGAGGAAGGGGGGAGAAGGGGAGGAGTCCTGGGTCTCACATGAAACCAGTCACTAGGATAATAATAACTAACCTGTTTTGATAATTGGTCTGTTCCCACTCACCTCCCACAAATAAAAAACAGTAACTCCCACTCCAACCCAAAAAAGCAGAATATATGTGATCCCAGAAATGCTTGTTATGATTTAAAGACATATGGAATTGTAATAGGCCTTAGATATCTAAGGTCTACCTAAGTGACCCTGAAGGCTTATAAAATAAACTTTGTATTTTATGGTGGGAAGGCTCTGACTTTTAGGTTCTATAAGGATGAGCCCAGTTCACCACTCAGTACTGATAGCTTAACAAGATTCTGTTGTTTTCTACTCATCTCGGTGTAACTAATAAATGTCAGATGTGATAAAAATTTTATGAAATATGGACCTACAAAGCCAAACCAACAACTACTACTTAAAGTGAAAAGAAAATGAAGTTATAAGGAAGTGGTTAGTCACAGCCTAAATAAGTTTAAAATAAATTTAAATGAGAGAATGCTGAATTCAATGGTGGCGTAGATCTCTATGACTCTTATTTGGAAAAAAAAGGTGATTTATAGATCTATATTAGCAAGTGTTTTAGCATATTTAAAATCTGCTCCCCAATCTAAAAAAGCTTTAGTGCAGTGATTCCCAAATCAAGCTATACATGAGAACCCATTGGAGAACCAACTTAAAAATACAGATCACTGTATCCCATCTTAGACCTACTAAATATGAATCTGTGGAAGTAGGACTCCACCATCATTTTAAAGGGACAGATTCAAATGCAGTAGGTCTGTTTTAATAACAAATGAAAATGCATTTAACTGATGGTAAGCTCAGGAAATAAATAACTCTCTCAACAACACAGAGAAAGCTATTAGCCTGTATAAGTATTTTTAATTCATAAATTTAGATCTCTGTGAAGTATCCCTCCCCCTACCTCTCACCCCCAAGTGAATGTTGAGGATCTCCCATATAAAATCTGAGAAAATGAGAACAAGGTTAATGAATACTTGTAAACATAGCTCCTAGTACTTGTAATGTATGTTTACTAGTAACTTTATGGAAATCTTTCCTTTTAGTCTCTCTCTTTACTCCCTTTCCTTCCCAGTATCATTCTAAGAATCCCTCTGAAAAAAATGTGAAATACCTTTTCCATCTAAGGGATTTTTCTGAAAAATAAACAAAGGACAAGAAGACCAGCAGAAATCTTTATGAGGCCTTTCATGTTCCTCTATGACCCAACTCACCTCCCCATTGTCCTTGTCAATACTGTGAGATTCATCCAATATCCTGTCTACCTCTACGTAGTCTGGATTGAAGGGCTCTTCATCCTAGAGAAGTTAGGAAACCCAACAATAAGATCAAAAGGAAGTTCCACATTTTCGTATCAAATCTTATAAACCTACCTGTGTCTGCATACACCTTCTTGCCTATTTATTACCAATAGCGTCTCTTCTCCCTAACACAGGCCATTCTCTCCGTATACGCTTTGGTTTAATCCTTTCTCAACTTTTCAGGAATCTCTCTACTGTACCATTCCCATAAACACACAAATATGTTCCATTTGACAGCTTAAAAAGACTTCTTTTGACTCCACATCCCCCTGCACCTATTTTTCTGTTCTCCTTCCTACTTGAACTTTCTAAGAATTCTAAATACATGTATCTCCAATTCATCACCTCCTTCTTTATTTCCTAGCACTTACCACAACTTGAGTTATTTTTTAATCTCCCTCCCCAGACAGTGAGGTGCATGCAAACACAGACCTTGCCTGGTTTGTCTACCATAGTGACTAGCACATAATAAATGATGAACAAATGAATGACTAATCTGATTAAACGCCTACCTATAAAAGGCAGATTTAAATGGCATCTGAGTTAGTAGAGCTCGGTTCAATGGTCACAAACTGTACATCTAACACCAGCTGGAATGGGATTAGCTCCATTGTACATTTCACAAATTAGGCTTTAAAAGAACATGGATGAAAAACGCAACCCAATTATTATTATTTTCATGTAAAAAGAAATTATAAAACCTGCATGGTCCTACTTGCCCTAGGTAATGTGGAAAATAATCCATTTATGGGCAAACCTGGTAGTATAAAGTTAACTTCATCAGACATATTCAGTCAGAACTGTTTTTTAGCTAAAGCTACACGTTATTGCGTCTCTCAATCTTTTTTTTTACTGGACCTTATCCCCTTTACCTCTGAGAAGCTTTGGGAAAAATAATCCTTTCTCTCAAGGCACTTAGTACTCTACATAAATATATAAAGATGAAAAATTCCAGTTTGGCAAAGAGATATGTACAAAAACTTTCAAAACAAAATGGAGAGCTAAATATGTCTAAAGAGACCCTTACGCATGCTCCAGTATTTAGTAGTAACACTATATATGGGAAATTAAAGTTCCTTTATCACTATTTCTAGTTATACTGGATTAGAAATTTGAGAAAATAAATGCAGTCTCTTAACAATATGTTTGCTTACGGCTACCGATACCATCAACTGCTGAAGATCAGCATTATAGATATAAGAATGCCTCGAGTAGACCAGGGGCTGGTTTATCATCCGTGTTGAAAATACTTCATGACTACTAAGCAAGTCAATATTAAAATACCCTATAATAAGACGACCATATTTAGACCTGGCCAAACTCTGCATGGGAAAATTAAGGAAAGTTCAAAATCCAATGCATATTACTCATGTATACAAAGCAACTGTAAGTCTTTTAAAGAACCAGTCAAGGCTGATAACCCAGTAATTTATGTTTCTATAAAATAAGTAGGCAATACCTATTCCTAATTACCTCATGGAAGAAGTGTCTCATCTGAGCCATTTTGGTTTTGAAGCGCTTTAGTTTTTGATGGATCCTCTTATCTTTCTCTAGTTGAGAGATGGTAGCCCATTCACAGTGCAGATAGGAACTGAAGGGGATGGAAATAGTCAATCATCGTGCAAGAAAGGGGAACTGACAGGCTGTTATTTGAGATTTGGGGATTAGCAAGAAGCCGAGATAATGACTACAAGCTTAAATCAGAGATATGCTCTTAAACTTGCATTTGCAGAACACAAACAACCTGGTCTGAAGCGGGCTTAAAATTTCCCATTTCTAACAAGCACCCAAATGATGCTAATTCTGCTGATCATGGATTACACTTTGAGTATCAAGGAGGATCAGAAACCACCCTCATCCCACCTTCCTGCCGGGAAACCATAACAGTCATGTCAATTCCTAAACTTCTCTCTGAATAGCCACTTTTCCTCACTAAAAATAATTTGGGCTAGGAGACTATAAAAAAGAGACACATTCCCACCCAGGATAGACTATATAGGAGAACTTTTTACAACCCTGTGGAGTTTGGGGTAAAAAGCTTTTTGCACAGATCACATACTAGTTCTTGTACTTGACAAAGAATTCTTCAGCTTCAGTATATTGTCCAGAAGGAAGCTGAGAAGAAAAAATTTACAGTTATTAATACTTGGTTAAAGAAAGAACCTTTAATTTTAACCATACATGGTAGAACTTCCTATGAATGCTCCCAGAATATATTATTGACTGAGGGATTAAAAAACTAACCTGGTACTTCAATACTAAAGGCATGATAGGAAAAAAATAAGCCTTTACCCATTATAAACAGAGAAGCAAAAGAAGAGGCAATAAGACAGTTCCTATTTTCGAACTAACATTCCTCGATCATTTCTTGCAATTATCCTGACATCCAAAGGTGCTCATTAAATAAAGCCTGTGAATGTAGTACTGGTTGACAGATAGAGACTTCCATATGGGATAACATAGACTTGGAGAGTATTATGCAAAGCGAAATAGGTCAGACAGAAAAGGGCAAGATCCCCATATGTGGGATATGAAACAGAAAGCAACAAATAAAGTCATAGACACAGACAACAGTATGGTAGTTACCAGAAGAGAAGGGCATAGGGAGAGGTTGAAGAGGGTGAAGTGGGTCAAGTATATAGTGATAGAAGGAGACTAGACTTTGGGTGTTGAGCATACAATACAATGTATGGATGATGCAATATACAGATTATAGAATGGTACACCTGAAATTTATACATTGTTATAACCCAATAAATTTAATTATAAAAAAAAAAAGAAGACAGACGCCTCACCTCCTTCTTCACAATCCGCATAGAAAGCACTTTGTCCACAATGGCTGCATCTTCTTCACTGGGATTCTCCTGTAGCAGAAGGTGCAGTCAATAGAGAGTGTGAGCAAGCAGCTAGACAAACCTGACACACTGCTTAAGTAGACAGCTTACCACAAAGAACTGCATGGAAGGCAAAGTCTCGCCATCTGGTTCCTGCACTGGTTCAGGAAGGATAGGCTCAGTTTTTATTGGACCAGTTACATCCACTTCTTCTTCTTCTTCATCATCTGTGATCTTTATATCCAGATCCTCTGTATATTTTTTTCGCTTAACTTGACGGTTTGAGCGTCTCTTCTATAAAGGCAAAAATTATTAAATTACCTTTAAAATTATTTGCCCATTGTCATACTTAAATTTTACTTCAAAATCCCATGAAAAAAATCAAACCAAAGGAAGATAAAAAGCTTATTTGTCAAACCATGAATTTTGTTCTATGTACTGAATATAGTATAATATTTTGCTGAATTGCTTTATCATATCAAAGAACCAGAATCAAACTGAAAGAAACCTGGGAATTACTGGCAAAATGCTTTGGGAAATGAAACAGGACTCTTAGTCTGCACGGTATAATGTACTTTATGCCAGGAACAACCCTGATGTGCAACGATACAAAAGGAATATTTTGTTTCTTAGTTTTAATTTTAAAGTGTTTTTGTTTTATTAAATAGAATCATATGTATTGTTCTTCTGTTTATTTTTCTAGTTAACAATGTTTCTTACATGTGTTCTCCATATCAATATATTTTAGATCGACCATATTCTTTCAAGTGGTTGATAAAAATTTTTTTAAATATATTTTTTATTGATTTCAGAGAGAAAAGGAGAGGGAGTGAGAGAGAGAGCTAGAAACATCAATGATTAGGAAGAATCATTGATCAGCTGCCTCCTGCATGCTCCCCACTGGGGATCGAGCCTACAAACCAGGTATGTGCCCTGACCGGAAATTGAACTGTGACCTCCTGGTTCATAGGTTGATGTTCAACCACTGAGCCACGCCAGCCAGGAGATAAAAATCAATAAAATATATTAAAAAAAAAGAAGAAAGAAAAGGGGGCCCTAGCTAGTTTGGCTCAATGGATAGAGCGTTGGCCTGAGGACTAAAGGGTTGTGGGTTCGATTCCAGTCAAGGGCACATACCTCGATTGCAGGCTTGATCCACTGCCCTGATCCAGGCATGTGTGGAAGGCAACCAATTGATGTCTCTCTCACATCGAAGTTTTTCTCTCTGTCTCTCCCCCTCCTTTCCACTCTCTCTAAAAACCAATGGAAAAATATCCTGGGGTGAGGATTAACAACAAACAATTAAATGGAGAAATAAAAGTATTATTTTTAAATCATAATTCTATCACTTGAAAACACAAATGAATCAAATGAGTTACTATAAGCAGAACTTCTGAAATTGAGCAAACTTGCTTGGCATAAAATCAATTTTTTTTTTTTACTTTGGAGTTTTGGGATTTTATTTAACTGGGAAATAATAGGATCCAAAACTTTAAGATCTAAGTAAGACTGAACTCCCCCCCCTTTATTAATTAAGGTATTACAAATGTGTCCTTATCCGTCCATTGCCCCCCATCCCCCAAATCCTGCCCTCAACCTCATCCCCTGTTGTCTGCGTCCATTAATAGCATTCCTACATAGACATAACCAGAAAATACAATGAATCTATGAAAGAAAGATTATCTACAGGATAAAATTTAGTAAAAATACATAAAATCTATATGATTAAAACTTTAAAACATTATAGGAAGACACAGAGAAGACTTGAATAAATAGTAATACATACTATTCTGGAAAAAGAACATTTACTTCTCCCTAATAACATAAATTTGACAAAACAAGATTAATAAAATTTTTAATGAGACAAGTTGATTCTGAAATTCAAATGGAGAAATAAACATTTAAGAGTAAGCAGGAAAAATATGAAAAAGTACTAAGGGGCCTTAGCAGATATTAAGGACAATATAAAGCTATACTAATAACAAAGCTTGCTACCTTTCCAAGGAGAGATAAACAGGTCAATTAAATAGTGCCCAAATTAGACTAAAATATTTATGTGGATTAAGAACATGGTAAAAATAACACTTCTAATCAATGAGGAAAAAGTAGATATTTCATAAATGGGATTGAAAACAAATGGCTAGCATCTAGGATGGAAGAAAAAAAATTACAAAAGGATCAAAGATTTAATAGTAAAACAGAGACACATTTCTATATAATCCATTGTAAACAAGGTTGAGACAAATAATAAAACTGATGCAGCCCGGCCAGTGTGGCTTGGTGGTTGATTGTCAACCTATGAACTGGAGGTCACAGTTTCCATTCCCAGTCAGGCGACATACCCAGGTTGCAGGCTCCATCCCCAGTAAGGGGCATGTAGGAGGCAGCCAGTCAATGATCCTCTAGCATCATTGATGTTTCTATCTCTCCCTTTCCCTCCCTTTCTAAAATAAAAAAATATATATTTAAAGAAAAAAAACTGATGCAGAAAATACTATATGACACGTTTCCTAAGAATAAAGAATTTTTTATAGGGATCTCATTTTATTTTTTAAAGATTTTTAACTTGATTCTTAGAGAGGAAGGGAGAGAGAGAGAAACATTGATGTGGGAGTGCAACATCAATTGGCTGCCTCCTGAATGCCCCCTATGGGGGATTGAGCCCACGAGGGCATGTGCCCTGACTGGGAATCAAACCAGCAACCCGGAGGTGCACAGGAATTCATACACTGTTAGTGAGAGTATACATGGGCATGGCCTCTATAGAAGAAAATTTGACAATACCCTTTGATCCACCAATTCCACTTCAAAAATATTACCCTACAGATGAATTTGTACACGTGTACAAATTTCTGTAACATTACTTATGGAAAACTAAAGAACTGGTTAAACAAATTATGGCATAGTCAAAAAATGGAATACTGTCAACAAGATACAACTACAACTGGGGGTGCACATAACCCACAAGCAACATTCCTGGAGCACAGACCTCAGATGGTCTGGACTTAAAATGGATAAAAGACTTAAATGTAAGTTAAAAAAAAACAACACATAAAAATCCTAGAAGACACAGGCAGTAAAATCTCTGACGTCTCTCAGAGCAATATTTTTGCCAATACGTCTCCTAAGGTAAGGGAAATAAAGGCAAAAAAATAAACACACAGGCCTACATCAAAGAAAAAGCTTTTGCAGAGTAAAATGAAAAGAGAACATATATGGGAGGACATATTTGCCAATGGTACATATGATACAACTTATAAAACTCAACACCCAGAAGACAAACAATCCAATTAGAAAATAGGCAAAGAACTTGAATAGACACTTCTCTAAAGAGGACAAACAGATGGCCAGTAGACATAAAAAAAGTGCCCAAAGTCACAAATTATCAGAGAGAGGCAAATTAAAGCTACAAAGGCATATCACCTCACACCTGTAAGAATGGCAATCATCAAGAAATCAACAAACAAGACACAGCTGATTCTCACAGCCAATTGGCCTGGAGATCAATTCCTCTCAGTGATACCTACAACAATCAAGGCTTAAGTACAACAAGACTGTGCACAAAGACCACAAGAGGGTGCACCAAGAGTGTCCTCCTCAGGTAA
>NW_006296629.1:354079-370181 GCF_000327345.1 Myotis davidii | reverse complement strand
AAGGGTATTCTTTCAGAAAAGGAGGAAGAAGAAAAAGGTAAAGATAAAAATTATGAACAACAAAGTGACAACAAATACTTATCTATCAACAAGTAAATCTGAAAATCAAGTGAATAAAACATCTTATGAACAGAATAAACTGGTGAATAGAATAGAATCAGGGGCATAGAAAGGGAGTAGACTGACAATTCTCTGGGGGAAGAAGGGTGTGGGGGTGAGGGAAGAGACTGGACAAAAATCGTGCACCTATGGATGAGGACAGTGGGTGGGGAGCGAGGGAGGAGGGTGGGGTAGGAGCTGGGTGGAGGGGAGTTATGGGGGGAAAAAGAGGAACAAATGTAATAATCTGAACAATAAAGGTTTAATTAATCAAAAATAAAATAATTTAAAAAAAGAAATCAACAAACAAGTGTGGATGTGGAGAAAAGGAGCCTTAGTGCGCTGTGGTGGGAATGCAGACTGATGCAGCCATTCTGGAAAGCAATATGGAGTTTCTCAAAAAAATTAAAAAGGGAACTGCCTTTTGACTCAGTGATCCCACTTCTGGGAATACATCCTAAGAATACCAAAACACTAATCAGAAAGAATATATGCACTCCTGTGTTCATAGCAGCATTATTTACAAAAGCCAAGACTGGAAACAGCCCAAGTGCCCATCAGCACAAGAATGGATAGAAAAGCTGTGGTACATATACACAATGGAATACTATATGGCTACAAAAAGAAGAACTCTTATCCTTTGAGACAATATGGACTGACCTGGATATTATTATGCTAAGCAAAATAAGCCAGTCAGAGAAAGACAAATAACATTTGATCTCACTTATATGTTGAATTTAATTTAATGAACAAAATAAAATGAGGAACAAAATAGAACCAGAAGCATAGGTACATGGAACAGACTGACAGATTTGAGAGAGGAAATGGGTGGGGCATACTGAATGAAAAAAGGTAAAGACAATAGTCAATAATATATATGCATAACTCATGGACACAACTGTGTTGTGAGGGCCAGTGGGAGGAGTGTGGGGTCTGGGAGGAGGTGGGGACATCTGTAATAGCGTTAACAATAAAAGTAAAATAATAAACAAATGGAACACTATTAAACTATTTAAAAAGAATGGGGTACATTTACAATACCAAATGTTGAAGATGTGGAAGTGGAACTCTCATTACTAGTGAAGTGTAAAATGACATAATCACTTTGGAAACTGGTAAATTCTTATAAAGTTACTAGAAGACCAGTGCACAAATTCATGCATGGGTGGGGTCCTTCTGGCTTGCAGGGATCAGGCCGAAACCCACAGCCCAATGCCGCCTGCAGCTCCTACCTGCTGGTCCCGCTCATCCCGGCCCCACTGTGCCGGCCGCAGTGGCTCGTGCCCAATCAGTCCCGATTGGCAGATGCTTGTGCTGCTGCAGCAATACTCTCCAGCCATGAGCCCTGCATCCAGCGCCCTCCCAAGGGGAGTGACCTGTGGGATCAGGCTGAAACAGCTTTCTGACATCCTCCAAGGGGTCCCAGGTTGCGAGAGGGTGCAGGCCAGGCTGAGGGACCCCACCGGGTGCACAATTGGGCCGGAGAGGGGCTGCGGGAGGGCTCCAAGATGTGTCCCGCCCATCTTGCTCAGTCCCGATGGGCCAGACCCCAGCAGCAAGCTAACCTACCAGGTGGAGCATCTGCTTCCTGGTGGTCAGTGCATGTTATAGCGACTAGTAGATCCATTGACTGTCTGCCCCCTGGTGGTCAGTGTACATCATAGCAGCGGTTGAGCAGTCTTACCATATCATTAGCCTATTACGCTTTGATTGGTTGTTTGGTTGTTCTGCCATTTGGTCTATTTGCATATTACCCTTTTATTATATAGGATTATACAGGATATGATCATATGTTTACCCTACAGTCTATTCCATTCCCAGGTATTTAGCTATGAGATCTGCAAACCTGTATCCACAAAATACTTAGACTAAAACTGTTCATGGAAGCTTTATTCATAATAGCTCCAGGGGTGCTATCTGTCATTGAGGGACATGGCACATAATAGCTCCAAACTAGAAATAACCTAAATGTCCATCAAGAGGATGGACAGAAACTAAAATATTTCTCAAGAAAAAAACTGAATGAACTACTAATATATTCAACAACATTAATGAGTCTCAAAAATATGCTGAAATTAGTGAGACTCAGAAGTACATATTATGAAGTTCAAGAACAGGCTAAGCTAGTCTATGATACTAGAAATCAGAACAATGGTTGCCTATGGGGGAGGGGTGGACTGACTGCAAGAGGGTTTAAGGAAACTCTGAGGTGATGGAACATGGAACTTCATTAAATAATCTATGTTTTAAAAAAATGAGGGTGGAGAGAAGAATGGGCTAAATCTATCTTTTCAGATAAAGGGCAATTTCTGAGAAGTATTGGGGGAATAAAAGCAAAGTACAGAAGAGTAGGTATGGAATACTAATATTAAGTGGATGTAGAAATAGAGTGCTCATGAAAAGAAAGAATATTTCGGGAAAAACACATGAAAAAATGGTACCAGCAGTTACCTCTGGGGAAAAGAATTGGGGTACTGTGAGGCTGGGATCTAGACTGGAAGACTTTGATAGTATCTACTCTTTTGCACTACTGTCATTTTTCTCACAGTTGTGAGTAGGTGAAACAGTTTATTCTTATATTATTATTTATTACTAGAGGCCCGATGCATGAAATTCATGCACGGGAGGGGAGTTGACCCTCAGCCCAGCCTGCACCCTCTCTAATCAGGGACTCCTCGGGGGATGTCCGACTGCCTCTTGCAATCCAGGACCGTTGGCTCCTAACCACTCGCCTGTGTGCCTGCTTGCCTGATCCCCGCCCAGCCCCTCTGCCTGCCTGCCCCACCCTGTGTATTTTTTTAACCTAAAGAACAAAATAATAAATGGTCAAAAAATTAAAAAAAAAAAAACCTCATGATTCCAAAGAACAAATCTGAAACTATGTAACCATGACCCCCTTAGCCTTCAACGCGTTTCCTCAAAGATTATCTATATACATAACTAAAGGCCTTGTGCACGAATTCATGCACCAGTAGGGTCTCTCGTCCTGGCCTGCAAGATCGAGCTGAAACTAGCTCTCTGACATCCCCCAAGGGGTCCTGAATTGCAAGAGGGCGCAGGCCAGGCTGAGGGACCCACCATTGCACAACTGGGGCCAGGGAGGGACGTAGAAAGTTGGCCAGCCAGGGAGGGATGGCGTGAGGGCTCCAGGGCATGTCCAGCCATCTTGTTCAGTCCCAATCAGCTGGACCTCGGCAGAAAGCTAACCTACTGGTTGGAGTGTCTGCCCCCTGGTGGTCAGTGCATGTCACAGTGAGTGGTTGAGCAGTCTTAGCATATCAATAGAATATTATGCTTTGATTGGTTGAACAGCTGACTGGACAACTTAGCATATAAGGCTTTTATTATATACGATATCCTAATATGCAAATAGACCGAACGGTGGAACAACCGAACAACCAGTCGCTATGACGTGCACTGACCACCAGGGGGCATGTGCGGAACATGGTGGGCATTGGCTGCGGCAGGATGGTGAAGCAGGTGAGCGGGGGCACTAGGCCAAGGCTGGGTGCCAGTTGCTGTCATTGGGAGAGCCTTTGGTAGTTACCGAAAATTCTTTGTCCCCGTGCACCGGGGTCCCGCTGGGTGCTCACACCTGCTGCCAGCGCCAGCCCTGCTCACACCCACTCCAAGCACCGGAACCGCTGCTCGCTCCAGCTGCCGGTCCCGATCGTCCCTCAGGGCTTTTCCACCTCCCCTTCTGCACCTCCCCCTGCTCCTGAGGGGCAATTGGGGCCGGCAGCTACCTCTCACACACACTACCAGTGCCAGAGCCACCGCTCACACCCACTGCTGGTGCTGGCCCTGCTTGCATCCACTGCCAGCACCTGGTGCAGATCCTGATTGCTCAGAGGGTGCAAGCGGCTGCTGCTGGCCCCGATTGCCCCTGAGGGCTTCTCCACCTTCCCCTGCTCCTGAGGGGCAATTGGGGCAGCAGGCACTGCTCGCACCCACTGACGGCGCCAGCCTCAATCACTCTGTGCTGTCTGCAGGTGCAAGCGGGCCCGGCACCGTCAGTGCATGGGAGCAGCAGTGGTGGGAGTGGGGCTGCCAGCAGATGGGACCTGGGGCTGTGGCAGGAGGGGCCAGGTGAGGGCGCGGAGGATGGGCCAAGACCCACTTCTGTGCCCAAAGCAGCCTCGAAGCCCACAGTTTCTTTCAAGGTGCATAAATTCGTGCACTGGCCCCTTAGTATATTATATACTCTTAAAAATGTGTGTATCCTTCAGAAAAAAAAAAGGATGCATATACATGTATACAGTCTCTCTCTCTCTCTTAGTGCACTATAGCATTATCTCAAAAAAAGTAGATATTTTAATTAAAACTACTATATTGCTAAAAAAAAATGCTAACCATCACCTGAGTTCTTTCAGCAAGTCAAAACCTTTTTGCTGATGGAGGGACTTTTCTCCAATTTGTAAAAAATGCAATATGTGAAGAACAATGAAAGGAGACATACCTACGTTATATACACTATTCTACACCTAGCTTTTCCTTTTAATGTGGAGAGTTTTTCAGATTAGCATACCCTACTCTACTTCATTGTTTTTAATTGCCATGCAGTGGTCTATTACAAAAGTTTTCATAATTTTATTTAACTTTTTCTACACCAATGGACATTTAATATTTGTAACTATTTATTTGAGCCAAATTAATGACATGCTGGAAAGCAAGATCTCAGATGCTCCCTTGGCTATTCTTAATTTTCCCCAGAAGAACTCAAACATCAGTTTATCAATGTATTGAATATATATTAAGAAAGAGGGGAGGCACTGATAAATATTAATAGCTACAAAGGCACTTAAGATTTGTTTAGTTCAAATCTCCATTTACAGAAGAGGAATGCAGATACAGCTAAGTTAAGTAAATGGGCCAGGCCCAAAGAGCTACTTAGAATTACCATGAGTCTCCTGAATCTTAATACCAGGTTCTATCTATGGTTGGAAACGAGTCAAAGATGGTATCTCAAGGCAACAATCAGAGATAGAGAACCAAAGTTCTGCTGGTCTGGCTTCTTTTATTCTCTTCCAATGCCCCTCATCATCAAAAGGTAGAAGAAAACATTGCACCTAAGCACCCTAGTTCAGAGTCAGAACCCTCGAGTATAGAAAAGGTAAGGCAAAAGGGATACTTCTAACAGAAACCAAAGTACGGACATATCCATGATAACAATCATGCAACATAATTTCATTTTTGTTTAGTGTTTGAAACACTAGAATTTAAGGAAATGAATATTGCTATTTTTACAGTAATATGCTTTTTGCCTAAAAAGGGAACATTTAAAAAGACATGATCATGACCAGGTCCCATCTCTTTTACCTTTTAGGCCTAACTCTGGATTAGAAAAACTGTTGAAATATACATAGGCGTATAGTCTTTTAGTAACTATGTCTCTCAGAATTAAACATGATTTTTCTATAAGTTCTTTAGGGATTCTTTTACCTGAATGCTGCTTTCTTCATCTTCCCGGGGTGATTGGGCCGGCATGACTTCTACATCTGAATTATCAGATGAGGTATTACGTTTTCTCTTCTTACCCACCACAGGAGTGATGGTGCTAAAATGGAAAAAACAAAATAATTTTCAATGAGGGCAAGGAAAATATAGGAGTAAGAAAATATAATTAATCTAAACCATTACAGATAAAGCTTCCAGACAGACAGAAGGATCTAGATCTTTAGTCTGTGGGGTGTCTGGAAAAGATTTTGGGGTTTCTAAACCACTGGCTGACCTTTATACCAGATTTGTCAAATCCTTACAATCACTGTATTTACAAACATCTGAGGCAAAGTAGCATAACAGAGCAGAATGAATACTAGACTAAGAATTATAAGGCCTTATTTTAGTTCCAGTTCTGTCACTAGCTGAGCATGTTTCCTCTTTTGTAAGCATTGATGATACCTGGTCTGATAGTTGTTGAGGATCAACTAAAATAATAGACATGAAATTTGTTTTTTGTTTGATTCCAGTCAAGGGCATGTACCTTAGTTGCAGGCACATCCCCAGTAGGGAGTGTGCAGGAGGCAACTGATGGATGTTTCTCTCTAATCGATGTTTCTAACTCTCTATCTCTCTCCCTTCCTCTCTGTTAAAAAAAAAAAAGCGCTAAAATATTATATACAAATATAAAGCATTATAATTTCACCATAAATGCTGAAAAATCCTAGGGAATAGAAGCTGAGGAGAAACGAGTAAAGCCAGAAGACATGAAAGAGAGAACACTAGGTGTGACAAGAATGCATGGCAAGCATGGTGCTGTCAACACTGCTTAAGACTATCAGCAACTGCCTTCTCTAGTTCACAGATGAGATGAAGAACAGGGCAGCTATGTCTTCAGCAGCTCTTTTCTTAATGTGGGGGTAGGGGGATAGTGAGGAATTCTTCGCACTACCGTGATGCCAAATCAGGACGAATATATAAAAACATAGTCACAGCTTTTAAATGTAACCCCAAACACAAGGATCTTTTCCTGTGCCTTAGTGATTCTCTTTCAAAATATGCAAATTTCTGCTTAACAAATCATGTACGCATTACGACAGAAGAGGCCTTATTATCTTCTCTGACAGCACCAGCAGACAGATCACTTTGAACTATGTTGCTGCTAAATACAAGTATTTCCTCAGCATTAATGTAAAAATGAGTGCCCTGCCCTCAAATTTCCCCGTACTAAAGGGTAGTACTTACTTCAGCTTACTCTTGCCCTTGGTTTTAGAGGTACCAGATGTTTTGCTCTTCTTTGGCTTTTCTTCCTTGAGCCTCTCCCCACTGCTCTTTTTTCTGCGTTTCTTTTCGCCTTCCTCCTCAGGCCGAACACTGGGCAACTCATCCTCATTCAGGACTCGAGGTATATTCTGCTCACCTCGAGCCCGGGCCCTAGCAATGGCCTCTGCTACAATCCGATTTGCTTTCTCTTGTTTCTTCTGGTGCTCCAGCCTGCGGTTTTCCTCCATTCCTGTCTTGCCCCCCATGTGAGGAGCAGAGCTTGCTGGTGAGGACAGAGCTGCCACTTCACTGGCACTCAGGACTTTAACTACAGAAAGTCCAGAAGAGGCCCCTTGGGAAGAGCTAGCCTATAGAAATGAAAACACTGAAATGTTAACATGCTTGTAGCTAAATAGAACAGCTCTGAAGCAGATGGGCCAGAAACTTTAGTTCTCTAATTCCTCAAGAATCAGGTTCAGACCCAAATCCCACTAAATCTGGACACTTTTAAAAAAAAATTTTTTTTTTGTGGGAAGAGGGTAATAAAAAACAACCACCAGAATTGTGCCAAGTTAGCCCTGTCTGGCATGATTCAGTGGTTAGAGTGTCAGCCTCGGCACTGAAGGGACATGGGTTTGTTTCTTGGTCAAGGGAAGTATCTGAGTTGCAGGTTCGATTCCTGGCCTCATCCCTGGCCCCAGGTGTGTCCCTCTCAGGTCAGGTCCAGGTCAGGGCACATGCAGGAGGCAACCAATCAATGTGCCTCTCTCACATCAATGTTTCTTTCTCTTTTCTCCTCCATCACTCCTTTCCACTATCTCTAAAAATCAATGGAAAAAATATCATCTGGTGAAGATTAACAAAAAATAAAAAAAAAAAAAAATTGTGCCAAATTAAACATCCATATCCTTTAGCCATGCTCCTAATGTCAACACCCATCTCCATTACTCTAGAAAATGTTCACACAATATAGCCAATTCTGGTCTCTGGACTTAAAGTAAAAAAACTCAAATTCTACTCTTAGCCTACCTTTTATCTCCCTGGGGGGTGGGAGGAGTGATAATCACTTGGCCTCATTAAGACTATTTCTTTATCTTTCAAATGAAGATATTTAAAACCATCTTTATTTCACAAAAGTAGGAAAAGATTGTAAATGAAACACTTCAAAAACAAATATGAGATAAATCACCCCTTATCCCAAAGCCAACAATAACCCTCAAATCTTTCCATAATATAATTAAAACAAGATTTCCATTGGTGAAAGAAATAAAATTCTACATCTCAGTTCAGAGGTATGAATCTAGACTGGCCCCCACCCTCACCAAGGAGTGGTTGCTGAGGGTACTAGCAAGAGACTGAGGTCTATTTTCCTCCCTAACCATGTAAGTCTCACCTGTGGCTGAAGTACCACCTTGAGTGGTACTGAAAGTCTTTGTCCTGGGTTCTGTCCCGGTCCCATTATCTGAGCCTGCTGCACAGAGGAGAGCGTTACCGGCTGGGATGAGGGTGGCTGCTGGGGCTGCGCCTGTGATGATGGAGGCTGTGGTACGATCTGGATTTTCTGCTGTGGCTGCTGCACCTGCAGCTGGATAGTTACTACTTTGGCGGGCTGCCCCTGGGCATTCTTGGCTTGAGTCAGGGCTGCTAGTTGGTTGCCCTGTAACACTATCTTCCCTGGTAGACTCCCTAGCACAACATGCCGATGTCCTTGGGGACCTCCAGACTGTGGCTGCTGGAGGACCAGGGTGATGCGTTTCGATTCACCCTAGAGTGAAGAAAGGAAATTGCAAGAGGTACATTAAAGAATAATATACACCTGAATATTTACAGCAGTTTTCCTCATCCTAAAAACGTAAAAACTGAGAGGTAGAACACAGTACAATTCATCTTGTTCATCCTCCTATCTGTCTTGACAGAATCTTCTGTAGCATAGGTATCAAGCCTATTTTTGAAAAACCCGATAGGAGGGTTATCTTCCAAGGTAATCACTCCACTTTCTGGAACTCTTAGAACAAGTCTATATTGAACTGAAATCCACCTTCTTATAGTTTCTTTCTACAGGTCCTACTTATCTTAATACTACTGCCCACCCCCCGCCCCCCAACTCTTTGGCCCTTTTTTCAGAGGCAAGAGCCTCTATTTTCTTAGAATAGAAACTAGCCTTTTCAATAGGCAAAGCAGGAGGAAGACAATCAGTAATAACAGGGGAAAGATACACATAGCTTGTCTGTCTTACAAATATGCTTTTCCCCCAAAATGATTCTTTGTTCCCATAGCATCCTATATTCCTCATAAAACTTTCTATCATACATTATTGTGAATTCTTGTCTAGCCATTTGTCTGGCCTGGCAGACCATGAGAGCTCTGTTAAGTAGAGGGACTGTAGCTGTCCTGTTCAGTATCAGCTAGGTAGTATAAATAGGTAGTAAGGGTTCAAAAACATATTAACACTAACTGCTTCTACCTGATAAGCAGTAAGTACGTGGATGTTAACACTAACTGATAAAAAGCAAAGATGGGCCCTGACCGGTTTGGCTCAGTGGATAGAGCGTCGGCCTGCGAACTCAAGGGTCCCAGGATGGATTCCAGTCAAGGGCACGTACCTTGGTTGCAGGTACATCCCCAGTAAGGGGTGTGCAGGAGGCAGCTGATGAATGTTTCTCTCTCATGGATGTTTCTAACTCTCTATCCCTCTCCTTTCCTCTCTGTAAAAACAAAATCAATAAAATATATATTTTTAAAAAGCAAAGACGGAATTTATTCAGGATTTCCTAGAGCTAGCTCTGTGAGCTCTCTCTCACACAGTTGCTGGGCCCTCTACTAAACCAAAATTCACCTCCCCCTTTCACTCAAGTCACCTGAGTAGGTGTAGAGGTCAGTGTAACTGCAGGCTTCAGTGGGGGCCCTGTGGCCCCAGGGTTTCCAGCAGGAGCTGAACCCTTAACTGGCTGTAGGACCAGCTGCTTTACTGGTCGGCTGGGCTGGACAATGCGCTGAACAGTAGCCTGGTTCCCAGGGACCTTGGCGGCCAACACTGTATTACCAGAGACAATGGAAACACCTGGTCGAAGGGGAGTGCCGGTTAGCACTTTGGTAAAAGTGACTTTTCCACCATTGGCTGTGCCAGCCACTAGGGGCTGAGCGGTGCTGGTGATACCTTGGGCCTGTATTTGTGCCACATGGGCACCAGTGACTGAGGAGCTCGGTGGGGCTTTAAGGATAACAATCTTAGGGGCTGACTGAGGTGGTTGCCCTCCAGGACTACTAGAGGACACAGCTGTGGCAGAGACACCCATGAAAGGATTCCCTTGGCTCAGGATCTCCTGGTTCTTGGAGACCTGCAAAAGTCCTGCTGTTGGCGCTGGTGTCTGTAAGACAGGTTGAGCTGGCTGCTCCTGGCTGATGGGCTGAGTGGTATAATCATGCAAGGTTAAAGATTCTGGAGCTGGAGCTGTTGATTCCTTGGGAAGTTCTGTGGGGGCTGTTTCCTCTGGTGGGGGGACCAGGTCACTTGCTGATGGATTCCCCACATCACCACCTCCACCATCCTGGTTCATTTGATCCAAGGAGTCCAGAGAGCTTGGTAGTCCAAGGGCTTCCTCAATGGGGTCTTGTGTGACCTGGTTGAAGCTGTCATCAGTCAGAGAGTCCAGGCCAAATAAATTTGGGTCATCAAACAGATCCATGATGGGGTCTGCCATCTTGGGAAAGCAATGGAGGGTACTTCCCCCAAGATATAGGGAGGGAAGGGGAGGGGGGGTATTGGCTCTCCCCTCCCCTCCCCTATTAAGAAAAAAATGTACACAATGGAAGACTACTCTTCAGGTAAAGAGGCAAGAAACAAGTGCATGTCAGATTGTCCTGACCTTCATGGAGCAAGATGGCTAGGTCTTCAGAGGAAGATGGTAGAACTCCTGTTGTGGGAAGACAAATGAAAAATAAGCAAAGTAGGTAACCCCAGGAAAAATTTCTCCTTCTTAGGTACCATCCTTAATAGCAAATCACATCAAAATAATAAGAGGGAAATATGGGTAATTTGAGGCAGAGATAAAGAAGAAAACACCCACATTTCTGCTTCAAAACTAAAACAAAAAAATAAACTCAACCCCCTTTTTGGACTCTACACTTTGACGCTATTGTCTGTCAAGATCATTCAGGTGTCTTTGTCCATTTCTTTTTACAATTATCATTCTTAGGTAAAGATCAGAAAATTTAATAGTCATTCACCTTCTACTTAGGTTTCTTAAGTTGACAGGCCTTCATGATATACTAGCAGCATTTCAGAGACTGCAGATAGAGGTTTTTGAATATATTGTATTTTACAAATTTCCCTTGTATTTTAGATACTTTTACTTACTACTGGCAAAAATAATACCTTTAACCAAGCTCATAGTACAATCTTGCTAATAAGCTTATAGTATAATTTTACCCAGGAAGTTTTGTAAAGTTTATTCTAATTAACCTATACATAGTATTTCTGTTCTGAATCCCCTCCCCCCTTTCTCATATTTAAGATAAAATACTTGGAACACCCCTAACCTCTCTCCCAGCTGAAATCTTTCCCACCCTCAAAGTCTTCTCTGTAAGGTGAGCCCCTTTAACAACAGAGCAATTTGTGATGACCTGGTCCCTCACCTTTAAATACCACAGCACTGTTTACACCTTATTGAAAGTATTTATATCTAATATTATACTAAAATGATGAGTCTCTTGTTCATATCCTCTGAAGGCCCAAATGATTCCCTCGTGCAAATTATAAAACGCTGCCTGCTCCTGAAGATGCTTGTCTGCCATCTGCTGGAAAACTGTCATATTATCATTTTTGATAATGAACATGTACAATGTACACCCTGCACAATCCTGCATGGTGGCCTAGCTCCTCCTTCGCAGAGACAAAAAAGTTCCTGATAATGGGGACCATGTCTTATTTATCTGTGGATCCCTCAAGAACCAGCAGGATATCATATATACAGTAAATATTAAAAAATATTTAATGAATTAATATATTAGCTTGCTGTATCTGGTATGAACCATTCAGGCCTTACAGACACTAAATGGTATTCCCTAATTTTAAGATAAGACAGTAGATAGCTTTCCATCTTGAAAAACTGTTCTACAAATAACTGAAAGTATGTTTACTAAACCCACATCTGGGGCTTCAAGTTCATGAGAATGCTAGAAAAAGCAAAAACTAAGAAAAGAGATTATAAGTACATCAGCAATAACTAAACTATATAAAAAGTAGTATCTGTTCTTTTCATATGATGTCAATATTTGACAATCTTGGAAAGCCTTGATTGATAAGACCATTTCTCCTAAGTTTTAGAGGCAGTAGAGAGGAAATCTGTCAGTGATACAATAGACTTTACCGAATAAGGCTTTTCCACACAACCCCAAAACTTTTCCTCTTCCTTAACACATTCCAGTTATCCTTACAAAACAATATAGTAATTTGGGTAAATATATCCTGGACACAGATAAAAAGAACAGACTCATCAGTAACTGGTACATCAGTCAAAATTACGAAGTATACATGGCATCTCCACCAATGTTAAACAAAATCTTCCTTGCTTCAGCAATTATGTACCCTCGTATCTCACCCAGAATCCCTATCATTTCCCATCCCTGACAAACATATTCCAGCCTCTCCTAATGCCTGCCCCAAACTTACTCAAAATGGTGATCACATCTGGCCAGTGTGGTTCAATGGTTGACCACAGATCCATGAACCAAGAGGTCCCTGCCTTGATTCCCAGTCAGGGCACATGCCTGGATTGCAGGCTCAATCCCCAGTTGGGGAGGAGGGCATGAGAGGTTATGCAGGAGGCAGCCAATCAATGTATCTCTCACGTGGATGTTTTTATCTCTCTCCCTCTCCCTTCCTCTCTCTAAAAAAAATCAATAAAAATATTTTTTAAATGGTAATCAGAAAAGTGACTGTTTCTTGATTTAATGAAAATCTACTCTTACCATTTTATAAACTTCCTCAACACTATTATCAACTTTTTTCTAGCTATGCCCTCACTTTGCTACCTATTATCTTTCACCTCCTATTTACTATCAGAGAAGTTACACTAAATAAGAGATGCCATATAAAAACTACAATGAAAGTTTCCACTAATTAGTTTATGCTGGTAATAGTTTATAACTTGCCTTTTCTTCCATGGGGTATTTTGTCCTTTCCACGAATTTTTGCTACGTCTCTACAGGTCAATGCACTTACCATTTATCTCCCTTCCCAGTTTTTAGGTCAAATTTCTGCTTCTCTTGGTTCAGTCTGGGCCCAATAATTTAAAAAACTCCATCACTGACTTAAAGACACACCACCAAGCTTCTTAGTCCCATCCCATCAACTCACTTCTACTAATCTAATTCATCTTGTACATGTGTTGTTGTTGTTGTTTTAATATATTTTTATTGATTTCAGAGAGGGAGGGAGAGGGAGAGAAGGGAGAAGGGAGAGGGGGGAGGGGAGGGTAAGGGGGAGAGGGAGGGTGAGGAAGAGGGAGAGAGAGAAACATCAATGATGAGAGAGAATCATTGATTGGCTGTCTCCTGCACACCCCCTACTGGGGATTGAGCCTGCAACCCAGGCATGTGCCCTTGACTGGACTCAAACCTGGGACCCTTGAGTTCGTGGGCCAATGCTCTATCCACTAAGCAAAACCAGCCAGGGCTCTTGTACATGTTTTTAATCCTCACCCAAGGATATTTTTCCACTGATTTTTAGAGAGAGTGGAAGAGAGAGGGAAAAAGAGAAATACTGATGTAAGAGAAACACGATTGGTTGCCTCCTACACAAGCCCCAACCAGGACCTGGGCCAGGGAGGAGCCTGCAACCGAGGTACATGCCCTTGCTCGGAATCGAGCCCGGGACCCTTCGGTTCACAGGCCCACGCTCTATCCACTGAGCCAAACTGGTTAGGGCTTGTACATGTTTTTAAATCCTAATCTCCTGCTCCTTTTCTAACTCCTACCTTTAAGATGTCCTTTCCCCTCAAAAGATTAAACATCTCCCAGCACATCTCCAACTTTCTTCACCCCTCCTTCTATTCCTACTTGTGGATCATCCTGGCTGTATCCACAGCTGGCCTATTCTACAAAGCTCATCTATCCCATGGTTCAAACCTGGGAGTAAAAATAGGTGGTAAGCACAGAAATATATGAAGCATTTAGATGCCCCAAGTAAAGCAAGTACCTAGATAAGGAAGTCATACCTACCCAAAACACATATACACATGTATATGCTCAAAAGGAAAGACAGAATTTAATGGTTACAATTTATCACTTTCACTAATTCCAAACTAACGACAGAAACCTTGAGGAATGAGTTGGGGAAAAGTGGAACAAACTAGTCAGTTAAGGTTAAAATCCAAGACCACCACCTATATTCTCCAAATAACAAGCCAGTTAACACTAAGAAATATTTTATGTAATAGTCCGGCATCTCACCTCCTCCTCCACCTCCTCCTCTTTTTTTTTTTTAAATATATTTTTATTGATTTCAGAGAGGGAGAGAGAGAAACATCGATGAGAGACTCATCGATCAGCTGCCTCCTGCACGCCCCCTACTGGGGATCAAGCCAAAAACGGGGGCATGTGCCCTTGAGAGCATTAGAATCCAGGACCCTTCAGTCTGTAGGCTGATGCTCTATCCACTGAGCAAAACCAGCTAGGATTCACCTCCTTCTTAAAGGGCTAACTACACTTTTCCTTCAATGTAATTCTAAATTTGTTCTTCTGCAGTTTTATCACCTTTAATATAGTTCTTCTTGAGGTGTTCTTTTTTTTTTTAGAGTTCTAACTCTCCTTTTCTTATTTTACAGGTCTTCTTCCCCTTGCCCATGTCAATTGTCCAATCATAAAGGACTTTAATGCTACTCTACTTTTCCATCTCAATCTCCCCATACTGTACTTTACAATAAAGCAGTGACTCTCAACTGGGAGATGGAAGGTACAGTAGTTTGAAAATGTGTATTCAATTTCCTTATTTTATATTTAGCAAATGGAAAGAGAAAACACACCTCAGTGTTTAGGTTATTTATATTCAGTAAAACAGGACAAAATTTTCTTGGCTAGTAAGGATGTATAAAAGATGGGGGGCGGGGAGTGCTGGAGCAGAGAAAAAAGAAGCATCCTTGGCTCAGGGGTTATCGACACCTGTAGTGGGGTAAGGTTTCTTACGGTCTCTCAAAAGGGAGTTTATCATAGTTATTGCTTATGATGGATGAGAAACACTGCAACAGTTGTCTAACAGATAACATCCATTCTCCGTTTACAGATTTCTCTGTACTGACCATCCTCTTAGCGATAATGAATGTATGCCGTATTGACAAGTGCTGACTTCTTCTTTTTTTCTTTTTTGGTAATAAGTACTTTTACAAAGTACCACTGATGCCCATTTAACCTCTAACTGCTCAAACATTCAGAAAATAAACTATTTTATTTCAAAGTATAAATCTTGTTATTGGAAACTGTACCCTTTGAAGAGGATCAGCTGCAGACAGATATAAACACATGTTACTGAAACACAAGATGCTCAGAAGCAGCTTAATTTGAAATGAGAAATCCCTTGAAAATAAAATAATCAGAAGGCCTAAAATGAAAATCACCAAGATAATTTTAAAAGAGACGGCTTTAAAAACTGTACCATGAAGACATCTGAGACCCAAAGGGTCTCAAATTTTATAAAGAAATGGGAAACAAACACCCAAGGTGAATTTAATCACAATTTAGGGTCAGCAAGGGATCTATAGCAAAGGATGGAAGGGTACAGACCATAAGAATTGGAGCTTTTAACTTGGAGCCACTCAGATTTCCTCAAGAAGACTGAGATCCTAGGCCATTTCCTCTATCTTCGCTATTCTCATTGCTAAATGTGACTACCCTGTTTTCCGTTTTCCCAATTACTAAGGAAAAGGCACTCACACCTCAATCAGATATTTGGGGGCAAAGGTGTAAAGTGAGCCCTCCTGAATAAACAAGAAAAGCAAAATAGACAACTATGAAAGCTAAAAGAATGTACGTATGTCCAGGGGGTAAAGGAGAAACTACAGAAATCATATACTCACATGAAAGGAGGGAAGGGGCAAGGTAAGGAAGCCAGGGGTTTGTGAACAGGGAAACGCGACTAGGGGTGGGGGTGGCGGGGACCCGGGTAGATTACCTGCTCATACTGCCGGGGTTGGTGCCAGTAAGGCCCATACAGCAGAAGCGGGAGATTTCTGGCAACTGGCGCCCCCAAAATGGAGATGAGGTACATGCACTTGAAGGAGGGAGCTAGCGGGGTGCCCTCCAGAGT
>NW_006296629.1:343981-354059 GCF_000327345.1 Myotis davidii | reverse complement strand
ATATGCCCGGGTGGGAGCAATGTTAGGGCGGAAGCTACAGGCTGGAAGGCCCGACAAGCCCAGAGGAGAAAAGGAGCTGTGCCTCACCCTCGTGTAGGAATAGAGGTGCCTTTACCTGCAGCGGCGTGGGGGGCCGGTTCGCCCCTTTCGCTGTCTCTCCAGCACCAGTTCCCCCTCCTCCTGCGCAACCTACCATCATGCTCCAGCCCGCCCCGCGTCCTCATTGGCTAAACTGGACTGCCACTCACAGAGAAGCAAAGACGCAAAACAGCGTAAAGGGTGGGACTTGGGAGAGTTTCCCCTCCCCCGCCACCGCGGGTTAGGTTGAGAGCGCACGGAGAGGCCTATCCGGTTTCTAGGGCCCAGGCGAAGCCTGCAGCTTGCTTGGAAAAAAAGGGGCCTGGCCAGAGGAACTGTCTCATGCTGCGGGAAACTAGTCCTAGGGATTAAATTCCCTACCACCAGCACTGTGTTCTGTACACCAAAGAGCATAAACTCAGGAGGGAGGGTTCCACTCCAGGCAAACTCTGCCTCCTGAACTCCCTGCCTTCTAGCAGCCCTGTCAACTCTTGGGCTGTAGTGACTACACCTTATCCCCATCCCCATTAAGAGGCCAAATCTCTCCATCGTGGGAGCGAGGCAGTCCAGTGCTGGGTATGGAGGCCTTTCACTCTTAAAGGATAAAGTACTCTTTCTGCCACAACTCCCAGTGCTGGTTTGCCTTCCTGACACTGGAACCCGTGGGCAGCAGTACCTCTTTCTAGGAGTCCTCCAACAATTCCCAGCCCCTCCCCTCCAAAACAGCCCCTCAGCTCACCACAAAACCTGGTCTCCTGCCCCCATCTCATTTCTGCTAAAACTCAGCTGCTCTGGCGTACTGGCCAGTGTCCACTTTGCTATGCCACTCGAGATCACTCTAATCCCCAGTGAGACTAGTCGACTCCAGAGTGATGGTATGCAAGCTTAAATCCCCCAAAGTAAACTTATTAAAAAGAGTTGCTGATGATCTGACCACATTTCCTCTGAAATGTAGCCATTGAAATTCTACTTTCTGTACTCTAGGACACAAACGAGGAAGCAGGTTAACTTGGCTGTAGAGCTCCTATTTTTAAACATTCTAGCATTACCGCTACTGCTAGGAACACCCAATTACCACTTCTGTAAACAGCAATACTGTTGTTTTCCCATTCACTCAGGCTCAAAACCTCATCTTTATTTCATTTCTATGCCTTATCAAAATCTTATTTATCCTCTAAGATATACATCAAATGCCTCTTCATTTTCTTTACATCTGAGTATATGATATACCAAGTAATGTGGTAGTATTAGAGAACCAAAGATAAATAGATATGACCTCTACCTTCAATATATAGGAGTATATTTGAGTATAGATGTGGGGAGAGGGTAAAGAGTAGGGAATTATGACAGTAGTGACAAATATAAGCAACTATAATACAGGGTGATATGTGCAATGAAATTAGCAGGGGGCTATTACAGAAACAGATGAAAGAGACTTAACTTAGTACTTTCTTAATGAAGAGTTAACTAGGGAAGGTAAGTGGGCTACAAAAAGAGGTATTCAGGCAGCGGGAACAGTAAAGAGGAAAACAAAACAAAGCACAGCAATGAGAAACAACATGAGGCATGCAGTGGAAACTCTAAGTAGTTCTGTAGTTCAGTCTTGCCAAAGTGTAAATCACAAAAAACAAATTAGAGGGCGATGAGAGGGAAAGGATAGGTAAGGGCCAGACCCTGCAAGGAGGGCCTTGAATACGATGCTAAAGCATTTTTTAAAAAATGTTGTTAATCCTTACCCCAGGATATTTATTTCATTGATTTTTAGAGAACGGGAGGGGGAGAGACAGAGAAACATCAATATGACAGACACATCGATTGGTTGCCTCCTGCATGTGCCCTGACCTGAGCTGGGGATGGAGCCTGCAAACGAGGAATGTGCCCTTGACCAGAATCAAACCCAAGACTCTTCAGTCCGTGGGCTAATGCTAAAGTCTTTTCTTATAGGTGGATGGGGAACCACTAAAACAGGGAATGACATAGCCAGAACTGCATTTTGGTTAGCTAGCTCTGGCTGTTAGAGAACTGATTTGGGGGATGAGGGTAAAGAGTTCACAGAAGCAGTTAGGAGGCTACGATGGTAGTCTAGGAAAGAGTTGTATAGTGGTATTTGCTGATTTTTCTTTCTGCCCAACAACCAAAAGCCCCTTCCTACATTGGGGTAATAGCTCAGATAGGAGTCTTCAATGGAAGGCTAGATATTAATTTCCACTACAGAGCCAGGGAGCAGGGGGATGCAGGAGGATGCTGGAGGCAGAGGTCCCACCTTCACTTCCTGGCAGAGACAAAGTACACACATGATGGTGAACCTTTTGAGCTCGGCGTGTCAGCATTTTGAAAAACCCTAAACTTAACTCTGGTGCCGTGTCACATATAGAAATTTTTTGATATTTGCAACCATAGTAAAACAAAGATTTATATTTTTGATATTTATTTGATATATTTAAATGCCATTTAACAAAGAAAAATCAACCAAAAAAATGAGTTCGTGTGTCATCTCTGACACACATGTCATAGGTTCGCCATCATTGACCTAGGCTAATTTAACTGGACAGTCCTTAGGGCAGTGGTTCTCAACCTTCCTAATGCCGCGACCCTTTAATACAGTTACTCATGTTGTGGTGACCCACCAACCATAAAATGATTTTCGTTGCTCCTTCATAACTGTAATTTTGCTACTGTTATGAATGGTAATGTAAATATCTGATATGCAGGATGTATTTTCATTGTTACAAATTGAACATAATTAAAGCATAGTGATTAATCACAAAAACAACATGTAATTATATATGTTTTCCGATGGTCTTAGGCGACCCCTGTGAAGGGTCGTTGGGAGCCACTGCCTTAGGGGAACTTTGACTTTGAAGAGGTAATGCAAAGACCCAAAACAAACAGACAACATTCAGCAGTGGCAGACAGCAGAGTATTACTGCATCATCTTAAACAGACTGTTCAGTGGTGTGACCTTTGCTATGTTTTCCACATCTCTCACTTCCCTTGGTTTTAGATCTTTTTAAACCAGATTCTCTAGCATTCCCATTGATTTTGTAAGCCATACAGTATCCTTCCCATAAATTCCCTTTCTTCTTAAGTTAGCCAAATTGATTTTTGTTGTTTGCAAACAAGATGATTAGAGCCTAAATCATAGCAATGTGGTGGTTTAAAAGGTAATGATGGGAAGGAAGCGAAAGAGCTGATTAATGCTTATGAGATAAAAAATGGTAGAACCTGGAGTTTAGAGGCAAAGAAGAGTTCAACTACGTTGAGTTTGTGGCCTATAGTATGTTGAGTAGTGATATTCAATAGGAGGTTGGATGTATAAATCTACAGTTGGCTTGGTGATAGATGTAGAGTTATCAGTATCTAAACAGCAGTTTCAAGAGTGAAGATTACACACAGGGAGTGTGAAGAGCAAAGCAAGAATATAAAAAACTGCACCAATACTGTTGGGGAGACAGTAGAGAATATTGGGGTCTGTGAAGAATTGGAGAGCCATGTCCATTCCAGAGAGTGGCTGCTATTTAGCTCTAGTTAAGTGTTGCCATATGTACATCCAACGTTGAGAGAGAACTTCAGATTTTTCTCAAGCCAGAAATAGTTTATGTAAATCTTCTAGGTTTTAAATGTACACTGCATAAATAAATAAAAAAGATAACTAATTTTTAAAAATATGTTTTTACTGATTTTAGAGAGGAAGGGAGAAAGAGAGAGAGTTAGAAATATCAATGAGGCGGAACCATTGATCAGCTGCCTCCTACACCCTCCCAACCCCCCTGTAACCTCCCTACTGGGGATGGAGCCTACAACCCTGGCACGTGCCCTGACCAAGAGAACCAGTGACCTCCTGGTTCATAGGTCGATGCTCAACCACTGAGTCACACCGGCCAGGCATTTTTAAAAAGTGTTTAAAACTGTATAGAGGCTAAACAAAATGCTTAGCTGGAAATCCAATTAATGAGCTTTTTGGTGAGAAAAGCTAAGGAGGAACTCAGGAAAACAACAGGATTTAAGAATCAGAATAAGTTATACCTACCAAGCAAGTAAAGAAGGAAAAGCTGGAGAAGCAGAGTGGGCAATGTCACAGAAGCAAAGAGAGTAGAGTATTACAGGGGAGAAAGAAAGACCGATTACATTGAACAAGCAAAAATGTCCAATAATAAATGTCCATTGGATTTAATTGAAAATCTTCTTGATCCCTACTTTTCATTGTCAAGCCAAAAGTAATCAGTCCAATACAAACTTACACAGCATATTAAGTACTTTTTAAAAACAATTATCTTCTATTTTGTATTTCATTTATATTTGTACATGGAGGTATAATGAGCTTTCAAGTCAGAGGGAGGAGGGTTCAAATCTTTGTCCCACAAAGTAAATCAACCTTTTTGAGTCTAGTTCATTTCTCTCTACAAAGAGGGATCAAGGCACAGGACCAGAAAAGTGTTTCAGGGTGAGACTGACTAGGAGGTACTCAACATTGTTGGATAGACAGTTGGAAAAAAAACTTTGTTTCTGCCAATGTTCTCCACCTAATCAGTTTTAGTGGGATCATCACCCCAATTAATGGCCTCTAAAATAATTAATTTCAGCAAGTTAATTCCTATGACCTTGAATGTGCACTCTAGCTCTCTTCCTCTATATTAAATCTAATTTAAGGCAAATGGGAATAACTACACGTTAGATTCTAGAGTCTGAAGACCATGTTCAACTAACTGGCTTTGTTCAGTCTAAACCTATGATCAAGATGTTCTAAATCACTAGTATACAACTTTGAGTGGTGAGAGACTTAAGACTCTCAGGGATCCAAAGAAGGGCCATGAAGATTTCAGAAAAGTCAGTCACACCCTGAAACACTTTTCTTAATTGACTTCCAATATACCACACTTTTCTGGTTTTCCTCCTACCTCTAGCTAGTTCTCCTTTGCTATTCTCCTCTAACAGCCTTTAATTGTTGAAGTTCACCAAGTTTTGGTCTTAGAACCCTTTTATTTATCATTCTATACTTTCTTTTCAATAATATCTAATTCACATGCATGGCCTCAATTATTATTCACTTTTTCCAACCAAATTATCTATATGCTTATAACTTACTTACTCAATAGCTCTTCTTGGTAGTCTCTCCATTCTCCTTGGTTGATCCACTTATCCAACTCTCCCTATAAGAGGCTTATTGACTTTAAGGAGACTGATTCCTTGGTCATCTCTCTAGTTTCCTCCATCCCCACGGCCATGCATGCACACACACAAAGATAGTCACCAACCTCCAGTATCTCCTATTCAGTCATAGCTGCGGAGACCAGAAACCCTCTTCCTAACCAAATACATCCAATATTCGTAAATCCTAATATTACCTCCTAAATATCCCTCCAATCCATCCACTTCCGTCTCTACTGCCATTCTGGATCAATTTACTCTCCTCACTTCCCTGAACTAGTGCAACTGCCTTCTAACTGGTTCCCCTCCATTCTGCCTGTTTAGTTTTTATTTATCCTTCAAAGCTTATTTAAACATCATCATTTCAAAAAAAGCTTTACCTGACCTTCAAGACAAAAAGCCAAATTTATGCAGTATACGTTACATGACAGACACTCTTCTAAACAATGCAAATATAGAACCCATTTCATTTTCTTAAGCCTAAAATAACTATATTTTATAGATGAGAAAACTGAGGCACAGAATGATAATTTTCCCAACATCCACAGCTAGCAAAAGCAGTGCCAGATTCAAATTCAGGCAGTGTGGCTTCAGAAGTCACAATTTTGCCCTAGCCGATTTGGCTCAGTGGATAGAGCGTCGGCCTGCGGACTGAAGGGTCCCAGGTTTGATTTCGGCCAAGGGCACATGCCTGGGTTGCGGGCTCGAACATGCCTGGGTTGGGGGCATGCAGGGGGTAGCTGATCAATGATTCTCATCATTGATGTTTCTATCTCTCTAGCCCTCTCCTTTCCTCTCTAAAATCAATAAAAATATTTTTTAAAAAAGAAGTCACAATCTTAACCACCCGACTACATTATGCTGTAGGTTATATGCCCTGTTATAAATTGTCTTGTAACACCCACAACTTTTTTGTAGTACAGATTGAACTGATTAGAGTATAATTAATAGCTTGATGCCCCCCCCCCAATATTAGAATGCAAGTTCCACAAGGTCAAGGACTGTGTATGACTTTTCATTACAATATTCCCTTTGCCTATTGGGTGGTAATGGACATTCAATATACATTTGTTGAAGGAATGCATGTTCAACTTCCAGCCCAAGGTTTGTGGGAGTGAGAGGTAATGGGAGGTTTCTGGAAAAAGCAAGGGCTTCTCTCAGAATGCAGAGATAGTAACAAATTAATGAGCAGTGGCACATTTTCCTACCAGAGGCATTCAGAAGAGGCATCATAAAATCATAAGCATCTTCACTTTTTAGGACCTGCAGCAGTCACAGCTTTTACATATAGCAAAAGGGGCAACAGGCAATACCCATAAAAACACTTTTTCTATAGTGCGACAGGATTGAGGGTAATGAGATTTTAGTCATCCTCTTTAGGCTTGGGACCATAAAGACTTAGTGGTGGTCAATTTAAAGCTGTGGCAAGCAGCAACTAGATGACACTATACCCATATGACTCGAAAATAGGGCATGGATTCATTTTTAAGTCAGCCTCATTATGTGTTGTGTTGTTTTTTTTCCCAGTAAAACCTCCGAGTATTACTCTCTCTGAAACAGAAAATAAGAGCCTAATCTTTAGGTCCTTTGGTGAAGTTAGACTGGATCTTTCTCTTCACTGGCACATGGTCACCAAGGTGAAAGTAACATTCTGGATTACAGATGAGGAATATACAACTGGATCAATAGTCCACCTTGTATAATGCCACTTTTGGTTATTCACCACAGCAACAATATATATGTAATTTAGGTAACAGAATCCTGGTCCTCTTTATGCCTCCCCCCCCCCCCCAACACACACACAACACACACACCGCTCTACATTCTCAGTAGAATTTACTGAGGCAATATACATACATTTGTTCAGCCTAACAGAAAAATATAAATATTTACTTTATTTATGAGGGATTGTTTTCACTGCAACATTTGTGTTAAAAAGGTGTGTGTGGCAGGGGGAGGAGAAACATTATAAAGCACTGTTATCACACTTGTGCCTCTAGGCACAAAAAATGACCCCAGTGACATGTGACTAATGAAAACTTAGTGTGCTACTTGGACGTGCATTGGCTAAAAATATGGAGTTATTTGCAAGACTGACCAAGTGATTTCCCCCTGTGGAGCTTAAAGTATTTCACATACTCTTATCTTCAAAATAACCACTTAAATAAAAGAAACAAACTATTATTTTTTTTTGCCTTTTAACAGACATGTTAAAAAAGAAATGTTACATTCTCAAGGTTCTACAATTGCTAAAGGTACAGCTTTAACAGGCTACCAGATGCCTACTTGTCTCATGTTGTGGTCAAAGAGAGTTGTCCCACAGGGGTCAGCACTGAACCTTTCAATGGGGGAGGCTAGATAGTGAATGGGGCTTTGAAGTCCAACAGACTAAAGTCCTACTCCTAGTTAAGTTACCTAACTTCACTCTCTTATTCTTTTCTCCTCTGTAGAATGAAGCTAACATCACATACATTTCAGGATTATTCTGAAGATTAAAAGATAATGTACTGCCTGACCAGTGTGGTTCAGTGGTTGAGCATTGACCCATGCACCAAGAGGTCGCTGATTCAATTCCTGGTTGAGACACAAGCCTGGGTTGTGGGTTTGTCCCGGTGGGGGCGTACAGGAGGCAGCCAGTCAATGTTTCTCTCTCTCTCTTCCTTCCTTCCTCTCTTTATAAATATCAATAAAAACATCTAAAAAGAAAAAGGTAATGTACAATGTTTGGCACACAGTAGGAAAGTAAAAAGAAGTTTATTATTCCCTGTCCAATAATTTAAAAGAGTACCACCAAAGATTTCTCTCAAAGCAAAATTACTCCTTTGAGACTTGGCTGAGCTGATCTACTGAGCCTAACGGTGGAATACGGAAATAGATGTAAAAGTTTCACAATTACAATGGCAGGACTGCTGGGCAGGATGAAAAGACTGCTGAGAAAGCAGTAAAACCCTTTAACCTCAAGCCCATGGAAAAGACTGCAACCAGCACTGGTGTCTAGGGCAACATCCAGGTAATGCAATTAATCATTTTTCATCTTTGTAGGAATGGTGCCAGTGTCTCCTACTGCTCCATTTACTTCACAATGCCTGCTCATGGAGCTTACAGTTCTCCAACTAACCACGCTGTCCCTTGGTAGTTCATATGCCCAGATCCAGCTGCCTCAACTTCTGACTCCCATGATCTTTAGGAGAGGAGTAAATGTGAATGATCGCTCCCTATATATAAGACCTTACGAAAAAGATTGCTCCAACAGGAGGCATACCTGAAAAATAAGCAAAAGCTCTACATTTTACAGGAGAATTGATGTGTTACTAATGTGCTCCACTCCACAGACAAGAGGTAAAAAAAAAAAAGAGAATGACTGAGCACTGATTAGAAGCAATGAAGAAACCACCGAGAAAAAGTTTCAGTATCCATGCAACTTGGCACCCCTATTAAAAAATCCGAAGTTTTTCCCATTCTGTTTATTTAGGCAGATGTATATCTGATAAAATCATGTTCTGTTACAAAATCCTGCTATGGCCCTGGCCAGAGCTCAGTGGTTAGAGCATTGGCCACAGGCCCAAAGGGTCGTGGTTTCAATTCCTGGTCAAAGGCATGCACCTACGTTGCAAGTTTGATCCTGGACCTGGTCAGGGAATATGGGAGGCAACCAATCAACGTGACTCACAACGATTTTTCTCTCTCTCTCTCTCTCTCTCTCCCTCCTCCTTTCCTTCTGTCCATTCTCTCTAAAAATCAATGGAAAAAATATCCTCAGGTGAGGATTTAAAAAAAAAAATCCTGCTATGATTTGGACTTTAAAAGGCAGCCCAACTACTGAAGTCTCCATTTCCTCAAGAACTTAATGAAAAAGAAAATGCCATATCATTAATGGGACAATGTACAAATTATTCCATGTCCTAAAGGAATAATTCCCAAAGATGTAGTGGACCCCAAAGTATGTAGTGAAAGAAAAAAAATGAAAGTATATAGTGGGGGCCCAGCCAGTGTGGTTCAATGGTTGAGCATCAAACTATGAAACGGGAGGTGACAGTTTGATTCCAGGTCGGGGCATATGCCCAGCTTGCAGGATTGATCTCCAGTGTGGGGCATGCAGGAGGCAGCCTATCAATTATTCTCTCATTTGATGTTGCTATCTCTCTCTCCCTCTCCCTTCCTCTCTGAAATCAATAAAAATATATTTTAAAAAAGAAGAAGAAGAAGAAAGTACGTAGTGGGGGAAAAGAAAACACAAAAGCTTTGGATATTCCAAGGATTTCTGTAATGACAATGAAAGACAATTGGGGAAATCTGAAAGATTTTACAGCGCTTGAAATCCTTTCTCTCAGGTGAAATTAAGAATTAAGTTAATATACTTCCTTTCTCAGAGAAGTACTGACATTGTTTTAGAAAAATTACAGACTCTCAAAACCAAAAAGTCTTATAAAATTAGTAATTATTGGAGTATTGGGGCATTACCAAAAGAATTAGAATATCACATTTAATGTGCTGACATATAGGGGAGAAAAGCAGCACGGTCCTATTATTGCCTAGTAATCTGAGTAGCATGCCATTTAATTGCCTTTTGAAAATGAAGTAAAGTCTGAAAATGCCAAATAAAATGAAGCCATACACAATAAATTTCTCTGGAAATGTACAGAGGAAAGGGATGTTTCATTCTTTCAATGACAAACCCAGTATTTTCTTAAAAATTATGCTTAAGAGTAAGTTTCTTGTTAAAATCCTTGACCTGTCTTTGAATTTTTTGGGCATTTTTATTTGAACAGGAGCCTGATGTTCTGGGAAGTCTTCACAAACACACTAATAAGAATATATTTAGATAGTCTGAAATTGAAGAGGAGAGCATTGT
>NW_006296629.1:341421-343962 GCF_000327345.1 Myotis davidii | reverse complement strand
CCCTACACTGTTTAGAATACATTCCTGGATCCATCCCTGCTGAAGGTGAATGTAAAGCAATTATCCATGCCAGTCTAGTTTCTGTTTAAGCCTGCTGGACTTTATGATAATCATGTAACATACATTAGTGGGTAGAAATTAAGTGTTTTATTTTTAAAAGTCTCCTGCTGCAATCTGAAGGCAAGAATTAAGATATTTTTAAATTGATCATTTTGCTTCATTAAACAACCAAGAACCTGGTGAAGGACAGAAAATAATGGATAAGTGAAAAGTCAAAAAAAAATTACAGATACTTATAGAAGAGCATAATGAGAAATTTGTAGTTTAAATTTAAAACATCCAGTAACTACAAAAAGATGGACTTATTTTGCAATACAAATACAATGAAAATCCTAAAGGCAGTATGAAAGAGTTAGAACACACACAAAAAGAGCTAAATTACAACTTCATACATGTACACACATAAGACAAAACTGAGAGGATAAGAGGAAAAAATCATTCAGGATAAAATTTAGAATGTAATAAGTGCTTAAAAAACTTTCAGGCAACAGTGAACAGTTTCATATAGAAATATGACTATCCCTTGAGTACTAGAAACCATTTACTGTTTCTCCACCTTCCTTAAAAGGCCTCAGCATGATAGAAGCAAAAAGGTGCAGTGTCAGTGAGTAAAAAAACATGAAGTGAACAAAATCGTAATGGAGGATATGAAAGGAAGACCACTAACTTTGTAAAGAAAAGAATAAAAAAATTATTAAAGAGGAGCTCTATAAAGTTAAACTGAATAAAATACGAAATGACTGCCTGTGAGAGAACCAAATGTTAAAGGTAAGATAGTAAACACAGTACTAGGTTGGTCCCGGTAGTGTAAGGATAGTTCATGCAAAGGCCTGCAGATTAGGAGACTTGCTCAAATGCAAGCCCAGAAGAGGACTGACTTCTAGGGGTGAGGGTGAGAGGTCCACAAAAATATCTGTTTATCCCTGAGCTATTAGGCTCAATGTAAGCTCAGAAGCTAGCTTAACTCTTGCAGGGCTGTGGACACAATATCTCTAAAGCATTTGGCATCTCTCTGAATGTTCTGAAAATGTTACAGTACTTCAGCAGATGGGAATAGCAAATCTCATTCTTTCAGGAAGCAAGCACCGTTCTTGGCACCCACCAATTACTCTAAAGTGGTAGTTTTGCTTAGAAAGAGCTCACCGTTTTTAAAAGATGTGTGCAATGGTGTGTGTTTGTTTTTTAAGACAGATCCTCCTCACCATCCTACCTTACCTATCAGAAACTCGACCCTTCACGTAAACTGTCAAATTTTTCATTTTACAACCAAAACTCTGCAGTGGTAGTGATTGTAATGCCAGGATTCTTCCACTCCAGCACCCGACGCTGCAGACAAGGCTGTCCTAGGAAATACAAGATCTGTGTTTCCTGGTGATTCACAGCCAGCTCAGCAGATTTGTATCATTTTCTATCCACGTCTAAGTGGATTTTGTCAACTTGGGAACTGACAAAATCAAAAGGCCGGATGCAGAAGACAGATCAACAACCTGGGGAAAGTGTGAATTGTGCAAGTCCCCGCACACTGCTTCATCAGATGCTTTATCAACATCCATCACTTTTTGCTACTTCAGTTGTAAACCTCCCACCCGAGCCTGTCCACACACACACACACACACACACCCGCCTACCCTGTCTTTGGCCAGTGTACTTCACCCTGCCTTGCACACCCACCCACTGGTATGCCACTCTTGCAACTCAGGCCTTCTTAAACGAAAAATGTTTTCCTTCTCATAACTCTTGTTAAGGGGGCAGGATTAATTCCAAAACACTTGGAATGGGAAGCCTCTCACATTCTGGCCCGAAAGAGGTTGACAATCTGTCCCGAAATCTATTTGGTGACCAACTCCAAAGAAATTCTGCCGCGGAAGACAGGATCTCATTAAACTAGAGGACAGTCTTCACATCGCAGACTCAGCATCTAGCACCGAAGGCGCCCCACGCCAGGGGGGCCCGGGCCGGTGGCAGGATGACCCCGGCGGAGAACCCCTGGCTGCACCGACAGGCTCAGGACGGCGGGGGAGTAAGTCAAGGATGTAAAGGATCTGGAGCCGCGGGGTGCGGGGTGGCAGGAGTCACCCATTCACTCTGCAGCTCCTCTGGCTGGTGCTTGGGACGTTCTTTAAAAGAAAAGGACCTCGAATGCTCGGTCTTTGGCTTGCGGCTCGCCGTGCTCAGTCGCTGCAAAGAGTGGATTCACTGAACGTCTGCGCCCCCCCGCCCATGTCCCTACACCGGGCACCTCCTCCTCGAGGGCCTTCCCCACGCCAGGACCGCCCCGGACAGGGCAGGCAGGCGCTGCTGCATTGGCCCAGCCGCTGCCAGGGCAGGGAAGTTTCCTGCGACACCAGAGGCAGGTAAATAAAGAAGCTGCCCTCGCCCCGAGGCAGGGGGACGGGGCTGCCGCCCGAGGAGAGTTTACATAATGCCACGGAAACCCCGTCAGCGCTGCGGACCTGTCAATGGCCGGGCCAGGCTGGGGCG
>NW_006296629.1:340828-341155 GCF_000327345.1 Myotis davidii | reverse complement strand
CGCCTCCCAGCACTCTCCCAACGCCTGCTCTTCTCCCCCGAAGACCCACAGAAATTACACGCAATAACGTCTAACAACCTGCACACGCTTACCCCATGCGTTCCTACCCACTTTTACTGTTAAAACACAAGAGCACAAGCCAAAAACAAAAAAGCAAAAAAACACAAACCCTAATCTCCCACTTCTGAGTCCAAAGTATGGAGTAACCAAACGGAGCCGGGGAGGTCTCCCTCCTCCGAAGGGGCAAGGAGAACAAGGAGCTGCCGTGAAGACTGCACCACGCCCAGGAACGCAACGACAAGCCCCCAAACTCCACGGCGGCCGGGT
>NW_006296629.1:338729-340723 GCF_000327345.1 Myotis davidii | reverse complement strand
TCTCACAAAGGAGAATGGTTCAGTCCAGAGCATCACCCAGCACCTGATCCCTCAACAACTGGCGGGCGGGCAAGGGGCGGTGGATCGAGGAAGGGGATGAGTTACTGGAACCAATTCTAAGAGCCTTCGCCTTTGCAAAGACCCCTGGACCAGCACTGAGGAGCGGGCGCGAACGGGGAGCCTACCTGAACCAGTCCCGGCACTTCCTTTCCAGCCAGCGTTTCAACTCACCCTTTCGGAGAACAAGGCGCCTTCCGGCGGAGCATGGCCAGCCCTCGCCTCAATCTAGCTTGCTAGTAGTCCATTCTCGCCCGGCTCCGCCCACCTACGCTTCCTCCGACCAATGGCAGGGACGACGCCCGGCCTCTTTCCAGCAGGGTTGTGTGAGTCCCATCCCGGAAGTCTCTCGAGGGTGGGAGGTCCTAAAAGGCTCCGGAGTGTACGTAGGCAACCACAGATGTGCCTGATTGAAAATAAAATCTGGCGGTAGCTACTGTCGGCAGGCTCAGTCCGCAGGCGTCCAGGCCTCTTGGCATTTCTCCTGCCCCCGCCGTTGGGGGCGCTCTGAACGAAAACATTTAGTTACCTGTTTCTGGGAAGCCATCTTGGGTCGGGCTGGTGCCCCGAGGCAGGAGGAAGGAGTGCGTGGAGAAAGTGGAGCTCTTTTCGGCCTTCGGTCAGGCTGCTGAGATCCAGCCCCAACTCCTTATATAATAGGAATGTCCTTTGCTTACGGTGGGGAGAAGCTGGGATGTTGCTGGTTGTGGTGAGAGCAACTGCCACCCCTCATAGGAGTGAGGCGATCTTAACAAATCAAAGCAGCAGAAATGAGTTCTTAGTGGGTTTTCCCAGTTCCTGGAGTAATAATCACTTATGATCCCCTCACTCCCCGGGACATCAGGGTAAGACCAACGTAAGTGATGCCTCTATTCTAGGTGCTTCTAATCCTTACGCTTCACTTGCAAGTTTCCCAGTGTGCTGTACGTTGGACTGGGAGTCCGTTGAAAATGTGAAAACAGGTTTTAGGGAAGAACAACTTTTTTTTTTAAAGGACTAAATTCTTCAGTAGACCCAAACTACCTGTGAATACAGACAGAGCAAATGATAGAAGTCTTAAGAGAGAAATTATATGTAAGGAAGAGAGCCATGAAGGGACAGCCTTAAAAACAGGCTGCAGAGTAATTTTCTAATAACTGCATTTAAATAGGAAAGGAGCCTTGACCGGTTTGGCTCAGTGGATAAGGCGTCGGCCTGCGGACTGAAGGGTCCCAGGTTCCATTCCAGTCAAGGGCATGTACCTTGGTTGCTAGCACATCCCCAGTAGGGGGTGTGCGGGTGCCAGCTGATAGATGCTTGCTTCTCTCTCATCGATGTTTCTAACTCTCTATGCCTCTCCCTTCCTATCTGTGGAAAATCAATAAAATATATTTTTTTAAAAAATAAATAGGAAAGGGAATAATTTTATTTACCTTTTTATTGAACTTATTGGGGTGACACTGCTTAACCAAATTATACAGGTTTCAGGTGCACAATTCCACAACACGTAGGAAATAATTTAATGGCGGCTTAAATTCTCTTGTGGTCAATGAGATTTCCCTGTGTCCTGGTCTAAATCTCTCCCTGTTACCGGAAGGTTTTGTTTTTGAACTGAGGAGTGGAGCCTTTCCAGATTATGACAGGTGTTTCTAAATGAATGACAAGTTTGCATGGTCACACATGGTAGGAGTTCAGAGGCCTTAAGGAGTCATATGAGTAATACTTTATCACAGAAGTGATAAGACTTGGCCACATACATTTCCCTGTATGTTGTACAGTCTGTTGACCAAATTCCCTCCTAACATTCTATCAAACTTGAGGTATTAGGATTTATCAGAACAATGTGTTTGTTTGTAACTGCATATGCAGATATTATCTTAATAGTTTTCTAGAATGAGAACCTATTATCCTGCTTGATATGAAATAAACTTGCTAACAAAGTAACCAGTTATAGGCAT
>NW_006296629.1:336571-338673 GCF_000327345.1 Myotis davidii | reverse complement strand
GGTCTAATTACTGCTGTCTGCAATGATCTACAATAGTAAGATCTAGACTGCTATAAATAATATGGTTTCCAATGGTGCTGGCCTTCAAAAACCAATCAACACCCATATTATCACAGTTACCATTCTTCATCAGGGGTGGAAGATCCATTTTCTTTTTTTTAATAGATATTTTTATTGATTTCAGAAAGGGAGAGTGAGAGATAGAAACATCAATCATTGATCGGCTGCCTCCTGCATGCCCCCCACTGGGGATTGAGCCTGCAACTTGGGCATGTGTCCTTGACTAGAAATGACCCCGAGGCCCTTTAGTCTGCAGGCTGATGCTCTATCCACTGAGCCAAACCGGCTAGGGCATGGATGGGAGAACCATTTTCTATGATAATTCATGACCATTCCACTCAGAGCACCGGCAATGATCAACACAGGTCATGAATTTGTCCAGAAATGTTTCTCCTGTTTATCTTACAATTGGTGAAATACCCAAGTATAGGAGGTTATGAATGATTTGGATAACAGAACTGGATATAGGATTTTTGGGTTAAAAAAATATGCCCCAAAACATCCAAATGGTACGCTTGAATGGCTCTGAAAGCAGCCGCTCCATGCAGAATGCTATCTTTGATCAATGCCTACAAACACTAAATATTTTTTGGTTGATAAAAACTGTACCAAAACAATAGTTATATTTACTTTAGTTTTGTCCCTCGTGTGAAGGTGCAGGCTAACCCCAAATTCAACAGCCTCAAATCCTTTTTGGAAGGAGGTCATATTTAAAAAAACAAAAGCATAACCAAAGCAATATCCCAAATGTCTCCCAACTTCCTGTGGTGCAGTGTTAACTGGGGGCAGAACCTTCTATGGAATGAATGTATCTCAAGAAGTACCTCCTCCAATATCTTTGATAGAATTTCCTAGGAGAGTATCTACTTATGCTTGAGATAAATCAGAAATGACACATGAAATATGAGCAGCTTGGATACATGCATACATATTTAATAATGAAGCAGTTCATCACCAACAACAAAAAAATTAGAAAAATTCACGAGACTCAGTGCTGTGGAATAGTATGGGACAGCAAGGCAAAAAGATACAGCAACTGACCCGGAAAGCTGAATGAAGAGGGAAGCAAAGGCAAATTTGGCTAGGATAGTAGTATATGCTCTTGAAAAGGAGAATGGAAAAAAGAAAAGGAGAATGGCTGCTGCAATACCCACTTATTTGACTGCTTAGGAGCAGGCAACTTTATGCTGCATGGAAGGGAAGCAAAGAGCTAAGAAAGGAAAGAGAGGAGAGGGAGAAGAGCAATACAGAATCCAGGGTAAGCAGATGGAAGAGATTGCGATAGAGTTACAAGGAGATGACTCTATGGCCTTTTGTTTCCTCTGAGCCTGTAAGTATGTCAGTTAAATTCAATGATCACATAAATCGCACTAGGCACTGTGAAGGAATGGTGAAGGGAGTGCTTCACAAAGTACAGGGAGAACGTGGTCCCTGCTCTCAAGGAGCTTACATCCTATGTGGGGAGACAGATTCCACACACAAAACAACTATAAAACATATTTACAAAGCAACATAAATACAAATAAATATACATATGAATAAACAACATATGAAAGCTAAGGGGTACTGTGTCAATAATTGCTTAGAATCCCTAGGTCAGTCAAAGAAGACTTTCTGAAAGAAAAAGTTTTGGACTTTGACTATATAGGGCATGTGCAAAGGCATAGAAGTGGAATATGTCATGTCCAGTAAGTAAGCAGAATAGCTTGATTAGAGTAAAAAGTCTCAATAGGTCTCATTAAGTATGATGAAACAGTAGGGGTGTATTTGGTGAAAGATACTGCAATGTTAGTTCTGGTCCCTAAAACAAACAAACAGGGAAAGATGTTTTCTTTAGGTAATAAGTGGCCACAGGTCCAGGAGCAATTCCACTGCTCTCAAAAGTTTTGTAGTTACTCTAAAACTAGCAATAAGATGGTAGAGAAGTATTCAGCATTCTTCAGCAGCTCAAGAACTCTTGCAGCCTTCTGCAAGAACTCTTATGAAGTGACAGGTAGAAAAACAATGAAATTCAAAGACAGAGGAACTATCATCTAAAGGCT
>NW_006296629.1:323043-336381 GCF_000327345.1 Myotis davidii | reverse complement strand
GGGAGATAAGGAGAAATCATTAATTACACTTTCTAGAAGCAGATATCACCTTGGCAAGTAGCCATGTGCCCTAACCAGACTGTTGTTGAACAACAATCTGTGACAGTGAAGATGAGATGGCCATCTGTGTTATAAATATTAAATGACTAGGTCTGGCTAGTTATACTATTAGATGACTAGAAATGGCTTTTGTGCCCCTTTTTAAGATGACTGTTATACTTAAGATTCACAGCTATGCACAGAATCAGGATGTGATTAGGAAAGAGTAGGAGCAGGCAAAAGAGTAGAAGTAGTATATAAGCATATAATTCTTTTATGTTTTGCCCCAAAACTTGCTTTATATAATAGTCCTGCTGAGCAATTAAGTATTACACCTCTCTCAAGCACTGAAATAGTGAAGAAATGAGATTGAGAAGAAAACCTCTCATTCTGTATAAGCTTTTCAGATCACCAACTAATAAAATCACTTGAAGCATACGAGGGTCTCAGATTTGAGAAAAAACAAAAACAAAAACAGAAAATAATGACAGGTTTCCGTGCACCTACATAAAAAATAAGTATGAGTTGGCATAGCTTCAACTAGTATAATGTTAGTGGATGCTTACATTCTAAGGAGCTTAATGTAGCATTTAAGACAAAGCAAATTTAATTGTCAGCCCCACCCTTGCTCACCTCATTGTGGACATCAAATAAACCCTGCTGGATCTTCCTATATATTTCTTTGGCTGTGTTAATGAAGGCCTAAAGGAGACATAAATTATATTATTAGGCTCCAGATTAGGTAGAGAAATAAGGAAAAGAGAATACAAAGAGTATTCCTATTTGAATTTCTAAAGTGAATTAGAGCCCTAGCAGTTTGGCTCAGTGGATAGAGCATCAGCTTGTGGACTGAAGAGTCCTGGGTTCGATTCCGATCAAGGGCACCTAACTCAATTGTAGGCTCCCAGCCCTGGTCAGGGGCATGCAGTAGGCAACCAATCAGTGGCTCTCCCTCTCCCTTCCACTCTCTCTAGAAATCAATGGAAAAAATATCCTCGGATGAGGATTAAAAAATAAATAAAGTGGATTAGGAACCATTAGAAGAACAGAGTAAAAATGTAGAAGGTCCCTCACAGACCTTGTAAAAGCCATTGTGAGTAGTTTTAAAAAGAATTATATGGTATTTTGGTACTGATCCAAGATGTTCCTAGGTTGGCAAACAGGCTCTCTTAATTGATGGTCAACACCAGGCTGAGGAATGACTACAGTAGAACCCATGAGACCCTCCAACTAAAGTAATTTACAAGTAACAGTGCTGACTAATCCCAGCTTACAATTAATGTTACCCAAAGCAAAAGTAAAACCTTAGAAATCAAGGTAAAGAAATGGGGTGATGCCCTTAAAGAAGACACTTTCACCACATAACATTCTTTCTTTACCCATGTTTCTGAATAAAAGGACAAAGATACGATGTAATCTCTGAAATGCTTACCCTACTTTTTTCCAAATAGTACCTCTTCAACATTGCAGGCTGTTTTGGCTGAAGTTTCCATGAATATAAGTCCATGCTCCCGAGCAAAGGCCTCCCCTTCTTCTTTCTTCACATCCCTGCGGGACTCTAAGTCACTACAAGAGATTAATTGGGGAGAAAACGAAAATAAGATCCAAATGAAAGAAGAAACTCTTGTTCTAAAAGAATCCCGTAACTGTTTCAATGGTCAGTTAACCCATAAGGAATACAGATCCTACGTGATGTTTATAGGGTTACTGATTTCTGTGGTATCTTGGAAAATATTCTTCAGATCCATGTCAGCTGCTGCATGGTTGAGGATATCTTACTTTATTACAGAGAATACTGTTTATAAATGGTTAGACAAGCTCATAGTTGCTCGAGGCTTATGCCCTGTGTTTTTTTTTCAGATGAGATCCAATGAAAGCAAAGGAAAGAAGATGAATGGGAAATTCCAGTTGTCAGAAAGGAGAAAAGTCATAGATGTCCCATCCCATTGTAATGAGTGTCTTCCTCCTTCACTGGAAGCAATTCACAAGAGAGAAAACCAGGAATAAGAACACAGGTGCCTTAACTCTCACTAGTCTCATTATTAACATGTACAATAGCAGCTTGCCATCAGGTAAATGAAGGATTCAGAAAAAATTACAAAATTGGGTAATATGGGGCAAAGGAATAGAGCAAAAGACTTAAAAAGGGAATGGAGAGTCACACGGAAAAACTTTAGGAAAGACAGAATAAAAGGCTGTAAAATAAGGTAAGGATAGGCTGTTTTTTTACTTTTCAAATTAGAAATTTACATTTGGGAGGCTTCTAGTATTTCAATCATGAAAAAAAAATCAAGGAGTAAGTCCATTAAAGAACAACGACTCTACAAAATGTATATTTATTGTTCATCAGCTGTATACAGACCAGGGAGAACTATCCATCTAAATGTCAACACTCCGAAGCTGTTGTTCTAGTCCAGATGCTCCTCTAAGCTCCAGATCTGTTTGTCCGTTTGCCTGTTCTTCATTTCCACTCTGATGTGTAAAAGGAACTTCAAACTTACATCAAAATGGAACTTGATATTTTCCTCCCAACCTGCTTCTGCGGCAGGCTTCCACATTTCAGTAAATGTCACAAGGCAAAAACCAAGATACCTTTATTAACACCTTTCCCTCCTTCACTCCAAATACCCAATCCATCCCACAGTGAGGTGCTCCCAAAACATACCTTAAAATTCTTTTCTCTTTCTCTCCATCATTATCACCCTACTCCAGTGATGGCGAACCTGTGACACGCGAACTCATTTTTTTGGTTGATTTTTCTTTGTTAAATGGCATTTAAATATATCAAATAAATATCAAAAATATAAGTCTTTGTTTTACTATGGTTGCAAATATCAAAAAATTTCTATATGTGACACAGCACCAGAGTTAAGTTAGGGTTTTTCAAAATGCTGACACGCTGAGCTCAAAAGGTTCGCCATCACTGCCCCACTCCAACCCACCTTTTTCTCTCACCCAGAGTACTGCAACTGGGATCCCACTTCAACCCTTGCTCCCCTCCAGAGAGACCTTTTAAAATCTGATCAAGTCACTTCTCTGCTTACATGCTTCCCATTGTGTTTATAGTAAAATCAAAACTCCTTACTAAGGCCTGTAAATGCTACTAGATCTGGTCCCTGAACCTCATCTGATACCATTCCCCCTTGATTCAGTCCAACCACACCAGGTTTCTTTCAATACCATAATTTGCACAGCTTCTTCCAGTTGAGGCTTTCATACACTTTGTTCTCCCTCTCTAATATCTTGGAGGGAGGGGGGTGTTTTTGTTCTTATTGGTTTCAGAGAGAGGAAGGGAGAGGGAGAGAGATAGAAACAACGATGAAAAACATCTATCAGCTGCCTCCTGCACACCTCCTACTAGGGATCAAGCCTGCAACCTGAGCATCTGCCCTGATGGGGAATCAAACTGTAACCTCCTGGTTCATGGACCAACGCGCAACCACTGAGCAACACTGGCTGGGCATGGGTTGTTTTTTTAAAATCCTCAACCGAGGCTATGTTTGTGGTGTGTGTGTGTGTGTGTTTAAATATATTTTATTGATTTTTTACAGAGAGAAAGGGAGAGAGATAGAGAGTTAGAAACATCGATGAAAGAGAAACATCGATCAGCTGCCTCCTGCACATCTCCCACTGGGGATGTGCCCGCAACCCAGGCACATGCCCTTGACCGGAATCGAACCTGGGACCCCGCGTGCCGCGGGCCGACGCTCTATCCACTGAGCCAAACCGGCCTCGGCTATGTGTGTGTTTTAATTGATTAGAGAGAGAGGAAGCGGAGAGAGACAGAGAGAGAAAGAGAAATATCAGTGTGAGAAAGAAACGTAGATTGCTTGCATCCTGTATAAGCCCAGGGGATTGAACCTGAAACCCAGGTATGTGACCTGACCAGGATTGGAACCTGCAATCTTTTGGTGTACAGGATGATGATCCAAACAACTGAGCTACCCGGCCAGGGCTGTTTTATTGCTGTTTTCTTTAAGTCTTTGCCCACTGATCTCTTACCCATCCTTCATATTCCAACTTAAATATTACTCTTAATAAAAAAAAAAATAGCTCGTTACTCTTTTATAGCAGTCCTTTTTCCCCTTCATTGCATTTGTCATAATTTGTAATTAGACACAGATAATTTATATTTAATATCTGTGTCCCCTCTAAACTCCATAGGAGCAGGGGCATGAGTTTTGTTGTTTTTGGGGTTTTTTTTAACCTTGTACATTCAAGGTCTGGCACAGTGTTTAGGACATAGTAGGTTTTCCATAAAACTGAATGACCCAATAAATGAATACAATTAGTCTGTGGCCAATTCTCAAATGGTGCAACCTCGGGACTACTACAAACTCAGAAGGGTGCCACAGGATACTTCAAATGTTTGTGGGAAATACAGCAACATTCAATATAAGAACACTGTGTGAATTACAAGCTAAAGATAGTTCACAGAGTCAACATTAGATCAGAATAGATGCCGTTTAATATCTTCATCTCTTCGTAAAAAGGTTTTGACAGCTGCTATGATAAAAAGCAAGTACTGTGCAAAAATCAATTTGGAACAAGAAGTGGGAGTGACAATGTCAATCTTGATCCCAAGGTTTGAGAAGCTAGGCAATGCCCAGCAAGGCCATACAGGTCATTAATAAGTAATTATGGTTATTTAAAAATGGCTTTCTTTTAATTTATGTTTTTCATTTCTTTTCTTTTTTTCCTTTCCCAGCTGTGACTCCAGACAGGATCCAAAGAGGAGTTTTACCATCTCTTCTCTGGGTTTTATTGAGACTTACTTTTTACCCTTCTGTGTTAGCACCTTAAGGCACTGCGTATGTTTTCTCAGTTATTAAGTTGTTATAACAAAAATACTTGTTATGTTGTTTAGATCTAACCATTTAATAACAAAACTGCTAGGTATTTCTTTTGGTTTATGGGTGTCATAGAAAATTTACTGAGAATAATAAGTGGTGAAGAAGATGCAAAGAAAATTAAACCCTTATACACTGCTGGTAGAAATGTCAAATGGGATAGCCATTATAGAAAACAGTATGGCAGTACCTCAAAACTTTAAATGCAGAATTACCATGAGATCAGCAATTCCATTTCTGGCTATACACCCAAAATAATAAAAACCAGGGACCCAAACAGATATTTATAAACCCATGTTGACTACAGCATTATTTACAAAAGCCAAAAGGTATGTATAAGCAAACCAAGTATCTATCAATGGATGAATAGATAAACAAAATGTGGTAAATACTTTCGATGGAATACTATTCAGCCTTAAAAACGGAAGGAGGGGTGGTGGAGGTAGAAGAGGGCAGAGAGGGGATAAACAGTGATGGAAAAAGTAAATAAAGTTTTTTTTAAAAAAAAGAAAGGAAAAATAGATGCATCCAGAGGACACTATGCTAAATGAAATAAGCCACAGTCAGCCCTGGCTGAGTAGCTCAGTTGATTGGAGCATCATCCCAATACACCAAAGTTGGGGGTTTGATTCCTGGTCAGGGCACATACAAGAAACGAATGTATAAATGGATAGACCAACAAATCAATGTTTCTCTCTCTCTCTTCCCCTTCCTCTCTCTCTAAAACTCAATAAAATAAATAAGCCACAGTCACAAAAGGACAAATACTATAAGATTCAATTCTGCTTATATTAGATGCCCAGAGTAGTCAAACTCATAAAGACAGAAAGTAGAATGGTATTTGCTGGGGCTAGTGGGATGAAGAATGTGGAGTTAGTGTTTTACGGGAACAGAGTTTCAGTTTGAGATGATAAAAAAGTTTGGAGATGCATGGTAGTGATGGTTATAGAACAACATGTGCAAACTTAATGCCACAGAACTGTATACTTAAAAATGAGTAAAACTGTAAATTTTATGTTATATATATTTTACCACAATAATTTTTTTTACTGAGATACTAAGAGCACCATAAACTAAAAAAGTTTGGGGACCAAGTGATTCAATGTCCATGGAGTACCCAGATGACTGTTGGTATTTATTATTTATTCAAATTAAAACTTACCACTTATTCCCAATCAGCATGATAACCATGTTGGAACTAGAGTGCTGCCGGGCATCCTCTAACCATGAGGTCAGGTGGTTGAAGGTTTCACGCCTACAGTAGGAAAGTTTAGAAAGTGGGTCTGAGGCCCATTTCAAAATGCCAAAGGAATGCCAATGTATGGGAAGGAGAAAAGACAGATGTGTAAAGAAAAATATTAAGATGCCATTCCTCTTTAGCATTCCAATTTTGAGAACAAAGAGATCTGACTCACCTTGTAATGTCGTACACCAGCAGTGCTCCAGCTGCTCCCCTGTAGTAGGAACGGGTGATAGAACGGAAGGATTCTTGCCCAGCCTTTCCCACCAACATGCCAACAAAAAAAGTCCCAACAAAGCAAGGTTATTTCCAGAGAACTGACTTGATCACATGCTTAATAGCTTAAAAAATTCCTATAAGAAAAGGGAATTAGTGAAAGGAAACATGACTGCCCAGGGAGAAAACCAATTTTTTTCAAAGGGAATGCAATTGATATTTTGAATGGGTCAATTATTCCTGTGAGACCACCTATCAAATTGTTGACTACCATTCTGGTTTCTAGGCACTAAATGCCAGTTACACCCCGCAGTCAATGTGACAACCAAAGACATTTACCAATATCCACTAGAATAACTAGAAATGACTAGAAACTCAGTACATGTACTGTCAATCCAAACATGATATTGAACACATCACATTAACCTTTCTATTCTGTTTCTGTTCCTTTACCTATAAAAAGAAAAATTATCTTAAAATGCTAACACCCTGTCAAATGAAAGTTTCATTTCAATGAATCAATACAGAAAATTAGTCAGCTACAAAGCACTTGAACAGGGAAAGAAGCCCAGGGCCCAGAACAGAGTTTTCCTTAAAAAAAAAAAAAAATTCAACTGTTCACACTCTAATTTCCAGTTAGAATCAAGATACTAAGTTTTATTTATAAATGAGTAATTTGTTAATGCCTCCACATAATGGGTACTTTTGTTTTCCTGATGGGATTTCGCCCCCTCCTTATAGGAAACAAAAGCATCTTTTAAATAATAGTATGAATAAAAAAATAATTGAATCTATAATATTAGTAGAGTTTTCACATTCTTGAAATCAATTAATCTCATATTCCTACATGAAGATTGGGTGCCCTGACAAGATAGCTGTTGATCAGAGCGTCATCTTGATACTCCAAGGTTGCGGGTTCCATCCCTGGTCAGGGTACATAAAAGAGTCAAACAATGATTGCATAAATAAGTGGAACAACAAATCAATGTTTCTCTTTCTCTCAAATCAATCAATAAATTTTAAAAAATTAAAGCTTGGGATAGAAGGCTAATATTCATATTTTAAAGATGGAAAAACTAAAATTGGACATGGGAAAAGAAATGACTTTCTCATAGTAAAATGACAATATGATACCAGTAATACCACAAATGGAAAAAATGAGGTTCAAAGTGGTATGTTCAGTAGCTGGCCAAAAATTATAAAGTTTATAAATGCTGAATCTATAGCTTAAACTTAGTATCATAATACTTCCTGGCACAAAAGTTTGTTCTCTTGGTCATGACATCATATAATCTAAACCCGGGTTTGAAGATGAGAAGAGAATTCAAGTACACTAATTGTAAGGTTACTTTTCCAACAACACTAAATCTCTTTCCAATAAGAATCATTCAAATGTTTTGTTGAGTTGCATACCTGTTAGAACATTAGAATCCAAAAATAATTCTAAAGAATTTGTTGGTAATATTAGCAATAATTTAAGATTTAAAACACGTTTTCCTTCCAAGAACTCAATGCTTTATTCTCTAACAGTTTTTTAAAATATGTTTGTATTGATTTTTTAGAAAGAGGAAGCGGGAGAGAGACAGAGAGAGAGGTAAAGAGAGAGAGAGAGAAAGAGAGAGAGAAGGAGAAAGAAAGAAAGAAAGAAAGAAAGAAAGAAAAGAAGAAAGAAAGAAAGAAAAAGAAACACCCCAATTGGGAAACAAACCCGCAACCTGGGCATGTGCCCTGATTGGGAATTAAACCAGCAACCTTTCAGTGCATAGGATGATGCTCAACCATCTAAGCCCACTCTGGCCTGGGGCCCTAATAGTTTTGTCTTAAATTTATTCCTGTTTTGCTTTTATCTCTTACTGACTTTTTCTCCTCTATTGTTGAAAGACCCTCCTATCCTGTGGCCTAGTAGGAACTAACAGGGAAAGTTTGAGGGAGACCCACATGATGGTTGAATTATATGGTAGCATTTAACTGTAGCAGCTGAAAATACTTACAGTGGGTCATCAGAATATGTCTTTTAAAATCAAATCACACCCTAGCCACTTTGGCTCAGTGGATAGAGCTTTGGCCTGCAGACTGAAGGGCCCCAGGTATGATTCCAGTCAAGGGCACATGCCCAGGTTGTGGGCTCAATCCCCAGTAGAGGATGTGCAGGAGGCAGCTAATCAATGATTCTCTCTCATCATTGACGGTGCTATCTCTCTTGCCCTCTCCCTTCCTCTCTGAAATCAATAAAAATATGCTTAAATAAATAAATGAAATAAAATCACTTCATCTCAGCCCAGTTTATGAATCAAAGTTTGTGAGCTAATAAGCTAGAAAGACTGGTTCAAGTTGGGCTGGTCTGCATCAGTCTGAGGTATTTGCCCATCCAAGTAAAAAATCTGAAGCAGCAAAGGCTAAGATGGAGGTCTGATAAAGAGAATTAAGTTTTCTAATTTCTTCCAGTGGAAGCATATTGTACTTTCAAGAAATATACTTGGAAGCATAAATTCCTACAAAGTCAGATATGCTCATTTCCCAAGAACCAAAGTGCATTCCAAAATAAAATACAAATTAATTTGGGATTATTTAATTAATATTTTATATTAGCTATACTACAATGCCTCTTCAGTTAGCATGGTTATTTGGGCAAATATAAAGGATGAAGAAAGATAAAAAGTAATATGGCCCTAGCTGGTTTGGCTCAGCTAATATGCTAATTAGACCGGACATCTTCTGAACAAAGCCATGGTGGCCGGGGCCGAGGCAGAGGAATAGGGGTGATCAGGCCAGCAGGGAAGGGCAGTTAGGGGCGATCAGGCCAGCAGGGGGGAGTCAGCAGGGGAGCAGTTAGGGGTATAGGCCAGCAGGCAGAGGCAGTTAGGGGCGATCAGGCAGGCAGGCAGGTGAGCAGTTAGGAGCCAGCAGTCCTGGATTGTGAGAGGGATGTCCGACTGCCGGTTTACCGGCAGTCAGACATCTCCCGAGGGGTCCCAGATTGGAGATGGTGCAGGCCGGGCTGAGGAACCCCACCGTGCACGAATGTTGTGCACTGGGCCTCTAGTAAGTAAATAAAAATAGAGATTTTAGCTAAACATTAGGAACTATGTGGTAGCTCCCTTTAACTTAAAATAGAGACTAGAATATTATTTTTCTTAGGGAAAATAAAAGTACAAACCAAATGAGATAATGTATATGAAAGCAATTTACCTGGATAAAATTACACGAAGTCAACTAAATTTTGGCAGGATAACATTTGTCAAATTTTAAAATATGCATAACCCTTCACCCAGAATTTCCATTTCTGGGCAGGTATACCACAGAAATCCTCAAATATCTGAATATAGATGTAGTAAATAAGAATAAACAATGAAACTTTGCAATTTTGGTAACCACCTAAATTTCCATCATGGGCAATGGTTAAATTAATGATGGTACAGATGTTCTATGATTCTATGCAGTGATTATAAGAAGTGAGGTATATCTATTTGTATCAACATGGAAAAATCTCTACAACATAGAGATTGTTTATAAAACAAAAACCCAAGTCACAAAGCAAGTCTACTTTGTCACAATTCTAAAAACAAAATAAAACCACTACCATATATTTGTTTATGTTTCTATTTCTGTATTTAAATACAGAGGAAAAGTGTGAATCATTAATAATGGTTTACTCTGACAAAGTAAAAAACCAACATTGGGAAGGAGAGAGCTTTATGTGACATTTACTTCTGATTCTGTACCCTTATATGGTTGGCTTTTATTTTTACAACAACAAACATATATATTACTTGGGTAATTTAAAACAAAAAATTAAAAATATGGCATTCAGGATTTGTAACTGTAACAGAGGGAAGTGAAAGCTTCCCTAGCTCTTTGATTTCATTCTTCCCCATTAGCCCCACCCACAAAGCCCCTTCCATGCTCATCGGCCTTTAGTGTTATATTTGGATCTTGGTTACAAACTGAATTATTTTGTCCTCTCTCACCGTATCCCAGATTTGCAGTTTGATTTGTTTTCCATCAATGTTGACCATACGGGCCCCAAACTCCACACCTGTCAGTGAAGACCAAGAGAAAGAAAGTGATTCTCATGAACAGCCATGTTAAGTGAGAAGTTCCTCTTTTCTTCAATATGCTAATGACTTTGCCCTCAGTGCCACTAAACCCATTATCACAGCCTTTTTGCTCCAATTAGTTTGTTTCTTGAAGTTTCATTTCTAAAATTAAAAACTGTTCTACGTGATAATAACCTCAGAAACGTAACCAAAGAACAGATATGAGGACAAAACAAAGTAGAAAAGGTGAATAAATTTTTAGCAATATTACTTCATGTTTAGGATTGATTAGGTAATGGTTTAATTTTGTAATTTTTAAAAAATATATATTTTATTGATATTTTACAGAGAGGAAGGGAGAGGGAGAGTTAGAAACATCAATGAGAGAGAAACATCGATCAGCTGCCTCCTGCACACACTCTACTGGGGATGTGCCAGCAAGCAAGGTACATGCCCTTGATCGGAATCGAACCTGGGACCCTTCAGTGCGCAGGCCGACGCTCTATCCATTGAGCCAAACCAGTTAGGGCTAATTTTGTAACTTTTTAAAAAAAACTTCTAAAAATTCTGAAATATTTCCTAGCACTTTTTCAAAGTCATTCTTTAGTCCTCTATATAAAACAGTATTTCTATTTTTGCAATTCCAGAATTTTTTGTTTGATAAAAGAGCCTACCTAAGAAATAGGTTCTTAAGAATGATACATTTCAGACCTCCAAAAATTATCAAGAGTTCACTAGAAAATAGCTTTCCTCATAGGAGTATGGAAACTGACAGTCTGAATAAAGGTTCTGGTTTTCCTGGCATCTATCTTCTTTCAAGGTAACGTCAAGACAAAACTTAAAAATCAGCCCAGCCAGTGTTGCTCAGGGGTTGAGTGTCAATCTATGGACAAGGAGGTCAGACAGAGCACATGCGTAGGTGGCGGGCTCCATCCCCAGTGGGGGGCTTGCAGGAGGCTGATCAATGATTCTCTCTCATCACAGATATTTCTATCTCTCTCTCCCTCTCCTTTCCCCTCTGAAGTAAAAATTTAAAAATAATAATAATAATTTTAAAAATAAAGAATAGTGATAGCTACTGAAAAATGTCCCTATTTTTGTCCCCCCTTTCTGGAAAATAGGAATGGAATTTCAATGGGGAAGGTTAAAAAACAAACACAAAACTTCATCTCCTTTTATGCAACTTTCTCTATTTAGAAACTCAGAGGTGCTTATATTTTGCATATGTTTTCTATCCAACTGCCTTGTTTATCTTGGTACAGAAGACCGAATTTATCTTGGTACTGAGGAAAGAAACAGAGCCTATAATGGACTCTGGGGAAAACATGATTGATCACATCATTCTTCAGATTTAAAACTTGTCATTTCCGCCCTAACCGGTTTGGCTCAATGGATAGAGCGTAGGCCTGTGGACTCAAGGGTTCCAGGTTGGATTCCGGTCAAGGGCATGTACCTTGGTTGCAGGCACATCCCCAGTAGGGGGTGTGAAGGAGGCAGCTGATCGATGTTTCTAACTCTCTATCCCTCTCTCTTCCTCTCTGTAAAAAAGAATCAATAAAATATATTTTTTAAAAAACCAAAGAACTTGTCACTTCTTCCTATTACTTGGGGTATTTCAAAGCTTGGTCCCTAATTTATTCTTTACCTTTCATTTTTACCACTCGTCACTTCAAACTCCCTGCTCCAGCCATATTAAACTACTTTCACTTTTCCAAAGGTAGCCAGTTCTCCATCATTCCTGAGCCTTTGCACGTTATTATTCCCTTTTGCCCTGATCACTTTTCAACCTCATCTCTACATCCCCTTTGCCTAGCTAACTCTTGCTCATTCTTCAATTCCCAGCCTTTCCTGAGAGAGGTGAGTCTCTCCTTCCCCTTTGCAATAGGAATTTACATGTCACCATGGTATCTACTCCCAGCTCCACCTCCTACATTGGGAGATTGTAAAGCTACTTAAGGGCAAAGTTTGCCTTGGTAAGCACTGCATCATTAGCACCTATCATGGTGTGAGTGTCCACTTAATATTCATTTCCAAAAATATTTTCCTGTTTTTGCTATCCTCTAAGTCCTTTTGTAACCACATTAGGTATTTGGCTCTGGGTAAGTTCTTTGGAAGCAGTAGTAGCTACAGATTTCCATAACCTGGGGCTTGGAGGTGGCAATATGGTAAGAATGGGAGTCAGGGATTTGATTCAGAAACTGCATTTGGATGGCAGGAAGGCTAGTTTTATACATTTCTTTGTCTGGGGTGAAGTTATGGAGATTATGGGAACGGGAATACTAAGGCCCCAGCAGGCCATGCCTTATCCCAAATGTGTGGGAGATGTTTATACCTTCCAGGATCACCAGTGCATTTTTTGGAACCCTAACATACTCCTTTCTTTATAAATTATTAGTTTCAGCTGCCTTTTAAGTCTGGGATGGCTCTTCCCTTTGCTTCTTCCTCTCCAACACACAAAAAGACTACACATTGGTAATTACTTTACAAAACCTACGTGAGGCTACCCGTAATTTCCGGCCGAGCGAGTTTGTAAATTATGCTTTCGGGCGATTTTCCATAAATATTCAAATTGCGTTTGGGGAAGAAAAAATCAAATCCTACAGCAACTAATTCATACCTCACGCTCACTTCTAAAGTTACCTTTCAATGATGTACCCCCCCACTCCACTATTCCCCATTTACGGCGTTTGATCGGTCACTCTTCATGTAATATAACTTTGGGCTAGTTTAAAAGGAGGGAAAGCTAACGTTTTACTTCCCACCCTGACGGCGGCTCTCTTTCCTCTTTAGCTCGTCGGGTTTCCCTCTCTGCTCCGGGACAGGCACAGGCACTTACCTATGGTGAGGTCGTGGACAGGCTGGAACCGCTTGTCTGTGAACTGCAGGAGGAGACATGACTTCCCCACACCTAAGGGAGGAGGACGCACAGCCTAGCCTTCGCGCGGCAGCAGTCTCG
>NW_006296629.1:322660-323033 GCF_000327345.1 Myotis davidii | reverse complement strand
GCCCACTGAGCCCCGCCCCCACCACCTGATTTGGGAGCTGGGGATCCCCGCCCCAGCCAGGAGGGCAGTCGCCCGCCGGTTACCTGTGTCCCCGATGATTATGTATTTGAAGAGATAAGCATAAGTCATGGTCCTGTTTCCTCTGGATTCCGGGTCCGCCCGACTTCAACAGCCACTTGCCTCCGGCCTCTCTAGCCACTCAATCCGCCCATCTCCGGCCCCTCTAGTCCCGATCGCGTCTCTATGGCTCTCCCCAGAAATCCTCTCTGGGTCGGAGCCACGGTCGTCCTCAGGCGCCGCCTCCCGGGACGCCTCTAACACACCTCCTGCCATAATTCCTCCAAGCGCCAGGGGGCGGTAGCTAGTCTCTCCG
>NW_006296629.1:319538-322493 GCF_000327345.1 Myotis davidii | reverse complement strand
GCGCTGCGAAGGCTGGCGAGAGAGAGCGCGGCTGGCCGGGTTGGAGCGGAGGCAGGAAGCCGGGCGGAGAGACAGTTGACGCGACCGCAGAGAGCGCGGGGTTGGGGAGTGTTGGTCTGAATGTCGGGGTTGGAGCCCGTCACTCCGAGCGAACTCCCTTCCTCCCTAACTTATCCCCGCGACTTTCTTTTGGTTTCCAGTTTCCCGGAGGAAATGACAATTACCTGACGATCACAGGGCCCTCGCACCCCTTCCTGTCTGGGGCCGAGGTGAGCACGAGCGGCCGGCGCTGGGGGGAGGGCTGGGGCGGGAGGAAGCGACGGGGAGGCGAGGATCCCGGGGCCGGGGGCTGGCAACCGAGGCCGCTGCTAGTGTTTCGGCTCCTCTGGACCCCGAGGACGAAGGGGAGGCCCGGGAGCTGCACTCATCAGGAAAGCGGGGCGGAGGGAAGTGCTAACCTATTTCCGAGTGATTCTGGGGTGGGGGAAGACAGCGTGAAAGTGTCTCCTTTGGTTGGGGAGAAATACCGACCATCTCGAGGGAATCGGAGAGGGAAGAGAATATGTCAGCTAGAGAAACGGGGGTGAGGGAAGGAGCTTGCCTAAAAGGGGCTAGCCGTGGGCATGTGTTCCTTCCGTGTGTGTGTGTGTGTGTGTGTATATATATATTTGATTTTTTACAGAGAGGAAGGGAGAGGGATACAGAGTTAGAAACATCGGTCAGCTGCCTCCTGCACACCCGCCACTGGGGATGTGCCCGCAACCAAGGTACATGCCCTTGACCGGAACCGAACCTGTGACCCTTCAGTCCGCAGGCCGACGCTCTACCCACCGAGCCAGACCGGTCAGGGCTGTGTTCCTTCTTGAAACAACTCTGTTGAGAGGGGAGGGGGATCTTTGTTTCATTCAAATTTCCTACTCAGCGATGGAAACAGGAAAGTTAGCTTGTTTTGCTAGTGACAGGCTGAAAGGAAGTTGTTACCAGGAAACATGAAAGAAGTTAAGTGAGACAGGGGCTTCTGTTCGCCGGTGACTCGGGTTGTGTCACCTCTGTGTGTCCCAGTTTCTCCAGCTGTCAGATGGCTTCAGTAGCCGCCCCTTGTGGTGTTGAGACGTGGCTCCGTGGCCGAGCGTGGAGCTATCGGCACCGGGAGGTCACGGTTCCATTCTGGTCAAGGGCACATGCCTGGCTGCGGGCTCGATCCCCAGTAGGGAGCGTGCAGGATGCAGCTGATCAATGATTCTCTCTCATCATTGATGTTTCTCTCTGTCCCTCTCCCTCTCTAAAATGAATAAAAATGTATTTTTAAAAAAGACTTAAAAGAAAAAGAAAGTGCATCATTGCCAATTTCTTCTAAATCAGGTCTCCACATTTAAGTTTCTTTATTTAGACTGTGGCAATTTCACATTGTCCACATCTAGAAACTTGATGAGTTTGAGCCCGTCCTTTGTTTTTGTTTTTATGACTTTAAGACAAAAGTACTTTGCCAAGAAGCTGATAACTAAATTTTAGTGGCTTCTTTTAGCCCAGGATTTTGCCATTGTTAATAGTTCTCCTCATTGCCACTTCACCTTCCTTTCCCGTTTTTTGTTTTGTTTTTTTGGGGGTTTTTTTTTTTTTTAGCTTTATTTTAATTGGTTTATGGTTTTTGTTGTGTCTGGTCTTATTGTGAGCCACTTAGAACTAGTAAAGGTAATTTAAAAAATTTTTCTTTTAGAGAAGGGGGCGGTTAGAGAGAGACATCAATTTGTTGCCCTACCCATTTATGCATTCATTAGTTGCTTCTTGAATGTGCCCTGACAGTGGATTGAATCTGCAATCTGGCATGTAGGACAATGCTCTAATCAACTGAGCTACTCACCCAGGGCATTCATTATATTGAGTACTTCCTAGGTGCTGAATATGTCATGATAGGAGGCAGTGCATGGTGATGGAGAGATCTCTGTTTAAATCCTGTCTCTCCCTATTTTTTTTGTTACAGTTGACATAGTGTACAACATAGTGACTACACATTTATATAACTTAGGAAGCGATCACCTGATAACGCTAGTATGAGCAAAAGATTTGAACACATACTTCACAAAAGAGCGAATCCAAATTGCCACTGGGCATATGAAAAAGGGTCATCATCACTCATCAGAGAAATGCCAATTAAAATTAAGGTGATACCATTGCACATCCACCAGAATGTTTAAAATTAAAAAGACCGACAATTCCAAGAGTAGACAAGGATGTAGATAACTTAATCATTGCTGCTAAGAGAGTAAATTGATACAACCACTCTGGAAAACTGGCAGTATCTACTAAGGATAAGCATATACTTACCTGTGACCTAGTGATTCCACTCTTTGATACACACATGAGAGAAATGAGTGCATATATTCACCCAAAACATGTATGTATGTTCACAGCAGTTTTATTCATAGTAGCTAAACATTGGAAACAACCCAAGTGTCTATAAACTGGTACATGTGTAAAAAGGAATATTACACAGCAATAAAAAATGAACTATTAATAAATGCAACTTGGATGATCTCAAAAATACATTGTAAGTAACAGAAGCCAGACATAAAAGAATAGACACTATATGAGTTCATTTTTATTGAAGATAAAAAATACGCAGTACTAAACTATAGTGATACAAATCAGAATAGTGATATCTGTTGTGGAAGGGGGGAGCATTGACTGGGAAGGAGCATGAGAAAATATTTTGGAGTGATAGAAATGTCTGTATCTTTGATCTGAGTGGTGGTTAATTGGATGTTAGCATATGTAAAAAATCCATTGAAGTATATATTTAAAAATTGTGTACATAAGTTATACTTCAGTCAATAAAAAATAATTTTTAAAGAGTAGGTGTCCAGAGAGAAAAGCATAGCATTTGTTATAACATTGCTTGAAATAGGAAATGTCTATAATCTAAAGGGAGTTTAATCTTTTGTTTCATTCAGTTTG
>NW_006296629.1:297440-319392 GCF_000327345.1 Myotis davidii | reverse complement strand
CTTCCAGCTTAGGCCCAATCCCCCCGAGGAGCAGGCCTAAGCCAGCAGGTGGTCATCCTCCGAGGTGTCCCAGACTGCGAGAGGGCATAGGCCGGGCTGAGGGGACACCCCCCCCTCCCCCAGTGCACAAATTTTTGTGCACCAGGCCTCCAGTATAATGATAATGTGTTTTGAGCACTTTGGGAAAATAGTAATCATAAACATACCTTAATTAGAAATAGCATTTATAAGGTTAGAACCAGTTAATGATTCCAGGCTGAATGGTTAAAAATCACTACTATATCAGTTGTTTTTTAAAAATGGGTTTTTGGAAGGACAGAGAGAGAGAAAGAAACATTGATGTGAGAGCAAGACATAGATCAGCTACTTCCTGCACGCCCTCTACTGGGGATGGAGCCTGCAACCTGGGCATTTATCCTGACAGGAATGGAACTGGCAATCTTTCAGTGCTAGGGCTGACTCCCAACTGAGTCACACCAGCCAGGGCTACTATATCAGTTTTTAAGAACAATAAGTTATTTAAATAACACATAGTACTAGTGTATTATTGAATAAATAGGTGTTGGATTAAATTTCTTTAAAATGAAAAATTTACACAAGAAACTAAAGAAACGCTGGATTGTGTGTTTTGGTATGGGAGTGTGAAATGGGAAGGAAATGGCTTGTTGGTTTTTTGTTGTTCTCTCAATAGGTAAGCCTCCTTATTTTATTTTAAACATTTTTATTGATTTCAGAGAGTAAGGGAGAGGGAGAGAGAGAGAGAAACATCAATGATGAGAGAGAACCATTGATCGGCTGCCTCCTACACGCCCCACATTTGGGAACGAGCCCGCAAGCGGTCATGCGTCCTGATCGGGAATCAAATCATGACTTCCTGGTTCATAGGTCAACGCTCAACCACTGAGTCACACCAGCTGGGCAGCCTCCTTATTTTATAAACTGTAATTTCCAAACTGCTTCTTCCCCCTAAAAGGCCCAGGAATTTAACAGAGAAGGAAAAGAAAGCTGAGAAGGTAACTGCATCATGTTTTTATTTTCTCCTTCTGTGCCCACATCATTTATATTTACTTTAATACTTGCTACAGTTATCTTTGTTTTATATTTGACAGTCTAGAATATGCTCTAGTTATGTAGTAGATCCACTAAAATAAAATAAGTTTGGATTTTCATAATTGGATTTTAACCATAATCTTTCAAATAATTTGTAGTAGTTAAGGGATTTTGAGGGAGTCTCTGTGTTTATTCTAGCATGTGGTTTACCCTTCCGTATTCTTATTCATTGCCATTATTTTACTCTTCATACTTAAAGGAAGAAACCCAAAATAAACAAAACAACACAGCCCACCTCACCGCTTTCCCCCCAAAACACACACAATACTATTAAAGCCACAGATAGTGACTAACAAAGCTGTTTTCAGAAGGTTACATACAAAGAATGCCTTGTTAATTCGTACAGTGGAATCTCTGCATGTCTGTTTTTTTAGTGTAGTGCATGAGAGCACTCCAGATGGTTTGTGAGGGCTAGTCCTTTGTAGAACACTGGTCTCTTGTTTTGGATATGGATTTTTACTCTTTTAGAGTTTTCATTAACAGATAGTATCATTTTCATATCTCAGCAGGGTTGCTTTTTTATTTGTATGGTAAGCATCATTTGTTGTGGATAGGCACCTTTTACTTTGCCAAAACAATCTGTATCTTTAAAATTTTTTTATACTGCTATTATATAACGATTGATCTAGCACAATAAATGTTTCCCCTGTTCTTTTTCCTGTCTCTGTAGCTTGTTTGTTTGCATGAGAATTTGGTTAAAAAAAAAATCTTTGTACCCACTTCCTGAAAAGTGCTCACATGAATCTAAACTGAAATTTCAGCCAAAACCGGTTTGGCTCAGTGGATAGAGCGTCGGCCTGCAGACTGAAGGGTCCCAGGTTCGATTCCGGTCAAGGGCATGTACCTGGGTTGCGGGCACATCCCCAGTAGGAGATGTGCAGGAGGCAGCTGGTCGATGTTTCTCTCTCATCGATGTTTCTGACTATCTCTCTCCCTTCCTCTCTGTAAAAAATCAATAAAATATATATAAAAAACAAAACTGAAATTTCAGTGTCATGTAATCCCTGGCTGGGTAGGGGGTAGCTCAGTTGGTTAGAGTGCTGTCCCAATACTCCAAGGTTGTGGGTTTAATCCCTGGTCAGGATACATAGAAGAAACAACCGATGAATGCAGAAAAAGGCGGAACAACAAATTGATCTCTCTCCTTCCTGCCTTCAATCCTTTTTTCTCTCCCTCACTCAAAAAAATAAAAAAAGCAATATTTTTAAGGTGGTAAAACGAATTCAGAGTCATCGACCTAGAGATAAGAACTTTCACACAATAACAAATTATGAGTTGTGTACTAAGAAGAGTTCAGTTCTTAGGGAGATATTTACTTTTTCCATCAAGAACTGCCTGCTTCTGTATTCCTTATGCTACTGTCATATTATAGCCCAGACAACTACCAAATTTTTACTGTGCTAAGTAAAATAGTAAGGATCTTGGAAGAGGAAAACAGAAATGAAGCTATATACGTATCTTTTTGTCTTCAAACTTATTTCTGTTTGCCAATATGATTCAGAGAGATTGGGCATTTCAGAAACATACCTTTTTCTCCCTAGTTTCTAATACCTGGAAATATTCTTCTAGCAATGTCTTCATTAAAATAAAAATATTTCTGAGACCCTTTCTGGGTGTAGAAAAACCAGAGGACCTCTTAGAATGCATTATTTTTTTTAAACATATTTTATTGATTTTATACAGAGAGGAAGGGAGAGAGAGTGTTAGAAACATCGATGAGAGAGAAGCACGATCAGCTGCCTCCTGCACACCCCCCACTGGGGATGTGCCTGCAACCAAGGTACACGCCCTTGACCGGAACCGAACCTGGGACCCTTCAGTCCCCAGGCCATCGCTTTATCCAGTGAGCCAAACCAGCTAGGGCTGCATTATTTAATCATAAAAAAATATGGATGTCTACTGCATTTTATCCATTTTATCTGAATCAGTTGACATTTACTATGCCATGTGACAGGTTGATAAAATTTAAAGCTTCCAAAATTTCACTACCTATGATAATTGGTTGGGGCAGATGGCAAGTTAATAATAATTCAGATATTAATAAGTTATTAAGCAATTATGTATATCAAGCAATGCGATCAGCTTTTGTGTGCTGAATCCAATTAATCCTCACAAAAACATATAAGGAAATTACCATTACAACTACCGTTTTATAGATGAGGAAATCTCATTTAAGATTATATAGCCCTAGCCAGTTTGGCTCAGTGGATAGAGCGTCAGCCTGTGGACTGAAGGGTCCCAGGTTTGATTCTGGTCAAGGGCACATGCCCAGGTTGTGGGCTCGATCCCCAGTAGGGGACGTGCAAGAGGCAGCTGATCAATGATTCTCATCATTGAGTTTCTCTCTGGCTGAGGGATCACCCACCCCAGTGCACGAATTTTCATGCACCAGGCAATCAATAAAAATATATTTAAAAAAGAAAAAGATTATATAGTAAGTGGCAGAGCTGGAACTTGAATCAAGACCTCTCTTGACACCAATGTCTCTTGATATTATTTACAGGGTTGGGCAAATGTAAGTTTTTAGTTCATATGGAAAATCATACAATATCTAATAGTACAAGAATAAACTGTTTTGCATACTCATAACTATAAACGTGCTTTTGTCCTACCCTGTGTAATGCTCTAGTGCTGTAGATTCATCTTAGTTTTTTTACTTTATTTTGTTTTTAATATATTTTTTATTAATTTCAGAGAGGAAGGGAGAGGGAGAGAGATAGAAACATCAATGATGAGAGAGAATCATTGATTGGCTGCCTCCTGCACATCCCCGACGGGATTGAGCCCGCAACCCGGGCATGTGCCCTGACCAGGAATCGAATCATGACCGTCTGATTCATAAGTTGTCACCCAGCCACTGAGTCACACCAGCCGGTTGCCATTTTAGTTTTTTTAATGTCAAAATAAACCATAACATTTAATGTGTCTTGTGTCAGCAATTGGTCTGTTAGCTCTGTGTATGGTGGCCCCATTCGGAATAGAAAGAGTCTATTATTTTTGTAGTGGGACTCAGAGGAAGGGATTGAGTCTTTAGCCAGCTGGAGTAATCTTTTTCTTCCTCACTTAACAAAAAGGCTTGGTCAGAGCAAGATTAAGAATATGTTCAGGAGCTGATAGAAAACCGGTTTGCCTTTTAAAAATATATATATATATGGAATGCTTCATGAATTTGCATGTCATCCTTGTTCAGGGGCCATGGTAATCTTTCAATTTTAGCTTATGTGCTTGCTGCCAAAGTGAGCACCAGTTTGTCTTTTGACTGTAGCTCTTATGTTTTTCGCCTCACTATTATCCTTAGTTTGGCATTGTTGGATTTTCCAAAAGTACTGTACAAATGGGAATCTTATTTGTTGTTAACATCATGATTTCTAAAATGGAAAAGATGTAGGAAACTCTGAGTGCATACATTTTAGAGGGTGATAAGGTACCCATGATAGGAAAAGCTTCAAAGGAACCTAAAACAACAAAAATATAATTGTCTGGTTGACGATGAATTTCTGTGGTCTAAAAGCTTAGGTATAATAGTAGTGAAATCTTTAGTATATTTGGAGAGATTTTAAACATCATAGCTAAACAGGTAATAAAGTGTGAGTCCTTACTAATGCTGCTGAAAGGATCATTCATTAGAATAATAGACATAGTATTTTAGGACCACTGAGATGATAAAAGTAGAAAAGAGATAAAAGAATTGAAAATTGTGATTGCTGTTGGCAGCTTTGTATGTACCATATATCCAAGGATATGAGAAAGAGAGGTTTATTTATAAAACTAAATAGAATAGGTCCTAAGAAATTGATAACAAAAATAGGATCCAGGCTGGAAAGAGGTACACTGAGAATCTCCAGTACTCAGCCATGTTCCTCACTTAGAAGTATACAGTTTCTCCTCTTCCCAAATTATTTTCCCTCTCTTTTTCCCCCTACAGACATTCCATACACCAAGCCTGGGTGATGAGGAATTTGAAATCCCACCTATCTCCTTGGATTCTGATCCGTCACTGGCTGTCTCAGATGTGGTTGGCCACTTTGATGACCTGGCAGACCCATCCTCCTCTCAGGATGGCAGCTTTTCAGCCCAATATGGGGTCCAGACATTGGACATGCCTGTGGGCATGACCCATGGCTTGATGGAGCAGGGCGGGGGGCTCCTGAGTGGGGGCTTGACCATGGTAAGGGGCAAGATATGTTCAGGCTTATCCAAGCTCATGGGCATGGTGTTAGGGAAGATAAAAGTGATTCTGTTCCCTACTGCACTTGAATATTACATGTTTCTCATTTTTGTGGATAAAGGCTCATTGTTAAAGACTTAAAGTCCATTGAATGAATGAAATGTATCATCTGAGTCAATTTTACTTGAAAAATGGTTTAAAATTGTAAAATGTCCAGTTACCTGAGGATTAACTCTGAATTGAAGATGATTTATTGTTATTTGCAGGAGGTCTCCCCCCCCTTTTAATATAGCCTTCACATCCTAGAATTGAAATGTGAGTGTGATAGTTGGCACATTGATTTATTCAAAAACAGACTGAACAAAATGTATTAACTGTGGGTTAGTGTTATAAATCAGTATATTGGGCTTCCAGCACATCTCATTAGTAGCACATCTCTACACATTTTATTTGATGTGAAACATCTTGACTTCGGCCTTATTACTCACATTGCCTGTGTATTGCAACTTTAAACCCCATTATTTTAGCAGGGTACAGAGAAGAAGCTTTTCTTTACTCCTTGTGTCATTACTACCTCCCGATTACCAAATAATTTATATACTCTTTAATTTGTCCAAAATTAAGACCTCTGGTTATTTTTAGTTGTTTTGGAATAGGCTTTGGAGTACAAAGGAGTGACTTTACTAATTTATATTCTTTATTTAAGAGCTTAATGTTTTATATGTAGACAGATTATTTTATGTTTAGAGTCTAAACAATGATACAATGTAGATGAGTAGGGTGTTTATAAACTGTCCTGAACTTGGTGGGGGGAAGAGTGGTGTTCTTTATATTTAGTGTTTAATTAGTCCTTCTGCTTCTCTCAGGACTTGGACCATTCTATAGGAACTCAGTATAGCGCCAACCCACCTGTTACAATTGATGTACCAATGACAGACATGACGTCTGGCTTGATGGGGCATAACCAGTTGACCACCATTGATCAGTCAGAACTGAGTTCTCAACTTGGTTTGAGCTTAGGGGGTGGTACCATTCTGCCACCTGCCCAGTCACCTGAGGATCGTCTTTCAACCACCCCTTCACCTACTAATTCACTTCATGAGGATGGTGTTGAGGATTTCCGGAGGGTGAGGCATTCCCTGCCAAAAATCAAATCTGCCATGATATTCTGGGATAAAGCTGTTGGCATACAGAGCTACTTAGTATCTTTGCACCTGTTCTGCCATCTCCTCTGCTCTTTTCTGGGTATGGGGTCCTGCCTCTCAATTTATAGTTTGTAACGTTCCTCCCAACCTTCATTCTTATTGGTCCTCACATACTTTACTAATATCTTAATCCTATTGCCTCTATTCTTAGTATTTCTGAAAATTTCTCCATGTAGCTAGTTTCCCCATATAAAAGTCGTTTTCTTGCAGTTCTCCAGATATACATCCCTTCTTCCTTCTTGTAATTCTCTTTTTTCTCCCCTGCAGCAACTTCCCAGCCAGAAGACAGTTGTTGTGGAAGCAGGAAAAAAGCAGAAGACCCCAAAGAAGAGAAAAAAGAAAGATCCTAATGAACCTCAGAAACCAGTTTCAGCATATGCCTTATTCTTTCGTGATACACAGGCTGCCATCAAGGGACAGAATCCCAATGCTACTTTTGGAGAAGTTTCAAAAATTGTGGCCTCCATGTGGGACAGTCTTGGAGAGGAGCAAAAACAGGTGAGCAAATAATCAGGATTTGTTTTGCTGATAGAAGTGGGCATGGGTTGGTGTTAACTTTAGAAGTGTAGTTATTCTGACTTTTTTTTTTAGTTTTATTCTTTTTCTTTTTTAAATATATATTAATTTCAGAGAGGAAGGGAGAGGGAGAAATAGAAACATCAGTGATGGTGCGCGCGCGCGCCCACACACACACACACACACACACACACACCCGTACTGGGGATCGATCCTGCAACCTGGGCATGGGTCCTTGACTGTACTCTAACCTGGAACCCTTCAGTCCGCAGGCTGACGCTCTATCCACTGAGCCAAACCAGTCAGGGTAGGCAAGATTCTTGATTGGCTGGCTTTCCTATGCTTGGTCACTGGAAAGTCTGACATGAAGACTGTCTTGATTACTAGCTTTCAAAAGTATATTCACTAAAAGTAATTGTCAGTATTCATTTTAAAAAATATATATATATTGCCGTAACCGGTTTGGCTCAGTGGCTAGAGTATAGGAAAGAATCATTGATTGGCTAACTCCTGCACGCCCACACTGGGGAGCAAGCCCACAATCTAGACATATGCCCTGAATGGGAATCGAAACATGAACTCCTGGTTCATAGGTCGACGCTCAACCACTGAGCAACACTGGCCAAGCTGGAGTTGTCAGTATTCAGATTGAGATTGTCATGCAGTGATGAATAATAGGATAATCAGTCTTTTCTAGGTGTTTGGGCACTTCTTAAACAGTTTTTCTTTCCTGCAGGTATATAAGAGGAAAACTGAGGCTGCCAAGAAAGAGTATCTGAAAGCTCTGGCTGCTTATAAAGACAATCAAGAGTGTCAGGTAAGAGGGTTATGGCAGATGGATATTTAAACCAATAAAAGATTTTTTCAAGCTGTTTATTAGTTATAATACCACCAAAAACCTGTGCAACCTCTTAACTAGTAGTTAAAGCTTAGAAATATATACAGCATGGTTTCCTGTTGTTCCCATCATAAATCTTACCAACCAGTCCTTGTGAGTTTTTCATTGTTTACTTTAGACAGGGTAGCACCCACAGCTGGTTTTTTCCTTTTTTTTTTTCTTTTCAATCTATCATTGTCTTTTGGGAGGTGATTAAAGTGAGTATGTCCCAGGGAATACAGAAAATTTCTGAGTAACTTTTTTTTTTTCTGGTCTTTTTTTAGGCCACTGTGGAAACAGTAGAGCTGGATCCAGTGCCACCATCACAGACTCCTTCTCCACCTCCTGTTGCTACTGTTGACCCAGCATCTCCAGCACCAGCCCCAACAGAGCCCCCTGCTCTGTCTCCTTCCATTGTTGTTAACTCCACTCTTTCATCCTATGTGGCCAATCAGGCATCTTCTGGGGCTGGGGGTCAGCCTAATATCACCAAGTTGATTATTACCAAACAGATGTTGCCTTCATCTATTACCATGTCTCAAGGAGGGATGGTTACTGTTATTCCAGCCACAGTGGTGACCTCCCGGGGGATCCAACTAGGCCAGACCAGCACAGCTACTATACAGCCCAGTCAACAAGCCCAGATTGTTACTCGGTCAGTGTTGCAGGCAGCAGCAGCTGCTGCTGCTTCTATGCAACTGCCTCCACCCCGACTACAACCTCCTCCATTGCAACAGATGCCTCAGCCCCCCACTCAGCAAGTGACCATCCTGCAGCAGCCTCCCCCACTCCAGGCCATGCAACAGCCTCCACCTCAGAAAGCTCGAATCAATTTACAGCAACAGCCACCTCCTCTGCAGATCAAGATTGTGCCTGGACCCACTCTGAAAATGCAGACCACCTTAGTCCCGCCAGCTGTGGAAAGTAGTCCTGAGCGGCCGATGAACACCAGCCCTGAGGCCCATGCAGTGGAGGCCTCTACTGATACAATCTGTGAGATGATCACAGATGTGGTTCCTGAGGTGAGCCAGTTTTCAAGTCTTTCCTTTGATGATCAGTTTCCTCTGATGATCCAATAAAAGTAGGCGTTGCCATTAGCACTTATTGCTTGGCAACCAGGAGTATGAAACATCCTGTAAAGGACTGTTCCCACCCAGGATACTCTGTAGTGTTCTTGGTGAAAAGCATTAAGAGGGCCTCCTTTCCCAGATGACTCCTTAACTAAGAAAAATACTGTGGTTTGACCAGAGAGGATACAACCCAAGCCCAGAGTTATTTTTTGGAGGTATCTACCCAAGGATCCTAAACTTTGGAGGTTTAAGTGCTTCCATTTCTCCTATATCTGGACTGCTTGGCTTGATGTTTTCAGTGGGGAAATAGAGGATATAGCTAGAAAAATTCAACTGGTTCATATCAATGTGTCCAGAGTGACATAAACAGATGTCCATTACCCTAGCTTTAACTTACACATGACCAGTGGTTATTTTTAAGTATGGGTCTGTTTGAGACTAGCTCCACAATTGATGAAGCAGTAATTTTAAAGAAAAATAATCCCTCTATCAGGAGGAACCTATGAATCTGCAAGTTCTTTCACTTTTTCTAATGGCACATTTTGTCTTCTCTTAAATCTCGAAATCTTAGTTGAGGTGACCCAACCTCTTTTCACATTCTGCTTTTGATTTTGTATTTTCAGAGGAATATTATGCAAGTGTGGAATAAAGTCAGTGATGGGTAAGATTAAGATTAAAGAGAACAATGACCCACCGTGCACATGTAAAACTAGTAGTTGACCCTCCAAATACATGGATTCCTGACCTGGATCAAAAATAATGACCCTTTAACTGTGCAGGTAAATCTGCATACACTTGAGTGGACCCTCGCAGTTCAAACCTGAGTTGTTAAAGGGTCAGTATACCAGCATATGGCCAGCATTCTCCTAATGGGAAGAAACTTCATGTCCGTCTGCTTGGCGAAGTTCTAAAACTGGATAAAAAGTGGGAGACCAAGAACTCACCTTTTGAAATGTTACCCCATATGTGAGGGATGTTAACTCCTGTTTGCTCCATTGGGTCCCAAAGTTAATTTGACTAGTGTCTGGCAAGGTAGGTAGCAAATCTAATCCATCTTTGGTGCTCTCTTCCTCTCACAGGTTGAGTCTCCTTCTCAAATGGATGTTGAATTGGTGAGTGGGTCTCCAGTGACAATCTCACCCCAGCCTCGCTGTGTGAGATCTGGTTGTGAGAACCCTCCCGTTGCGAGTAAGGACTGGGACAATGAATACTGCAGCAATGAATGTGTGGTGAAGCACTGCAGGTGAGTTACAATTTCTCTTATAATTCAGGGGTTGCTAAAATTAACTGTTGGAAAACATGGTAACCCTGAGCATGTCCGTATTATCTTGGAGTATACCTTACCTTAGGTAAAGTAAGTTGGTATATACATGTATATGTCTGATTGTAAGACTACTAGAAAAGTTCCCCTGCTTATAAAGAGCTTATAATTGCTACACAAAGATAATTAGCAATCACGCTTCTCAGGTACCACATTTACCTTTAGGTATGCTCTTTAAATGTATGATGACACATTAAGCAGTTAGTGACTGAATATTAACTTTGCTTATCTCCTTAGTGCAAATCAGAACACTTAGGGGATTAGAATTTGAGGAGGAATGGATAAGTGATAAATAGCATAATAAGGTGCTAAGTATGGCAGGAGTTGTAGGAGTTCTGAAGATTTTGTCTATCTCCCTATTTTCTTGGGATTTATCTACATTCATGAAACAAGGCATTGTATTTTCTATGTCAAATCCTCTTCAGTAAACTAGGATTGCCTATACTGCTGACTTTTAGGCCCGTTGCCCTAATATTTCTATTGAGTGATACCATTTCACTTTGCTGCTATAGGTCAGTGATGGCAAACCTTTTGAGTTCGGCGTGTCAGCATTTTGAAAAACCCTAACTTAACTCTGGTGCCCTGTCACATACAGAAATTTTTTGATATTTGCAACCAAAGAAAAATCAACAAAAAAAATGAGTTCGCGTGTCACCTCTGACACGCGTGCCATAGGTTCGCCATCACTGCTATAGGTAGTGAATTGAGAACCTATTTATTTAAGGCAGAGTTAAGAAAGAATACATCTAAGCTATAATTCTGTTTATGTTTATCTTTTTTTCCCTTAGGGATGTCTTCTTGGCCTGGTTAGCCTCTAGAAATTCGAACACAGTGGTGTTTGTAAAATAGTCCTTCCTGTTCTCCAAGCCAGTGAAGATTTATCTGCCAGGAACATGTCCAAGACCCTGCTTTGAAAACTCAAGCCGGGCTTCTCATAGTACCTGAACTGAGCCCATGATGGTCCCTTCACGCTTCTCCCCTTTCCTCTCTTCAGCAAGGGGCCAGGCTATGGAGCAGGGTCATTGAGTTTGCTGTAATCTGGGGTTGCTCTTTACTTTCAAGTACAAGCAGAGATGCCAGTGATAATACCAGAGGAAAGGGTGAAGGGGATATGGACAAGCAGAAGATAGGGGTGGTGGGAAGGGGGGTGGTTTGAAGAAACTTGTTAGTATAATTGTCATAGGACTTGCCTAAAAGAGTAAAATTATGAGTACATATCAGCTTTGAGCCTACCACTGTGTGCACCATTTTAAAAGAAATTAAAGGTTGAATTAAAGGATACCTTTTAAACAGCTAGTAATATCACATCTATACATTGCTTTGAGAACAAAGGTTTTTCAATACAGTAGGCACACTGGGCTATAGGGAAAATAACATCATTTAGGATTTTCTTATTTATTCTTCTTTACAAATACTGTTTTTGTAGTCATTGTCTTTCCTTACCTCAGCTATCACAGTATCTGAGTGTGAAAGGCAGAATTCTACATGTTTAACAAGAGGTTTCACTGAAGTCTACAGTTGTATTCAGTTGTGTTTGATAAGCTATCTTTTAAAAAATATGCCAGAAATGGTTTCACTTACATAATTTATATAAGCCTATTCTCTGCACACCCTAAGCATTTAAATTTAACCTAAAATGCACTTATTTCACTTTTCTTGAAAATTTAAGCGAAAGAATAGACTACCAAGCCACATAGTTGTAACAGAATCAGCAAATATTTAGAGCATATAGCCCTAGTGATAAATTTAAGGGAAACTCAAATCTTACCTTGAGAAATGCTGTCCCAGAGAGCCCCTTCTTTATTATCCTGTTCATGTAGTACTAATTACTAATCACTTCCATTCTATACTGTATAATCAACATTTTAATGCTTTCCATGCATTCATTTAGTTTGAACCCTTACCACAACCCAATGAAGTAGGTAATATTTCCAGTTTACATGATCAGGAATCATACTGAGGGATGAGTTACATGAGTTCACACACTGTTAAGTGGCAAAGCCAAAATTTGACCTCAAAATCCCTACTGAGATACAAACTTTTATTTAAATAAGAAAAAGAGTTATGGTACAAATATTACTCTTCAGATGCAGCCTGCAGAGCCATATCTGTGGATGCTTAGTTTTGTGAGGAAGTGCTTCTATAGATTTTTAGGTTTAGAGATGATACCATCTGGATACCTTTGCTTGAACCGGGCAACCACATCTGGATCTAGTAGGTGGATCCCATCCAGCTGGTTTCCAAGGGTGATCCTGAAGCAAGGGGAAAGATGGGGCAAACCAAAATTCCTGGAATTAAAAGGCTTAATATTGTTAAAATACTAATACCTTTTATTAAGACTGCCTATCATCTCATCAAATACTTTTTTTTTAAAAGACCTTAATAGAAGAGTATGTAGTAGCATGACTGGTTAGGAATGGGCAGAATCTGGTGGTAAAATAGGCAGGATCTGTGTTACTTAAGGGTTAATAACTGATGGCTAACCAGGCCTACTTTTCAAAGCTGTTGCTGCCAGTGAGTATTCCTTGGATAAGTAAAAGGCTAGCAGCATGTCTCTTATTTACTTCTTTAAAATTTATTTTTTTAATTGAATTTACTTAAAACCTGTATGGTTTTGTGAACCAATGTCACCCAAATAAATTCAATTTAAAAATACTAATTAGCGTGTCTTTTAAAGCTCTACTAAGAGAATGAAAGATATTAAAATTCTTGACAGATTAGATTCTTAGTAACCACCAGGGGACAGATTCAAAACATCCATAGAGCCCTGACCGGTTTGGCTCAGTGGATAGAGCATCGGCCTCCGGACTGAAGGGTCCCAGGCTCAATTCCAGTCAAGGGCATGTACCTTGGTTGCGGGCACATCACCAGGGAAGGGTGTGCAGGAGGCAGCTGTTCAATGTTTCTCTCTCATCGATGTTTCTAACTATCCCTCTCCCTTCCTCTCTGTAAAAAAATCAATAAAATATATATATTTTTAAAAACCATAGACTAACTGAGGAATATCATTAGGTTGTAAAAGTGGAATCTAGAGAACAGTGGTTTGAATCCTAAAACCTGTGGGATTTCCAATGAATGTTGCAGAACCCTGTAAAACAGTCTAAAATAAAATATAAGCTTAGTTGGCTTATGAATCCTCTGAAGCCCATTTACAGAATACTAGAATATGATATGAAACGCTACTAACAATGTCCTTGACTATAAATACTTTTGCCCATGGGGGCTAACATGTTCTTTGGTCACCTACCAGTTGGGTTGCACGTTGTGAGGTCGTCCAAATAATTCAATCTTGCGAGTGCCAGGGGATAGTCTCTCAATCATGCCATATATTTCATCTGGTTTATGACTGGTAGAACGAACCTGGGAAATAAAGGGTCTAGCTACTTTGAAGTTACCCAAGATTGCAATTCTAGCCCTTTCCATTTATGTTTTAAGATCCAAATGAGAGAACTTGGGACAAGAATACCCTTGACTTCAATAACTAATATCAATTAAAATGTGAAAACTTTGGATGCCTGGGAAGCACATACCTCAGCTACGATCACATCACAATCCAGACCCTGGTTGAAGCCTTGGGGATTTCCTTTGACACCAACCTGCTCACCACAGAGAACAGATTACCTTATGAAACCCTACATTTGAACTTTTTCTCAATAAGAAATCACATAATTCCTCTTTTTTGCTCCACCTAATGAATTGAGCCCCACTGCTGCTCACCAAGCAGTGTTCCTTTCCATGGTTCAACCAGTGACCTGTACGGCCTGTCCGAATGATGCGTTGCAGCTGATTTGTCTTCACCCAGATAATTTCATCTACCCGTTCATAACTGTGGGGCATAAGAAAGAACTAGAGCTTTAATCAGGCTTTCACAGTTTAGGAGTAGTACCATCTACTCTACAGAGGTAAGGAATCACAGGAATACCCGGGGAGAAATAAACAGATATCTCAACTATAGCAATTACGTATTTCCCCCAAAAGAAAGCAACACTTACCCCCAGAGGTTCAGACATTCTCTGCCCAACTCCATGGCCCTAGAAAGAAAAAAGAGTTAAACAGCTACTTCCAAGCCTGTTTTTTCTTTTGCTTCAAGATATAGGTGTTGTTTTCAGTAGATATTCAGTGAACATTTACATGCAAGACACCATTAAGGCAACAGGATGATTTAAGAATATAAAAACAAAACATAGTATCCATTCTCAGTGGCCTTACCTTTCACAAGGAACAAATGTAAAGTTAAATAGGACTTAAGGTATAATTTGTTATAAATAAGCATTAGGTCTCAGTAGGAAAAAAAGGCTGACTCAATCTTAATAGCACAGCTAGGAAAACCCAGGATTTTATCCCCACCCAGTACTCACTCTGTACTATTCCTGCCCATAACTACACATCTTTGAACTGCATTACCTGCCTGTGACCCAGAGGAAGAGAAAGCCATCATCCTGCAGTACTGGTATGTTGAGCCTGCGCATCTCATCATCTGTCAGGGTCCCATAGGGCAGCTCCATGTGAATATCCCAGGGTGGGTCAGCCATCACAACTGCAAACTTGCCCAAGATACTGACGTCCAGGTAGCGGATATCACAACAGATCCACTGCATGAGGTGGTATTTGGTCATCTTCCCTTCCTCCACTCTGAGATTCATGGCCCCAGTCCCTCTTTTCCAACTATTTTCCTACTCCCTTTTAAGCATATCTATCCCACTCCATTCCCAATCAGCAAAACAAACTGCTAATTATGCCCTGCTTTCCTACATGTATGGCTGCCCTATTCAGATTAAGTCCATAAATTGAGGTAAGTTTTCTTAGCCAACAGGTACCTGAGGTGGGAAGAGTCGATCTACATTGGAATCACCTCCAACACTCTGTGTGAGAGCAAGCTCCTGGCTTGGTGTATGATCTTTGCTCCCAGGAGCCTCAGAATCCATGCAAGCATCAATTTCATAGTGAACATATTTGCAGGTATCCATGTGGAAACATGTATTAAGGAAAGAGCAGTCACCTAATGACTCATCAGTGTGTTTATTGATGATTCTCCTGGGGAAATAAAAAGATAAAATCGGAATCAAGATAGTGTTCCACAGTCAGCCAACAGTTCAAGTAACAAACTGTTTCACAATTTCCTATCTACCAATTTTCTCTATTGTTAGAGCTTCCTTCAAGAGTTTTCAGAGAAGGGAGAGGCCAGGGGACATGAAAATCCGTAATTCACACTAATGAAGAGTTTTAATTCCTCTCTGAGCAAAGACATAACTTGCTTATCTTATGACAGGAAGGAAGGAAGGGCTTGCTGGTTAGAGCAGTATAACACTGACCTAAGAGCCCAGAACTTTAACTTGCACTGGGGCTCAGAGATAGAAGTGCCTTGCTATTGCAAGAAAGGAGAGTTAAAAAAACACATAGTTGGCCCTGGCCAGTTTGGCTCAGTGGATAGAATATCGGCCTGCAGACCAACAAGTCCTGGGTTCAATTCCAGTCAAGAACACACCTTGGTTGGGTTGCAGGCTCCTCCCTGGCCTGGACCCTGGGCAGGGCACGTGCAGGAGGCAACCAATCGGTGTTTCTCTCACATCAATATTTCTCCCTGTCTTTCCCTCTCTTTTCCACTTTCTCTAAAGATCAATGGAAAAATATCATTGGGTGAAGATTTAAAAAAAAACAAAATAAACCGCACACACTTGCATTTATTTGGGAGTCCAGCCTATATTCCTCCCGCAGAACACTACTTCTAAAAGTATATTTTCAGCCCAGCTGGTGTGGCTCAGAGGTTGAGCATGACCCAGAAACCAAGAGGTCACCAGTTAATTCCCAGTCAGGGCACATGCCTGGGGTGCAGGCTTGATCCCCAGCAGGAAGCGTGCCGGAGGCAGCCAATAGATGCTGTTTCTCTCTCATCAATATTTCTATCTCTCCCTCTCCCTCTCTAAAAATAAATAAAACATATAATTTTTAAAAAGTATACTTTCAGAATCTCGAGGTCTTTGACAAACTATTGAAACCTTTTTCTTTTTCAAATATAATTTTATTGATTTCAGAGATAAAGAGGGAGAGAGAGATAGACATCAATGATGTCTCTCAACATCAATGAGAGAATCATTGATCAGCCGCCTCCTGCACGCCCCCTACTGGGGATTGAGCATGCAATCCTGGACATGTGCCCTGACGGTGATCTGGTTCAAAGGTCGACGATATTCAACCACTGAGCCATGCTGGCCAGGACATAGGAAAACCATTTAATAACAGGATTAAATACATAATCCCACTGATTGGAAGCAACGTGCTGAAAAGGAATGACTATTTCTAGGAGACCCATCCCACCTCTCTCCCTCTCAAGAGACCTGAAGTGCAGCTTGCGACAGGGCCGATCAGCATCACTGGCTTTCATGCACTCCTCCTTGGTTCCATAGTCACAGAACTCTTGCACTTGGGCCCGACCTCGTGACCGAAACTTTTCGACAATGGATTGTTCCTTGGCTGTTGTAGTATTTAATAGCTCTAGAATCTCCTGACTGACCTATGACAGAAGAAGCTTTGGACTTAACAGGGTTTGTAGATAAAATTAGCCTTAAACCACCTGTGTAAATTCTACTTGATAATACCTGTAATGCCCACCAAAACCACTTACGTTAGGTACTGAACCAAGGCACAATGAACTCTACTATCAATTTAACTTGTCAAATTCTCACACCTAGAAATAGCAAATGGAGAGAACTCATGTGGTTCCATTACTTATACCAAGAACCACTATACAATAAAGTCTTCAACATTGTTGATAGGTTTTGTAACTTTAAGTGAAAAAATGTATAACTAATTTTACCATAGGCTAATTGATATAAACAAAGTTCTTGTATGTGCCCTGACTAGGGACTGAACCCACAACCTTGGTGTATTAGGACACTGCTCTAACCAACTAAGCTACCCAGCCAGAACTGGATTCCCCTGCCTTTGATCTTATGATTCTTCCAAACAGATCCAAAAACAAAGATTCTCTAAATCCGAGTTTCTAACATTGACGTTATTAACATTTAGAGCTGGATAATTCTTTGTTGTATGGGGGTTGTCCTACTGTAACTGTAGGATGTTTAGCAGTATCCCTTGCCTCTACCCACTAGATGCCTGTAGCACTCCCCTGTATTGAGACAACCAAAAATGTCTCTAGACATTGCCAAATGTCCTCTGTAAGGAGGGAGGAAGGCAAAATCATCCCCTGTTGAGAACCACTGTTCTAAACCTTCAATTCTAAGAATTGCTCCTTGTGCCAGGGGTAAATTCCTCTCAACCAAAGTTATAATTCCAAGTATATGTATGAAAACATTTCCATCTGCGCCTACCTTCTTGCTCTGTTGTTCCTTAGTAGACTGTTGGTTCAGAAGGCTTTCTATCTCCAGATCAACATCTGAGGCAGCATGTTTCCTTGATTTCTTGGTTGGCTCCTTGGCTGTTTCTGATGCTGAAGAAGCCAGACCAGAGGCCAAAGAGCTAGCAAAGGCAGCTACCATGGTCGAGTCCTGTTCTGCACGCCGCTTCTGACCTGCGATAGTCCCTGTTACCTCCCCAGAGCCCTTTTCTGCAACAGCGACCATCATGGCAGAGAGCTTGGAATGATCAGCATAGGTCACAAGAGTAGGATTTGCATCATCTTGTAGGAGACCTCGCTTTACCTCAATCAACTCCTGAGCTGCAAACTTCTGTAGGAGGCTTTCCACCCCTTCTTGAGTAGCAGGGGCATCTGGCTAGGGAAGGAAGAGAAAGCAGTAAGACACTGACCATGAACTGAAAAAAGAAGTGGTAGATCCCAACCCTGTCTTATCAAGTCATTACCGTGGAGATGGCAAGACAGATGGACACAGCATCAGTAGGCAATGTTAGGGATAGATCAGAGAGATGGTGTAGCAACTTCTTCTCCAGTTCAGGGTCTGTAGCTAATTCAGGAACTGAAGCTGTGCTGGACTTGGAGCCACCAGACGTGGGTACAGTAGGCACTGGGCTGTCACTGCGGAAGGTTGGAGACAGTGCTGCCTCTGGATTCCGTAGATCTAGGAATGAAGAGAATATAAACTGAAAAACGGTGCCCTGGCTGGTTTGGCTCAGTAGATAGAGCATCAGCCTGTAGGCTGAAGGGTCCCAGGTTCGAGTCTGGTCAAGGGCACGTGCCCGGGTTTCCGGCTCCATCCCTAGTGTGGGGCATGCAGAAGGCAGCCGATCGACGATTCTCTCTCATTGATGTTTCTATCTCTCCCTCTCCCTTCCTCTCTGAAATATATATATATATTTTTAAAAAAGGGGTAACCACTGCCAGCCTATATATTCCTCGGGAGTCAAATTCTCCAGCATTCACAGTACACAGTTCTTTCATTTCATGTGGGAAATCCTCTGACCAAATTTAGCACTAGATAACTTTTCCTCACACATATTTAAGCATTCATTCACTGCTTTGCCAGGATAATCCTCAATTTTCTGGGAAGAGCTTACTTTTTCTCTATTGAATGAGAGTTTTCATAATTCCCTGTCCTTCATGTACTTTATAGAAAATGAGCAGCATGGTAGATTTAAATGTCCATACCAACTCCATTCAAGCTATTCTAAGTGACAACTGATATAATCAACCTGAATCTAAAAGCCAGAAATATTTTCAGTAACCTAAACTATGATAAAATCTCTCTGAGGAATGGAGTTTAAATGTTTATGAATTAAGGCCACTAGACATCATCAGAATTTATACAAAATGACATTGTTAGAGGTTAGAATAATGGGACCTTTAACATCAAACATAAAAATCTTATAAAACTTTGCTGAAGCCTAGTCACAAAATATTTCCGGACTGTATTTTTTTTAAAATCTATTTTTGCCCTAGCCGGTTTTGCTCAGTGGATAGAGCATCGGCCTGCGGACCAACGGGTCCTGAGTTCGATTCCGGTCAAGGGCACGTACCTTGGTTGCAGGCTCCTCAGATCCTGGCCCTGGTCGGAGGCAACCAGTCGATGTGTTTCTCTCACATCAATGTTTCTCTCTGTCTTTCCCTTTCTCTTCCACTATCCCTAAAAATCAATGGAAAAATATCCTCAGGTAAGGATTAACAAGAAACAAAAACCAAACAAATCTATTTTTATTGATTTTTAGAAAAAGAGAAAGGGAAAGGGAGAAATATCGATGTAAGAATGGCACATCAGCTGTCTCCTGTACACCCGTACTGGGAATTGAACGGGCAAGCTTTTGGTGTGTGGGGCCACTCCCAACCAACTGAGCCACACCAGCCAGGGCCAGATGAAATATTAAACTCCGGACCTATCCTGGAATTCTGTTCAATTAAATGTTATAAGGTATAAATGAGCCATTAGTTTACATGTAAAAATATTTTGATTACTTGGAAATTTCCACTCTCATGGAACTAACTTTAGTAAAATTTGACTCAGAAATTCCAAAGACATCAGAGCTAAAGTATACCAAACAATTTGCTGGAATAGTTGACATTTTATGAAAATAAGTTATACCCTATTTGGAAAACAGATTCCACAATTCCATATTAGCTGCAAATTTTAAATAATTGACATAACTTTCTTCACCTTGATTACTTATAATTCCGTTATGTTCTGCTGAATCAACTAGAACTCAGATGAACTGATAAAAGTTCCTTGTGGCAAAAAGGTGTTATGCACATGGAAGAGTCATGGAAGCACTTTGAAGGTCAGAATGAGAAAGAGTTTGAGAGCAACTGACTTAAGCTAAAAATATATATTAAATATAAGTGACAGTTACTACTTAGCTTACTTGAAAAACTATAGGCAAAATTCCTGCATTGAACAGGACTGATTTGATGACTACTGAAATCCCTTGCAATTCAGAAATTCTACAAATGTAATACATTTGAGCTAAAATACCCCTATTACATTTTACACTAGGATCAAACTGATTTTTTTATCAAGTATAAAATTCTTTTAAAGTAAACAAAAATTTCTATTTTCTTTTTTTTTTTAATATATTTTATTGATTTTTTACAGAGAGGAAGGGAGAGAGATAGAGAGTCAGAAACATCGATGAGAGAGAAACATCGATCAGCTGCCTTCTGCACATCCCCCACCGGGGATGTGCCCGCAACCCAGGTACATGCCCTTGACCGGAATCGAACCTGGGACCTTCCAGTCCGCAGGCTGACGCTCTATCCACTGAGCCAAACCGGTTTTGGCAATTTCTTTTTTCTTTAGGGCATGATGGTCAATCTTTATTATATAAGATTTCTTTTTTCAATAATCTAATACATTTACAATCTTCTATTTAATTTTTTTAAGTTTTGAATATTGTTGATTTTTTTATAAAGTTGCAGTAAGACACACGTAAAATTCATCACCTTAGCCATTTCTAACTGTACAGTTCAGAAGTGTTAAGTATAGTCAAATTGAATTTTTTCACCTTGCACAAATGAAACTCTGTATCCATTTAGCAGCAACATCCCTAGCCCCTAACAACTGCATTCTGATTTCTCTTTCTTTGAATTTGAATACTCTAGATACTTCATAGAAGTGCAATCATACAGTATTTACCTTTTTGTGACTGGCTCCACACAAAAATTTCTTAAGCAACCCAACTAAGAATAATCAATGATAAATTTCATTAAGACAAAACAAAAAAAAAAGTACAAGGTGCTTTAAAATGAGGATTTCAGGCATCGCATCCACAAATTGTTTTATATATAACTAGAGGCCCGATGCATTCAGACACGAGGGGGGTGGAAGAGGGGGAGAGGGGGTCCCTCAGCCTGGCCTGCGCCCTCTCGCAATCCGGGACCCCTTACTCCTAACCGCCTGCCTGCTGCTCCTAGCTGCTTGGCTCGTCACCCCTTAGTGCTCGCCAGCCATGAGCCCTGCATTGAGCATCTGCCCCCCGGTGGTCAGTGTGCGTCATAGCAACCAGTCGTTCTGTTCGTTCTGCCATAATGGTCACTGGGCTTTTATATAGATAGATACTGACCTTTTTATTTATTTATTTTTATATAAGTACAAATTAGAGACTTATGGGGTTGGTCTTTTTTAAAAATATATTTTTTTATTGATTTCAGAGAGGGAGAGGGGGAGAGAGATAGAAACATCAATGATGAGAGAAAATCATTGATCGGCTGCCTCCTGCACGCCCCCAACTAGGGACTGAGCCCAAAACCCGGGCATGTGTCCCTGACTGGAATTGAACCTGGGACCTTTCAGTCCACAGGGCAACACCCTATCCACTGAGCCAAACCAGCCAGGGCCAAAACATTCTTTTAAAAAAATAAATTAATAGAGAGGGAGGAGAGAGATACATTGATGTGAGAGAGATACATCAATCAGATGCCTCCTGTTGAACCTGAAACCTGTGCATGTACCCTGACCGGGATCAAACCGGTGACTTTTTGGTGCATGGGATGATGTTCAACCAACTGAGCCACACTACCCAGAGCTCAAAAACACTTATTGCCCTGGCTGGGTAGCTCACTTGATTGAAAGGTTGTCCTGAAGTGCCGAAGTTTTCTTGGGTTCAATCCCTGGTCAGGGCACATACAGGAATCAACTAACAGATGCATGAATAGAAGGAACAGCAAATTGTTGTCTCTCTTCTCTCTCTAAAATCAATTTTTTTTTAATATATTTTATTGATTTTTTACAGAGAGGAAGGGAGAGAGATAGAGAGTTAGAAACATCGATGAGAGAGAAACATCGA
>NW_006296629.1:291171-297321 GCF_000327345.1 Myotis davidii | reverse complement strand
CTGCCTCCTGCACATCTCCTACTGGGGATGTGCCCGCAACCCAGGTACATGCCCTTGACCGGAATCGAACCTGGGACCTTTCAGTCCGCAAGCCGATGCTCTATCCACTGAGCCAAACCGGTTTCGGCTAAAATCAATTTTTTAAAAAGTGACTTTCGCTCTGAAAAAAATTCTTATTAATTTAATCTAATCAAAATTCTGTTTGGGAATATACTTATTCACTACCATATTATTTTTCATTACTGCCACAAAAAAATGGTTCTTCAGACACTTGGCTTAAATATATAATACCACATTATTTTTATGATAAAGTTCTCTATTAACTTTATTTTAAGTGAAGTCAAGAGCTAGCAGTTCAAATAAAAAAGTAACCCATTTGACATTATTATACCTGCTATTATATTCAAAATAACAATATATAGCCCTGGCTGGTGTTGCTCAGTGGTTATTGTTGCCCAAGGAGCTCGAGTTCAATTCCCTGTCAAGGGCAGGTACCTGGGTTGCAGGTTCAACCACCGGCCCTGGTCAGGGCACATGCAGGAAGCATCGGATCAGTGTGTCTTTCTCACTCTCTCATGTCCTCATGTCAATATTTCTCTCTCTCCTCTCTCCCCTTTTACCCCTGCCTTCCAGTCGCTAAAAAAAAATCAATGGGAAAAGTACCCTCACTCTCTGGTGAGGAATAACAAAAACAAAAAAACACCACAAACATTTAAAATAGTAATATATAAATTTGGTTAGATGTTAATCCTCTCAATTTCTTTCCTGCCAACTTTTCATGCAAATGTTATTTGCTATTTCTAAATTAGACTACATGGAATCTAGACAGGAAATTCTCAGAAAAAAAAAAAAAAAAAGGAAATAAAGCAAATGAGCTGAGGGCAGCAATGTAAGACTTCAAATGACGTTGAGGGATAAGAAAGCCATCGGGGGAGATTAAAAATGGCGGCAGAGTAGGAAGATGTTGCACAGACATGCTCCCAGGAACAAACTGGAATTACAACTGAAATACGGAAAGGCTTCCTGAATAATCAACAGAAAACTCACAGGAGAGAACCCTGATACCCAAGGACCGAAGATGGAGACCGCATAGAGACTGGTAGGAGGGGCAGAGGCGCGAAAGGGCTGGTTGGGCACCCACAGACGGCAACTGAAGTCTCGGAGAGATATCTCAGCCTGGGGGGTGGTGGGGGAAGGCCACTGAGAACTCTGGGACCTAAGCCCGAAGCTGGGCTCCCCAGCAGAGAGCACCAAACTGAGGAGGGTATCCACATAACATTGAGCTGTGAAAAGCAGTGGGGTACTGTCTGCCAGGGAGTGGCAGCTGAAAGTCTAGGCACCCTCTTAAAGGACTAACGCACAGAAATTCCCTGCGGGGCCACCCACCTTGTACTCTGGCAGAGGGAGGGTGAAGTGGGCTGGAGCTGTAAGAGCAAAACCCAGGACTGGGGATTTAGGGGATAGAGCTCAGAAGGCAGACACCCCAAGTTTCCTGGGCTGAGCCATTCCCTCACACAGAGGAGGACATCTTTCCCACACAGACATCTGCCTTGCCTGGGGGGAAGACAGTCCACACACTCTATTGGAAAACACCTTACCCTGAGGCCACTTAAGAGATAAAAAGTAACAATTAGCCTCCAGGCAGAAACAACTGCCCCACTCTGTGGAAAAAACCCTCGCCACTCCTGAGGATAATTGGGGCAATTCAAGTTGGAATCCTATTAGTCTGTAGACCAGTGGTTCTCAACCTTGGCTGCACATTAGAATCACCTGGGAATCTTTTTAAAATCCTGATTTCTGGGCCTTATCCTCTGGAAATTCTGTTTCTTTGTTATGGGGTGGAGCCCAAAAAAATTCTGGAGAATTTTTTGCTGTAGACAGAGGCAGTATCTGGAGGCTTTGAGTCTTTGCCTGATCCAATTAATCAGAAACAGCCTTTAACATTGTCCTGCAGGATCGGGCACACACTGAGAGTTGGACATCCCCCAAAGGGTGCTGGATTGTGAGAGGGTGCAGGCCCGGCTGAGGGACACCCCACCCCCCAGCGCATGAATTTCGTGCACCAGGACTCTAGTTGGTTAATAACATATAAGTTTCAGGTGTACAGTTTTATAATACAACATCTGTATACTCCATTATGTGCTAAGGAAAACTTTTTTTTTTTAATATATTTTATTGATTTTTTTTACAGAGAGGAAGGGAGAGGGATAGAGAGTTAGAAACATCGATGAGAGAGAATTATCGATCAGCTGCCTCCTGCACACCCCCTACTGGGGATGTGCCCACAACCAAGGTACATGCCCTTGACTGGAATCGAACCTGGGACCCTCCAGTCCACAGGCCAAAGCTCTATCCACTGAGCCAAACCCGCTAGGGCGAAAATGTTTTTTTTTATAATTAAACCTACTGATACTATGGAGAATGAAATCACATAAACATTTTACTTTCTCCAGTTAGTAACCAAATTTAGATCTTCTTTGAGCAATGTATAATTTTTATTAAAGGGAGCAGTAAGTCTGTAAAATGAACCACTTTTTTTTTGTTAATCCTCACTCAAGGATATTTTCCCATTGATTTTTAGAGAGAGTGGAAGGGAGGAGAAGAGACAGAAACAGCGATGTGAGAGACACATCAATTGGTTGCCTCCTGCATGTGCCCTGATAAGGGCCAGGTATGAATCTGCAACTGAGGTACGTGCCTTGACCAGGAATCAAACTGGAGATCCTTCAGCCAACACTCTAACCACTGAGCAACTGGCCAGGGAAAGCCCTGTTTTTTTTAATGCAGGCTTTTGCAGAAAGCAAGTTTTTCAGGAACGCATACATATGTATATAGTAGAAATGCCTCGAATCATATCTTTCCAGAATGCTGTTTTTGAAAAAGTTGATGAAATACTTTAATTCCAGTTATAGTAGTCTATAATATATTAAGAAGCAATTGGGGACCCAAGCTAGGTAGTTCAGTTGGTTAGAGCATTATCTGATAAACTAAGGTTGTAAGACAAATCCCTGGTCAGGGCACATACAAGAATCAACCAATGAATGCATAAATATGTGGAACAAATCAATGTTTCTCTCTCTCTCTCCTTTCTTCTCTCTCTCTCTCTCTCTCTCTCTAAAATCAGTAATTAAAAAATAAAAGAAGCAATGGGTCATTTGTCTATGATAGTGATTTGTTATATTTTCTATCTAGAATTGATATGCATGTCGCCTGACCAGCATTGCTCAGTGGTTAGAGCATCAGCCTGCGGACTGAAGGGTCCCAGGTTCAATTCTGGTCAAGGGCACATGCCTGGGTTGCAGGCTCGATCCCCAGTGTGGGGTATGCAGGAGGCAGCCAATCAATGATTCTCTCTCATCATTGATGTTTCTATCTCTCTCCCTCTCCGAAATCAATAAAATAAATTAAAAAAATAAATTGATATGCAAATATAAAAGGCTCAGAAACAGAGGAAACCAAAGAATAAGAAAAAAAACAAACCAGAAAACTGATCTAGAAGAGGTCAAAAACTTGTTTATAAACCAAGAAAAAAAAGTCTTCCTCTTGGGTAATTCAGTAACTGCTCCAATACTTGACTACTAATTAATTCCTGACGATATGACTTGCACTTCTTCCTCCACTCACCCTACCCTCTTAACTTCTTTTTTAATTATCTAAGTACAATATAGCCCTCAAAACTAAATCCCAGCCCTAGCCAGTTTGGCTCAGTGGATAAAGCATCAGCCTGTGGACCAAAGGGTCCTGGGTTTGATTCTGGTCAAAGGCAGGTACCTTGGTTGCAGGCTCCTCCCACCAGGGCCCTTTCTCTCACATAGATGTTTCTCTCTGTCTTTCCCTCTCTCTTCCATTCTCCCTAAAAATCAATGGAAAAATATTCTCGGGTGAGGATTAACAAAAATAAACAAACAAGTAAATAAAGGTGATTAAATGTTAAAAAAATAATTCCAAGTGCCAACCTCTCCATAACGCCTTCACTGACTAAACCAACTCTTGTTAGTTCTCTCTTGTGGACATTTTACATGTATCATAGCCTTTATCCCCAACTAAATTTCAAATTCCTTGAGAGCATGGTCAATGTCACACTTATTTTGTCTAACTGCACACCTGCACACTGACTCAATAGATATTTATTATGGTGTGAGAGTCCTGCCAGGGCATCTAGTTCCAAGGGCCAGAATGTGTGCATGGCCCTGAATATGTTAAGACAAGATTTAGTGATGGATTTGAATATACTGAGAAACACTGGCATAACCTACCACAATAGTGGTACAGAGATTCGCTCTTCTTGTAGAGCTTTTACACTGACCTGCCTTAGATAATTCAGGGACTGTACTGGGAATGGGTGGTGAGGTTCCTTCGTTTTACCACTGTGACACTGAAGCAGGGCTGGGGGAATTAAAAAACAAACAAAAAACGAATGCTTTCAGATTCCTGCTCCGTATGTAAGTGCCTGAAACAATGCCAGTTCCTCCGCTGATTGCGCTACACCAACTCTGAGGGCACTGAAATGGGCACCTTGGATAACAAGGCCCAGTGCTTGCTCTCACTGCGCCCACAGTGGCCAAGAAAAGGCCACTACAAACCCGTCACCAGAACCTCGGGGAGAACAAAACGCCGCGGGAGCAACAGGAAGAGAGGACGTTCTGTGCCAAGGAACGGGGCCGGGAGGCCTAGCACACAGGGCCTCTTGGAGGCTTAAGGGTAATCAGGCAGGTGCGGCATGGAGCCCGGGCGTCAGGGCCGGGAAAGCGAACGGAGCGACCCGACGCCCGGGTGGGAACCTCGACTCCTTGCAGGAAGGCGAATGTCTGTGCTGCTGAGGCAGAGGGAGCACCAATGCAGGAGGCATTAAAGCAATAGATACTTGGAGAAGGGCTTCCACTCGGGAGCTGTCTTTCTCTCCAGGTCCCCTCCCTCCCATCCCGGCTAAGCACCGGCCGGAGACACGCGCCTCACCCAAGTGCCCCGAGTCCTGCTTCCGCCTCCGCTGCAGCCTCTCCCGCAGCGAGTCCAGCTGCTTTTTGTGGGCCTGGATAGAGCTCCACGTGTCCGACATCCTTGTCTTCCAGCCTGGATAAGTCTCGAATCAGGCGCGGGAGACTAGCACCTCCCAGTTGAAGCTCCGGGAAAATCTAATTCTCACACGGACATCCCAAGGCTAAACGGAAAGAGGTCCCGGCGTTGCGCTAAATGAAAAGCCATTTCCGGTTTCCCGCAGCTTTGACGCTGAAACAGGAGCCATCTTAAGTGTTGGCAGGAGAGCGGATGTTTTCTAATTGGCGCTCTTCTGTGCTTCCGGGTGTAGTGAGGCTGTGGTCGCCATCTTGGTGCCTGGCAGAGCGGCCATGTTGCTTATAAGCGCGCATGCGGCCATGTTGAATATAAGATTAGTCTGTGTGTGTGCAATGGCGCGCGTGCGTGCGTGCGTGTGTGTGTGTGTGTGTGTGTGTGTGTGTGCGCGCGCGCGCTCACACCTGAGATTTATTACAGTAAAAGACCAAAGTAAAATCAGCAAAGAGAAAAGGTTTGTGTGTAATAAAGGGTGGAGGACACCAGGCACAAGCTTCAAGAGTCCTCTCCCTGAGGAGTTACCGGGTCTTCATTATTCCAGTGTCAAATTCTGACAACTCACGTGAACTATGTCCTCTACCAGTCTGGTTAGACTCAGTGCCAGGGATTTATGGCACTATAGTCACATGGGCATCTTCCCCATAGCATGTACCAAACTTCCAGATTCCCAGAAGGAAAGCAAGTGTTCAACATGAACCCCATTGGTTATGCAAAGTGTTTCAGCACAGGGAGCCTCTATTATCAGTTGGGAAAATGTGAAAACCCTGCTCAGATTCAGGTTTTCAGACACCAACTGAAGGGTATTTGTTTAAGCAGGACTTTCTAAGGATAGCAGTCTTAGGCCTGCTGTATGAAATGTTTCTGGCTGGTTTGGCTCAGTGGATAGAGCGTCAGCCTGTGGACTGAGGGGTCCCAGGTTCGATTCCAGTCAAGGGCACATGCCTGGGTTGCCCGACCCCCAGTAGGGGGCAGGCATGCATGAGGCAGCCAATCAATGATTCTCTCTCATCATTGATGTTTCTGTCTCTCTTTCTCCCTCTCCCTTCCTCTCTGAAATCAATAAAAATATATTTTTTTTAA
>NW_006296629.1:275744-291142 GCF_000327345.1 Myotis davidii | reverse complement strand
ATCTCTCTATCTATCTATCTATCTATATCTATATAGAAATGTTTCTGCACAGCAAGTATAGCCCTGACTTAATCTTTGGCGCTCACCTACAATTTTATTTTAAAAGCAAGTAATATAACATGGAACTAGTTTCAGTTGCATCATCCATAATTACCTGCAGTGCTGATTACATTTGTGACTCCCGGTGAGTATTTAACAGGTATTTGGACATAAATTACTAGTGCAATATTAGGCAATGATAAACTTTTCCTTTTATGTGATTACTGTTTCAAGATAATTTTTAGATAAAATCAGCATAATAATTTCTGATTTAAATTAGAATAAAAAGTGTGTTTTAATAACATGATCATTCAGTTTTTATTTGTGTTGCACTAAATCCCCATTTATAATTATAAAGCAAGATTGCTCTTAACAATTATTTTCTTGTCCTAGTTTACAATTAAAATTATTGGCTTTATTTATGTCTTTCCATATGCTTCATTCAATTTCAGAGATAATACCCATATTCTGATACTTTGATCTTTTTAAAAAAAATTTATTGATTAAGTTATTACATATGTGTCCTTATCCCCACATTACCCCCCATCCTCCCCACTCATGCCCTCACCTCCCTGTTGTCTGTGTCCATTGGTTAGGCCTATATGCTTGCATATAAATCCTTTGGTTGATCTCTCCACTTTACCCCCACCCTCCCCTACCTTCCCTCTGAGGTTTTGACGGTCTGATCGATGCCGCTCCATCTCTGGATCAGTCCTTGTTCATCAGGAAATTCCATACTGTTCTCCACAGTGGCTGCATCAGTCAGCATTCCCACCAGCAGTGCATGAGAGTTCCTTTTTCTCCACATCCTCGCTAGCACTTGTCATTTGTTGATTTGTTGATGATAGCCATTCTGACAGGTGTGAGATGGTATAAGATTAGTCTTGAGAGTTGACTAAGATAGTCCTCCTAGAGCAGTGATGGCGAACATATGACACATGTGTCAGAGGTGATACGCAAACTCATTTTTTGGTTGATTTTTCTTTGTTAAATGGCATTTAAATATATAAAATAAATATCAAAAATATAAGTCTTTGTTTTACTATGGTTGCAAATATCAAAAAATTTCTGTATGTGACACGGCCCCAGAGTTAAGTTAGGGTTTTTCAAAATGCTAACACGTCGAGCTCAAAAGGTTCGCCATCACTGTCCTAGAGTGACACTTGTAATACAGATATTTAAAATGAGGGATCACGAATTCCTCTGACAGTTTGATACATATCTTTCTCACTGAAGGTGTTGTAGGTTTATGTTTCCATGCATTCATTTACAAAGATAGCTATTAGTTCCAATCCATGGGTGTGTATGCGTGGGCACACTTCTCAGAGGGAAGAAGAGATGGAGCAGTGATATTATAAGGTATCTATGTATAATCTCACTCTTCTTTTTAAAAAAATATTTTTCTATTATTTTTATTCATTTTAGAGAGAAAGGGAAGGGGGAGAGACATCAATTAGTTGTTTCCCTTATTTATGCATTCATTCATTGATTCTTGCATGTGCCCTGACAGAGATTGAACCAGCAACCTTAGCACATCTGGATGACTCTCTAACTGGCAGAGATACCCAGCTAGGGCTTCTCACTCTTCTTATACCAAAACTACATTTACCATAGTAGTACATTGAAATAGAGTCCTCATAAGGGGGTACAAGGGGACGGGGGGTGCTTCTGAGATTCAGGTAGCATGTGTTTCTTATTCTGGTAGCTGGTTACATAAGAATGTATGACAATTAAGCCAATTTTGGTATGTGCACTTCTCTGTACATGTAGTAAGCTTAAATACAAAAGTTTGTTTTTTAAAGGGTCCTCTGAATGGGAGCATTTAGAAACCACTGGTTTATCAAAAGCCTACATGATGCCAAACACTGTGTCAGAAAGAATCACTTAAAAAAGGCATGTCTTCTGTGTTCAAAGAGTTTCTGGCCTGGTAAAAGAGCCAGGACGCTTTATTAATATTGAACCATCTTTACAACATATGGTAGCATGAGCTTAGGCTCTAAAAATAAATGTGATTGCAAAGAAGACGAGGCTTCCAAGCCCAGGTGACCCAGGAAGGCATGGGAAGAAGGTGGCGCCAAGGTTCAGGGTTGAAGTGACCGATAGGTCTGCAGTAGGTGAAGCCATAGGACAGAATTCCAGGATGAAGACATGATTAAAAACAAATGTCTAGACTAGAGTTAGGAAAGCAAATGAATGCCCTGTTAACCCAGATTAGTTCACTAGAACATAGAAATTATATTATTTGAGAATTTAGAAGGTTATTTGTTTCCATATTTGAGACCAGATTGCAAAAAAAGCACATGTTACCTGAGTAAAGAGCTTGCAATTTAATCACAATATAACGGGATAATTTAGAGTTTTTGAATAGGGAGTGTTTTAAGGTTGATCTTATGTTCTAATTAGATTCAGATGGGGATAAAGGAGAGTTTAAAGACAGGGAAAATAGTTAGCCTATTGTAACTAAGTCTTTGATGATAGGAACTTCAATTAACTCAAAAACTGGTTATGGATAGTAATGGAAAGCAAGGGATGAATATGAACAGAGTCTATTGTGAAAAAAAGATGTATGTGGCCCTAGCCGGTTTGACTCAGTGGATAGTGTCAGCCTATGGACTAAAGGGTCCTGGGTTCAAATTCCGGTTAGGGGTGCATGCCTGGGTTGTGGGCTCGAGCCCCAGTGTGGAGCGTTCAGGAGGCAGCCAATCAATGATTCTCTTTCATCATTGATGTTTTTTTTTCTCTCTCTCTCCCTTCCTCTCTGAAATCAATTTAAAAAAATTATATATATGTATATATATATATATATACACCACACGCACACACACACACACACACACACACACATATATTCAAATGTATGTGAATTGGAATGTGGCAGTTACATCCATTCAGCAAATATTTATTGAGTGACTACTACGTAATAGGTATTTTAGAGATTTAGTAGTGACAAAAATACTAATTCCCATCTCATTTTCTGAATTTAATTTACTTCTTAGGTATTTTACACTGCCTTTTGTGATATGTAGCTTTATATATGAGCCTAGAAGTAGAGGACACAGAAATGAGTATGCACACACATGAACATCTCTGAACATTTAATTCTCAGGATTACACTGAATGAGAAGCAAAAACACTGTCTTCCTCAGCTGAAATGCTGTTGGGAAAGTTGGCTGATATGAGATCAGGAAGACTTCACGGGGACTGCTCTACCTAAGCGTATTTGCTTCTTAATAACCTTGGTCTAGCAACTGCCCTCAGAAAGTTAATAAGAGATGCTTTTGTACTTTCATTTGGGATGTATCCTTGATGGCCCTAGGGTTAGACACTTGTATTATTACTAAAGTAAGGTAGCCCTATTATTGCAGTATTATAGGACTGTTAAATTAACATTTAATTATTCACAAGTCTGAATTTACCATTTGTTATATAATTTCTGTTTATTTCAAGGACCTGAACAAATAGAAATGAAATATATAGAAGTTTATATAGCAATAAAACTAGAGTCTTGGGGAAGAAAGAGAGTACTGGATATATCCTTGCAGAAGATGAAAGGAATTGATTCATCTTCAAATCAGAATTCTGCAGGTCAACCCCTAAACAGCATAAGCATTTTTGTCTAGGAAAGGAAAGGTTTTCTAGAAGAAGAGACTTAGTTTCTAAAAGAAAAGAAAAAAGGAGGCATATGTAATACTCTTTGTAATACTTTAAGCCAGTGGTTCTCAACCTTCTGGCCCTTTAAATACAGTTCCTCATGTTGTGACCCAACCATGAAATTATTTTCGTTGCTACTTCATAACTGTAATGTTGCTACTGTTATGAATCGTAATGTAAATATCTGATATGCAGGTTGGTCTTAGGTGACCCCTGTGAAAGGGTTGTTCGACCGCCAAAGGGTTCACAACCCACAGGTTGAGAACCTCTGCTTTAAGCAATAAAACAAAATTTTAAAAAAATAAATAAAAATTAAAGAGAGAGAGAGAGAGAGAGAGAGAGAGAGAATTTCTGGTAGGCTCTGGGATTCCTAAGTCCTGGATTGCCTCCTCTCACCTTCAGAGGAAGCCAAAGAAGTAACACAAGTACTTTTGAAAATAAGCCAGATGAAGAGCAGCCCCCAGAGATCTTTGTTTTCACATTCACTTTGGGTAAATCATTACAGTAGTAAATTAGGCAAATTTTAGGAGCACAGGAGGGCCACTTAGCATGATCTGCATATAGAGTCTTTTTTTTTTTTTTAAGGAAGCATTTATTTATTTTTTAATTGTTTTTCTGTTTGTTTTTTTTCAGAGAGAAGAAGGGAGAGGGAGAGAGAGATAGAGTTTTCTGCTAAAAAACAACAACAACAACAACAACAAAAAAGGCCACTGGGGCCAAAAAAGGAAAGCTGCTCTTGGTCTGCATACAACCCTGAGCCCTGCAGAGAGGAAGGAACCTCACCTAGATCTCTTCTACGCAAAACAGGTGTAAGCTTAGTTGTGAGCTGATGAGTGCTGCATACATTACATTCTTAACTTTTCTTCATATGCTAGAGGCCCGGTGCAAAAATTCGTGCACAGGTGCGCTCCCTTGGGGTGGCCTGCGGAGATTGGGCCCCAGCTCACACCCCAGCCTCACAGCCCTGCATCCCTGCCTGGCACTCTGCCTTGGCCTGGGGCCGCCCCCTCACCTGCTCCACCATCCTGCCTGCTGGGTGATCGGTCAGGGTCAGGCCCCCTGCCCGGCTCCCTCAGCACCTGGGATTCAGGCAGGGGCCCTAACCTCCGCCACCGCCACCACTGGTCACCATCTGTGGGGTGATCAGTGGGGCAATCAGGCCCCTGCTCCCACCCACCTTGGCCTGGTACCTTCCACTCACCTGCTCCACCATCCTGCTGCAGTCCAACTCTCATCAGGGCCCATCAGGCCCGCAGCACCTCCACTGCCGCCTGCTACCGACGCCCACCATGTTCCACACCGCCCCTTGGTGGTCAGCGCATGTCATAGCGAGCAGTCCAACTCCCAGTCGATCGACCATCCGAGGGGACAACTTGCATATTAGGCTTTTATTATATAGAATGTAGTAGACTTTTCAGAGTTAGCCACAACAGTGCCTCCCATTCCACATGCCCTTATGCAATGTGACTTTGCCACTCTTCCTGTTAACAGGTAAAGCTCATTTCCCCTCCTCTTGAGTATGAGCTGGCCCTCTAACTTTGGCCAACAGAATGTGGCAGAAGTGATACTGAATTTCAGAGCCCAGACTTTAAGAGGCCTTGTAGTTTCTGCTTTTGCCTTCTTAGAGATCTTGGCCTTCATGAACATCCAACTATCCTGATAGATAAGTCACTTGAAAAGAGAGAAGTGAAAGAGATATTTTGCAGTGGTTCTCAGCCTTCTGGCCTTTTAAATACAGTTCCTCATGTTGAGACCCAACCATAAAATTATTTTCATTGCTACTTCATAACTGTAATGTTGCTACTGTTATGAATTGTAATGTAAATATCTGATATGCAGGATGGTCTTAGGCGACCCCTGTGAAAGGGTCATTCGACTGCCAAAGGGATCGAGACCCACAGGTTGAGAACCGCTGTTCTAGAGATTGAACGACCTTGAAGGGGAAGAGGCCCTGGAGGATGAATCTATGAAAGAGGCTCCAACACTTCAGCCATTCAGCTGAGGGACCAGAAGTAAGGCCAGCTTGGATGCTCCAGCCGAAATCAGTGCTGCTTGGGTAAGCGCAGCCCTCAGCACATGAAACTTAAGCAAGCCATCCTAGTTGAGGCCTGCTCAGACACATGAAATCACAAGCAAACACATAATTATTAAGACCCTAAGTTTGCCCTGGCTGGTTTGGCTCAGTGGATAGAGCGTCAGCCTGCAGACTGAAAGGTCCTGGGTTCGATTCCGGTCAAGGGCATGTACCTTGGTCGCGGTACATGCTGTGCGGTAGGGGCTGTGCAGGAGGCAGCTGATCGATGTTCCTCTCTCATCGATGTTTCTAACTCTCTATCCCTCCCCCTTCCTTTCTGTAAAAAATCAATAAAACATTAAAAAAAAAAAAGACCCTAAGTTTTGGGACAGTTTGTTACACAGCAACGAATTACTGAAACATCTACAGCACTAACCAAAGGATCTTTGGCCAAAGGTTTTTTTTTTTTCCTTAAGTATTTTATTTTTTAAAAATATGTTTTATTGATTTTGAGAGAGAGAGGGAGAGATGGAAACATCAATGAGAGAGAAGCATCAACATCAATGGGCTGCCTCCTGCACGGCCCCTTAAAGGAGATTGAGCCCACAACCCTGAGCATGTGCCCTGATGGGGAATTGAACCAGTGACCCCTTGGTGCATGGGTACATGCTCAACCACTGAGTCACACCAGCCAGGCCCTAAGTTTCTTTGTGTGTTTTTTAAAAAATATATTTTTATTGATTTCAGAGAGAAAGGGAGAGGGAGAGGGAGAGAGCCAGCGATAGAAACATTGATGATGAGAATCATTGATCGACTGCCTCCTGCAGGCCCCCTACTGGGGATCAAGCTGGAGCCCTGACTGGGAATCGAACCGTGACCACTGAGCTACACCTGACGGACCTAAGTTTTTATGATCAAAAGCAAAATAAGTCCACTGGGGTTAGACAATCTGTTATTAAATTAAACATTAGAAAAGACAAGGAAGGACATAGAAAGGGAAGTCTGTTTTGGGAATCAGGAAACAGATGTTCCTTGGTTTGCTGAGAAGTCCAGGGATGGTAACCAGAGTCACAGGAGTTTGAGAGATGAAAATATGTCAGTAGAATCTAGGCCTTTTTAGGAGTGACAAAGATTGAAATATCTGAGAAGCAGATGCTGAGACAGGAGATCAAAAGTTTTATTGGGGGAAAAAAGTTTTATTGGGGAGTAACAGTTATTATATATTGGTAGGGGGAGCTCTAGCTGGTTTGGCTCAGTGGATATAGTATCGGCCTGCAGACTGAAGGGTCCCAAGTTCAATTCCAGTCAAGGGCACATGCCTGGGTTTCAGGCTTAAGCCCCAGTAGGGGTGCAGGACATCTTATCACTGATGTTTCTATCCCTTTCTCCTTCTCCCTCTTCCTCTCTGAAATCAATAAATACATATTTAAGAAAAAATTGGGGGAGGGGGGCACCCTGGCTGGTGTGGCTCAGTGGTTGAGCATCGACCTATGAACCAGGTCATGGTTTGATTCCCAGTCAGGGCACATGCCTGAGTTGTGGGCTCAATCCCTGGTGTGGGGTGTGCAGGAGGCATCTATCAATGATTCTCTCCCTCTCCCTTCCCCCCTGAAATCAATAAAAAAATATTTTTAAAAATGAAAAACAAAAACAGGGTCAGGGGTCAGGCTAGATGGGGTCCATGAGGGAGAAAGGGGACATATGTAGTACTTTCAACAACAGAGATTTTAAAAACATGGGGGACAGGAAGGGAGTTTGGGGAGGGAGAACTGTCAGACTATAATGCAGACCTGACAAAGTCTCTGCAGCCTGATGGGAAGTTCCTGAGAAAAATTGCTCATTTGAGTCCCAACGTCCAAGGGAATGACTAGCCCCTGTATCACCCACCACCTGGCTCAGTCATTGGCCTGGGGCTGGTGAAGAGCAGGACAGCTGAAGTAGCCATTTCTTTCTTGAAGGAACACCTCTAGAACAGCACATCTCTGTATCTGCCAAAGGAGACTCAGTGTATCTTGTGTAGGTTCTTAAGTAGTAACTGTCTTGGTCCTTAGTTTGTTGTATGGATTTTAAAGTGGTTATTAAGAAAGCTGAATTCAAGAGAATTATACACTTCCTCACCCTTCTCCATCTTTGCATTGAGTTAGTTATTTCCCTCTGGGAACCTACAGGCCATTGTTTGTGTCTATCAAAGTATTTATTACCACCATGTAAAAATGTTTACATTTTTCTCTTCCTAGACTGCACTCTTGGGGGCAGAATTGTGTCATATTTATTTACTTTTGTATCTACTCAACACTTGGCCTCTGAAAGAAAATAAATCCTTATAAATTAACTGAATGAATAAGCAAAGAAGCTGTCTCTCACTCCTAATAGTAATTCTCTTTATCCATCCAGTTTGAACTGGATCCACTGATTATTTCATGTATAGTGTTTGGCAAGCTGCATTTATTTACACACTCATTCCAGCAGGTTAGAATTAATTCACCTTCCAAAAAGATGGCCAAATGAAGTGATTAAGAGTGAGAAATGCAACCTGGCCAGTGTGGCTTAGTTGATTGGCCATCTTCTGATGCATATTCCCATGGTTGCTGGTTGCTGGTTCAATTTCCAGTCAAGGGCACATGCCTGGATTGCGAACTGGATCCCTGGTCAGGACATGTGCAGGAGGTAACCAATGGATGTTTCTCTCTCACATGTCTCTTCCTCTCTCTCTACCCCTCCCCCCCATTCTTTTTCTCTAAAAATATCAATGAAAACCATATATGAAATGGTGGGGCTTGGAGGATGCAATAAGGGAGACTAAAGGCTCCAGAAGAGAAAGAAATTTAAGGTGAAAAGAGAAAAGAAAAAGAAATAAAAGCTGTCAGGTAAGAGAGGTCAATGAAAGAAGAAAAAGCAGCACAGGTAGGAAAAAGAATGAAAAGGAGACAGAAAGGGGGCAATGGGGAGTCAGGGTCAGTGCTGACCTGCCCAAGGAAGTATCGTCAGCAGAAGCCTCATTGACAGCTGTTATCATAATGAGAACTGGCATCGAAAGAGAGGGCAAGTCTAGTTTAATTAGTTAGGTGGCATTATCTATGTCCAATAGGGGTAGGGGAGGTAAAGAAAATAGAAGGATTGGTGACCCATCTCCTTCCACAGGCTGAAAGGAAAAAACAGATTTATAAAGCTTTGCTAGGAATTAAAGAGACAGGAGCTGTTTCTTCCCTGAATTGAGTTCACAAGATTCCTATGTGTTCCTATTTATTGGTACCTTTTAAAGGAATCTGTACTGTTCTGGTTGGGGGGCAACTAGAATCAAACATCGTTCTTTACCTTTTATCAAGCCAAATAGGTTTACACACTCCCTCCCTTCTGTCTTCCAGCCTTATACCAGGAGTCCTTAATGATGTAGCAGGAAGCCAGCACCGAGTGACTTCGGGCAAATCATTTTACCAGTTCCATCTCTTTAGCACTAAGATTCAGTGATATTGTAGTCACAAAAAAACTTCTGGAGCATCTTCTTTTTTAAATTTTTTTGTTAATCCTCACCCAAGGACATTTTTTCCATTGATTTTTTAAAGTGGAAGGAAGGGGGAGAGACAGAAGCATCAATGTGAGACACATTGATTGGTTGCCTCCCCCACCTGTCCCCACCATGTAATAGAAGCATGTGCCCCTGATGGAATTGAACCCGTGACCCTTCAGTCTGCAGGACAATGTGGATTATCTTCTCTTTATGAAACCAAGGTTGCAGAATTAAATATGAACCTTACCATGTTGTAAAGAAACAAAGTAGCCGAAACCGGTTTGGCTCGGTGGATAGAGCGTCGGCCTGCGGACTGAAAGGTCACAGGTTCGATTCCGGTCAAGGGCATGTACCTGGGTTGCGCGCGCTTCCCCAGTGGGGGATGTGCAGGAGGCAGCTAGCGCACATCATAGGGAGCGTTCGAACTCCTGGTTGAGCTCCCAAGGGGACACTTTGTATATTAGCCTATAGATATGCTCTTCATTTCATGCTTCCACCCCCAATGTACTTCCTCTGCTAAGAATCCTTCTTTAGTCTGGCTGGCATGGCTCAGTGGTTGAGCATCGACCTGACCTATGAACCAGGTCCCAGTTCCATTCCTGGTCAGGGCACATGCCTGGGTTGTCAGCTCAATCTCCAGTGTGGGGCATGTGATTCCCAGTGTGGAGTGTGCAGAAGGCAGTGGATCAATGATTCTCTCTCATCATTGATATTTCTATTTTCTCTCCCTCTCCCTTCTCCTCTGAAATAATAAAAAAAAAAGAATCCTCCTTTATCTTGTTGGTAGAAATTATTAGGGTTGAATTATTTTTTCTTTTTCTTTCTGTTTATAATATCTGACCCAAAGGATCATAAAGATTAATTCATCTTGGTTCTGCAAATTAATTGATGTCAGCCAGGATGGCCTGGAGTTCAGGAAAGACTGATAAACAGCTTCCAACCTTTAAAGAAAACAAACACCTCCACAAAATGAAACATAAAAGCCTGGTGGTAGAGGGTTTTAGGCAAAGAGAAAACCTCGACAGTGACTGCACACAGTGGGCAACTCCCCTGCAGAACCTTCTAAGAACACAAAGTTCACTTCCACAGGGAAATTACATTCACTGGAGATTGCTTTAAGACAAGGCTGCATAAATTAAATATTTTAGCACCATATGCTCAGCTTTTGGCAGGGAAGGGAATCTCAATGTTAGGAAATGCCATATCATACCCCAGCTGGCTATTTAGTCATGAAATAAGGAGAAACACACAAATATTTGGTTAAAACACCTTTAATGAAAAGGGAAAGACACTAACATCTCCCTTGTCTGCTCTTCACATTTTTCTATGTTAGGAAGCTCTGGAGCCTACATCTTCAGAGGAGAAACCATCATTCAAGTCAGTCACTAGCAGAACCAACACTTTCTCCTCCTCAGAACTGTTCCAAATGATCCTATGTTAAGAGTAAATACTACATCTCATTATAAGACGGAGAGGCAGGGAGGACACCATCTGGAGCTCATCTCCCAAAGTCTGGGACTCTAAGAACCAGATAGTAGCAAAGACATAAGCCCCAGTCCATGGACAGGCAAAATGGGGAGGAAATGGGCCTTGAGAGAGAAAGGTGATGAAAATACAAGGGGCCAAGGAATAAAGGAGGGAGTAATCTAAAACTAGAAGCACACTAGTGCTAGGAACTCTCCCATGATCCGTGGTGCACTGCTGCACACTAAGTCACTATTAGTCCAAAAGAACATTCATGAGATCCATCCAATCAAGAATTCGAGGTCCACTCCCTTATATCATGTCCCTTTCTTAATCACACAGGTTCCCACTATAAAGCCCTGTAGTGAGCAACACTCCTCAACTCCCCATTACTTCTTCAACTATCCTCATCAACAGTGCTTATTAAAGACATGAACTAACTTCACATTTCCTAAAATATTCCAGGGGAGACATCTTGGCAAGAAATTCACTTGTTTCCTAACTTGGAGAGGCAATGATGAAGGAATACGAGAAGCTGGAGATGTCTTGGCATATCGACCTTTGCCTTAATGAGATTATCAAGGAGCTTACTGGCAAGAGTATGCCCTTTATTTCTCCCTACCCTCTAGGGCTGAGCCACAGATACAGATATTGCTGCACCTTCATTGCTAGCACCTTTTGGAGCAGGGGGAAGGAATGCACAGTTTGCTACTTCTCTTCTATGATAAGCTGTTCAGGCACTGCCTTGGATGCAGGAGGCTGAAATAAGAAGAGGGGGACTCTTTTCTCTTTAGCCTCTCTGAATCCTGTTGCTAGAGGCATGTCCCCAGCCACAGCTCTTGGACCAAATAGCACTGGTGGTGCCGAAGTGGTAGTGGAAGTGGATTTGGAACTCCCAGGCTTGGGTGGGCAGGTCACTGGACAGGAAAGCCATGTTCTAGTTCCAGAAAGACAGGAGGCCCACCCTCACCAGCTGGGCAGGAATGTCTTGGCAGAAGAAGCCCTGCAGGTTGACCTGGTCACCAGAGAGGAGTGGCACTGAGCCCTTCAGGGACAGCTGCTGGTCCCTTTGGGCTGGGCTGCAATTCCAAACGTGGGTGCTCAGGTGCACCTGCCAAAGGGAAAAGGAGTGGAAGAGAGGGGAGGGGAGAAGGGTCACCCCAGGGAAGCTGGGAAGGGTTTCCCTTGGGAAGGGTTTCCCTTGGGAATGTGAAAGCTGTAGAGAATCTATTTCCCTCAGGTACAATGAATGGAGAAGAAAAATTCCTCAGGGGGGTCATTCTCCTGTGAGCATGATTTCCAAGCTCGGGGACTAGAGAAAAACCACTTGGGACATACTATGTAAGAAATTAGAGAAAAAGACAAATGAAACCTCTTAAATCTTAGAGGTCCTTCTACAGAGCTCTGTTTCTGCAAACTAGGTCAAAGGGTAGCAGGTACAAAAAAAAGGCTCATGGGATTGTAGGGTCATCTTTTCTGGGAAAGGGGGAGAGCCCTGGGGAAGTGATGGAGGGAGAACAGCCTGGGACCAAGGAAAGAGCAGCAATATTCTGAGGGCCATGAGGGGCAAAGGGCTGTACCTGGTGGTGAGCCAGCAGCATATGCTTCTTGAGGGTAGCCCGCTCGAGAAAGCCCTGCCTGCAGAAAATACAAGTGAGGAGTGGCCCCTCCTTGGGGTGGGTCTTCTGATGCTCCTCCAGGGCTGCCTGGGTGGGAAAGGTCTGGCCACACACCTCACAGGCCTTTCTGCTACTGCTCTCTCCTGGCTCCTTTCTCATCACTTCCTGCATGCTCAGCTCCTCCACCAAGGTGGTGCTACCGCCTTCCCCTTCGAGGGCGAGTGCTGCCTTGGGGCTTGAGCTCCTCTCTGGTTTGCCCCCCTCTTCGGTGACTTCTGCAACCTCACTGCCTCCCTGCTCCCTCGGCTGTGTTTGATCCAGGCTGTCTGATGGTGGTGGCGGTGGCAGCGAAGGAGGTTGAATTGCTTTCTCACTGCTGTCCATCTCCTTTCCGGGTGCGGCTGCTGCCACCACCATCCCCACTTCCTCCTCTGCTCCAGATGCCTCTTCAGAATCACCTCGCACTGATATTGCTTTCTCACCTCCACTCTCTGAGCCTCTTCCTGCCAGAGAATCTTCATCAGTCACATCTTCCTCTTCTTCCTCGTCCTCTTCCTCCTCTTCAGACAACTCCTCTTCTGGAGATGGCTGCTGAGATGGTTGCTGGGGGAAGCTCCCTGCCCCAGAGACTGTAGATTGCTCAGAGCCATTCTCTTGGGCAGCTCCCCCACCTTCAGGGAGCGGGTTGCTACCATTGGGGATCTGGCCCCCCAGGTGCATCCGAACGTGCTGCTGCAGAGAAACTGCATTGGTGAACTTCTTCTGGCAGATGGGGCAGGAATTCTGGGCCCGAGCAGCTGGGCTGGCCTTGTGGCCCACGAAATGTGCACGCAGATTGCCCCGGGTGGAAAAAGCTCTGCCACACACTTTGCATTTGAAGGGCCGCTCACCTCCATGTTGACCATAATGCAGGCGCAGCGCTCGAGGACAGCTCAGCACCCGGAGGCAGATGACGCACTGGTTCGGTCCGGATGAAGCTGAAGATGAAGCTGCAGGGGCAGAGGTGGTGGCGGCTCCTGCGGCGGTAGAAGCCACTGCTACGGCTCCCTGTCGGTCAATCTTTTCTACCAGTTGCTGCAGCTTCGATGTCTCAGAGGGGGAGGCCCCCAAGGGCTCGAGCACATAGGGGAAGGGGAAGCTCCCCGTGGACTTAAAGTGGTTGGTAAGCAGTGCCCAGCTGGGAAGTGAAGTCACCAACTTACTTAGCTGCATGCGAGTTGCTGTGCCACTTTCTGTCACCCCTGCAAGGGCGGAGGCCTCAGTCCCTGGAGGAGTATTCTCATCAGCTTTACTCTTTGGCTCTACCGCTTTCATGAGCACAAACTTATTGAAAGCAGGGAGCGCAGGAGCCGCAGCTGTGCCCGCTCCGGTGGAGAGCAGCGTCAGGCTCTCCGTGGCACTGAGTGCTGTGGTAGAGGCCACCAGAGGCTTGCGTTCCACACCTCCACCTGGCACGGCTGCCTCCTCCTCGGCCTTCTCTGGTGGCACAGACATACCGTAGGGCAGGCCGCTGCTGGTGATGACGTAGTCTAGGTGCTCTGGCACTGGGTGAGGGTTCATCTGCACATGCGGGTACTTCTCACGATGCCGGTGAAAATGCACTTTGAGGTTGCCCCGGGTGGTAAAGCGGTTGCCACAGACATTACACTTATAGGGCCTCTCACCTGTGTGTGAGCGCAGGTGGATCTGCAGGGCGCTGTCACTGCCAAATACTTTGGCACAAAAGCGGCATTTGTGCCGTCCACCAGGCTTCTCCAAGGGACCCATCACTTCCCCATAGCCCAGCTCACCACTTCCGTTCTTTGGCTTCAGGAGCCCTGGGGAGGCGGTGGCCTCCAGGCCTCGGGCTGCCCCAAGACACTGTGCTGCCAGTAATCCCGTGGTGCCTGGGAATGCCAGATGAGGCGAGGCAATCAGCTGATCTGTGCTGCCTGGCAGGGCCGGGGAAGGGGCAGGTGGGGGTTTGTGGCTTCGCCCAACCCCTCCAGCAGAAAAAGGGTGCTGTGACCCCAGCGGATGGTAAAGGTGGAAGAAAGCCTGTTTGGGCGTTTCTGCCCCAGAGGAGGAGGAGGTGGAGGAGGAAGATGCCAGCGTCTTGCTAGTTTGGACAGGCTTGATGGGGCTGAAGAGTGGAAGCAGGGGCTTGGTGGAGGTGGCAGTCCCTGTCCCAGGTAACTCTGAGGGACTGCCAGGGGCGCCCACCGTCTGGCCCAGGGAGCCGAGCAGGAGTACCTGCCTGCAGATCTGCTCGGTCATTTGCATCTGGTGGATCTGGCGCTGCTGCAGCACTCGCAGCTCCTCCAGGATCAGAGGGATGTTCAAGTGGCCACTGCCCACGCCTGGAGGCTGCGGTGGGGGCGGTGGAGGCGGAGGAGGTGGCGCAGGGGTGGACTCTGGAGGTAATGGGGTTGCTCCCAGCTTGGGACTGGCCAGGATCAGGCCTCCTCCTCCCCCCGCTGCTGTACCTGTGCCAGCGACTAGGAAATGCCCTGCAGACTCCTCTCCTCTCCGCTCTGCCCCCCAGGTGGGATCTGTGGGCACAGAGGACCCAGGATCCGGGGGGTTGCTGTGCTCCACCTCCATGACCTGGGGACTATTGTGGCCCTCAGGCCGGGGTTCAGAAGAGTTGTTGGGGTTCTCCTGGCCTCCGATGATCACCATTACAGGGGGTTCAGTAGAACATGCATTCTGGTGAGCGAGGAATTCAGTCGGGTTAGTGAATTGTGCGCAGCACTTGGCACAGACTTGGGGGTGGTCCTCCTCGCTAGCATCACCTGGGAAGAAGAGGAGAAAGCGTGGGTGGTGCGGTCGGAATGGCTATCCGGAGGTTCTAATTAACTACGAGCCCAGTAACTGCTGGTTGGGGGAGGGGAGATGAGCTCACCATCAGGCCAGGCAGAAGGCTAGAGCTCAGTCCTGACCCTCCTGGACGCGAGAACCCCAGCAGGGGGTGGGGTGGGGGAACACGCAAGCCAGTGCCCTGCTGGGTCCCCCCCACCCACCACCACCAACCCCGGGCCGCCAGCGGGCCCATGGAATAGGTGTGGGACACGGACGAGCGTCTATGCAGATAAACGTGCATTTGATCCGGTCCACCGAAAGT
>NW_006296629.1:257802-275565 GCF_000327345.1 Myotis davidii | reverse complement strand
CGGTGCCGGTGCGGAGGTGGGAGGAGCAGAAGCCAGAAAGCTGGGAGAGGGGAGATGGGGGTGGGGCTGCTGGCGAGGAGAGTTAGTGAGGGGGAACTGCTGGGGAGGGCGGCGGGAGCGGGAAGAGGAGCGAGCTGGGGCGGAGGTGGGTGTGCGGGGGCGGGAACCTGGAGCTTAGGAGGGTTTCCGGAGGCTCAGTGACAGGTGCTGTGGGTCACGGTGGGGGTTCACCTTTTCTTGCCCTCTGCCAGCTCACCCCATCTCCAGATGCCTTTGCCCAGGCCTGTCCCCTCCCCCCAGCAAGCTCAAGGGGGCACAGTGGGAAACACAACCCTGTTCAACAGAGCAAAGCGAGAGGCTTCTCCTGTTTTTCTTTGCATAAAAGATCCGCTGAGCCTGGAAATCGTAGACTCCAGAGAGGGTGGTCTGATCGCCTCAGAGGAGCCCCAGAAGCCAGAGCGCAGGGAGAACCCAAAACATTCATCCATCAACACACACCCCAAAATTCCCCAAGGGTGATCCTGTCTTCCTCACCTGAATTACCACCCTCCCCTCCCCTCCCTCCACAAAAGAAGTTTCTCAGGGTGGGAGGCTGCAAGGTAGAATTTCCAGGAAAGGCATTTCAGGACTCCTCTTTTCCAACCACCCTGCCCCGCCTCCTCCGGAATAATAGCTGAGTGCAAGTTACTCCACAGATCAGCTGCTCCACACGTAAATTACAAAGTTCATGCTTATTTAAGGAGCCATCTCCTAAACGAGCCATCTTCTCAGCTCTTCCTTCATTGTCCTCTTGCAACACACTGTCACTATTAAGGACGGGAAGGCTTGGGGGGGATGCTGGCCCACCTAGCTCTAACTTTGGGGGAGGGGAGCTCGTCCTGAAACAATGGGAAAAATGCAGCTGGGGCTGCCTGGCAGCCTCTGGATTTAAAGCCCCTTTCAGCTTCAACCTGGTTTGAATGCCTAGAAATTGCTCGGGGCAACAGGCCTCCTAGCCTCCTATTCTGAGAGAGGTATGCAGGGATAAGATGCCTCCCAGATCGGATACTCTTCGTTCCCTTCCTACCTTGAGATGGATTTCCCACTTCCTAAAAGAATTTATCTCACTAACAGGAGGTGACCACAAGTTCTTAGTTTTGTGGTTTGCCTGAGCAACAGTAAACCCATGTTGTTCTAGTCCCAGTTCTATTCTTGCCTGACAGGTAAGTTAAGGCACGGTGATCAGTCATACCACACTATGCCACTATTTCCCTTTTTGTAAAGTGGGAATATTGTAGCTGTGCTGTCTTCCTCAGAGAAGTATTGTGGGGACAAAAACTTGAGAAGCTCTTAGTATGTACATATGGAACTTTAAATTTTCGGGGGAGTGCCAGATATTATGGATTAGAGAATTTACATTGTCAGTGGCAAAACAAAATAAACGGAAATACACTGAAATTTGTCATTTTTCTTATTAATCTTAGTAATTTCTGAAATAAAATGTTGGCTAATATCATTGGCATATGTCAAGGGTAGGGAATCTTTTTTGGAAGGAGCTGAAACAACCTAATAGTAAAATCATTTAACCTTTGAACAAAATTTTGCTATCTTTTATTTTTTTAATATATTTTTATTGACTTCAGAGAGGAGAGAGAGATAGAAACGTCAATGAAGAGAGCATCATTGATTGGCTACCTCCTGCACTCCCCCTACTGGGAATGGAGCCCACAACCTGGGCATGTGCCACAACAGGGAATGGAACCATGACCTCCTGATTCATCAGTAGACAACCCAACCACTGGGCCACACCGACGGGGTGAAATTTTGCTATCTTTTTTCACTGAAAACATTTTACTGAGTTATATCTTGAAACTTCAGATAATTCATAAGAATCATAACATAGTAAACGATGGCTCTGTAACAGATGAGCTAAGTGCTCCCAGGGCTGACCCTTACAATGAGGAAATGGGAGGGTCTGTTCCAATTTGGCAAGTCACAGGTTAGTGCTATGTTATTTTTACACATCAGGACATTTAAGCTTGGAGGGATTAAGTGACTTTTCCAAGTCCACACAGTAAATCAGTGAAGGAAGCATTCAGAATTTTGACTCCTGTCCAGTGCTTTCTGAAGCACACCAACATTGTGTGGCTTCCCTAATGCTAAAGAAAGGGCCCTGTGTGGCACCTACCTGCCATTTGCTCTCTAGCCTCAGGAAGGGCAGGGAATCAGATGGAAGCTTTCTACTGAGCATTTGTTAATTAGCATTGAACATTTGATATCAAGTTGCTGTTTTGTCAAGTCTTCCTACAAGAAAAGAAATCCTTTTCTTTTCATCTTCTCCTGGGAAACACTGTCCCCTTTCTTGGGTTTAATGAAACTTGCTTTCTGAAGCGTAATTTGACCTGCACACTTCTTTAAGGTAAATTTAGTCCCTGGTGAAAGGTGACAGATCAACAGCCACCTGTAAGAGGAACCCTCTACCTCTCAGCACTTTGCACTCACTGCCTGTCTTGAAAAGGGGGGCATGATTTTTTAGGCAGACACAAATGAAGTCATAAACACTGGCTGGAATAAACTAAGCTGGTAATGGTGTAGTAGATAGCAGATAAGGTCAGGTAAGCTATTCTGGGTCACATGCAAAATCTGGGATGGATGAAGGCCTAAGACCTGGACATGGCTGTTTAAATTTATAAAGAGCTTAAATGATGAGGAAAAGGGAAAACCAGGTGACTCTCTAAACCAGGTGGGCCATCCAACGGCTGCTTTAGGCTAGGGAGAGAATGGCAGGGGAGAACAAAGAGGAAAACAGGTGGGTAATGTGCAGCAAGGTGGTGTGTTGCACATGGTTCTCAAACTTTGCTGCCTCTTAGAATTACTGGGAGAGCTCTTAAAAATCCCGATGTTCAGGCCACACCGCAGACCAAGTAATTCAGAATCCTTGAGGGTGGAATCCAGGCATCAGTATGTTTGCAAAGTTCCTCAGGTGATTTTACCGTCCACACCAAGGATGAGAACCACAGTACCTATCAGAGTACTGCCCTCCCATCAACCCTTCTACTTTGCTCCTCACAAATCTTATCTGTGCCCAATCTGGCCAAAATGTGGACATAGGCAAAATGAGCTGCTCACTGCTAAATCTTCCTGACAGGCACCCTCTCTATTCTGCCCACAGCCAGACGTTAGTTCTCATGCATTCTACTTCCGTGAAGAAAACTTGATGATTTAAGCCTGACTGAATTTAGCCACTGTATTGCCTTTCCCAATGTGCCTCTTGAACCACATTTCTAACTGTAAGATGAAAGGCTTTGTTCTACAAAGAGTTTGAGAATTTTCCAGCCATTAAGGAAACAAAACACCTGCCTACTTACTATAAACATTGGACCAACACTAATTGGCAGGGTCCATAATTATGAAGTGATTCTGTAACTGCTGTTATAGACTATTTCTAAGGCATAATGTCCCATCTTCTCTTTCTCACTCTTCTCTCCTAAATACACACAGATACTCCTTTGTCACCCACACCTACTAATGCACCCAGGTCCTGTGCAACACGGTGGGTAATTATGCAGGCACAATGCTTTGTATATCTGGTGCGAAGTGAGAAAAGTATGTTTGTTTCCAGAATAGGAATATCTTAGGTCAAACATAAAAAAGTATTTTAAATGGATATTTTTCTGACATCAAAAGACTCGGAATTCATGGCACGTTGGAGCTGAAAGGGACTTGAGAGGTCTGACCCCTTCTTTGAACTCAGTCATTGAGAGTCCCAGCTCAGAATCTAACATACCTGAGTTAAAGTCTCAATTCCAGCACTTTGTAATGTTTGTGACCTTGGGAAATATTCTTAATCTATCTCAGGCTTGGGATTCTCTTCTTTAAGGTGGAGGTACAGCCATAAAAAGGAATGAAATTCTGACACATGCTACAAAATGGTTGAGCCTTGAAAACATGTTAAATGAATTAGACCAGACACAAAAGGAGAAATATTATATGCTTCCGTTATACGAGGTACCTGGAATTGGTAAATTCATAGAGACTGAGAGTAGAATAGTGGTTGCCAGGGATGGGAGGGGTGGGGGTAGGGGAGGGTGCGCAGGGGGAGGGGAAAAGAGGGAAAGGGGGCATTAGTGTTTAATGAGTATAGTATTTTACCACACACAAAAATTTTTTAATGGAGGTAATAATAGTGTAGTTGGGAGGAATAAACAAAAAATACATTCAGGATTTAGCATAGTGCCTGACAAATAGTAAACGTTCCACAAATATTATTGATGAGTGTCATTAATTACAGGCCAAAAGGTGAAGCCCTGGGAGCAGGGATTGCCCCAGGTCACATAGCTTCAAAGTCCAGGCTGGACTGAAAACCAGGCTTTCTGCTTCCTTCTCCGTTCTCTGCCACATCGTGCCTTTCTATCCACTCAGAAATGCTCTCTTTTTGACCCAAGGGTACCTAGGGCTGAAAGGCTTAGTGCTTAGCCTGAGGGACAATGCTTTCTGCTTCCAGATATAAAGAGAACAGAGCCCTTAAAACTCTAATTTTGCTTTCTTCCCCTTTTGCTGCTCTTGATGTCAGCCAGCTTCCATTTCTCCCTCTAGATCTGTTTGGCTGTTGTCCTGGTTTCTCCTTCTCACTAAATATCTGGGTTTCTGGTTGTTTCCTTTATTTCCCAGATGTACTAGTTTACATTTTCCCTACTCACGTCCCTTATGTACTCTCATCCAGATTTCTAGACTCTGTAGGGGAGATATTTTTTCTCTCTCTCCAGAGTTTTAAAGTAAATAGACTGTTTCCTTCTCATCACTTATGTGCAATAACTATTCTGTTAGGTTTTGGTGTTCTGGTCAAAGAAGCTGAACAAAAAAAATGGCTGGATAACAGGTTTTACAGACTGTTTCTTGGTGACGTCTTAGGTCACTGCAGAGATGCGGCTTTTAAAATGTGCACCAAAGGCTCAGCATTTGCTTGTCACATAGAGTCAACATTGCTTGAAAGAAGGCAAAGACTCCCGAAAACCTCCGAGGCACCCTAGCCTACTAAATAAATGTCTGCTGATGCTCATGATAACAACCATAGTTTCACAGGTACAGCAAGGGACACACATAAGAGGCCCCAAATAAGAAACTTCCCTACCTGCTCTAGCCAGTTTGGCTCAGTGAATAGAGCGTTGGCATGCGGACTGAAGGGTTCCAGGTTCGATTCCGATTAAGGGCCCAGGTTGTGGGCTTGATCCCCGGTAGGGGGGTACAGGAGGCAGCCAATCAATGATTCTCTCTTACCATTGATGTTTCCGTCTCTCTCCCCTTTCCCTTCCTCTCTGAAATCAATAAAAATATATTTTAAAAAAAGAAAGAAAAAGAAACTTCCCTACCTAATTGTTGGGGCATTCAGAACAAGAAAATGTCTCAAAGGTAAAAGGAAAAGCCAGGAGCCTGAAGATCACATAAGCAAACAGAAACCCTATCAGTGGAAAAGGAGGAAATGAGAAATCTACATACTCATAAGAGCAGGAAGGAATTTTAGAGTTCATCAAACATAGCTCCCACATCTTAGCAGATGAGACCCAGTAACCCTCCAGGTCATGTAAGTAACCCAGGATCTTTCGCTTTCAGGAGAATGCTGATCAGAAAACCCTTATGCTTTTCTTTTTTTTTTTTTCATTACTTCTTTTTTTTTTAAAAAAATATATTTTTATTGACTTTTTACAGAGAGGACGGGAGAGAATAGAGAGTCCCCGCAACCCAGGTACATGCCCTTGACCGGAATTGAACCTGGGACCTCTCAGTCCGCAAGCCGACGCTCTATCCACTGAGCCAAACCGGTTTTGGCCCCTTATGCTTTTCTTAAGGCAGATCTTAGGAGGTAACTACGGTTACTACTACTTTGCCGCTCTTGACATTTATGTTTCTCATTTTTCATGGCTCAAGGCAATATTTCAACTGAAATTTGTTGCTGACCTGGGTTGAAGTCTATACTGTTTCCATGGGGATGGCTTTGGAGCAGCATCTTTATGTCCCCCCCCCCCCCCCCCCCCGCCAGGATTCACAGTCCCAAGTGGGAGCTACAGCTCAAGGAGCTTGAGAAGCCACTCAGGGCAGTTGCTGAAGGTTCCTCGGGGTCCCTCACAGATTTTTGCTCAGCTGTGGAATGAGAATGGGTGAGCAGACTTGGGAAAAGAGAAAGGAAGCCTCCTGGGCTGGGGGAGATTAAGCACTGTTCCAACGTCAAGCCAGCAGGGGAGCGGGACTGTGAGGCAACTCTGAGGGTCTGAGGGAAGTTTCCTGTAGCGCAGGAGGAGGAAACATCCGGCCTGCAGAGGCATTAAGAAGGGCTAATGTGTCCCAGGAGGGAACAGATGTCACCACCATGAGCCTCTAAATATGGGCACAGTGGGATCCCAGCAAAGCAGTGACTCTGAGGAGGAGGTGTTCTACCCGCAACACAGGATGTCTGTTAAGGTCAGGCCATCACACCTGGAGCACTGATGTGCCTGACCTCCAGTCATATTTTTACAACAGGTGGAAAACCAAATGCATGGGTTAGTTTTGGTCACTTCAAACACATTCTCCTAGAGCTTTCCATGGCACCCCTCTCATAAAGAAATGTTGAAATCTGCCAAGAGATTCCTGAGTTTTGGTCATATTTCAGCACTTCGGGAATTGCCACTGTCCTAACGTATAATGATAATAACAATACTTGCGTGCATTAAGTACTTATTTATGCTAGTAATTTTTCCAAGTGCTGTACATACATATATTAACTCATTTCGAGTCTCCCAATAACCTAATGAGGTAGCTAGTGTATTCATCCCTATTTTACTGATGAGGAAACAGGTATAGGGAGGTAAAGTAAACAACGAAGATTGCTCAGCTAACCAAGTGGTGGAGCCAGGATTTGAATCCTAAGAGTCTGGCTTCAGAATCCTTGTGCCTAAGCCTGCACGACATTGTTGGGTGAATTAACTATTTGCTAAACAAATAGTTTATCCCTGAGTCATGACTGTCACAGTGAGAACACATATAGCCATACCACTGACCAGTATGTCCAACCCTTGCTTGATCCTAAGAATTACCTGGACATTTGCAAAGATCTAGATGCCTGGACTCTAGCTTAGACCTACCCATCGAGCAAGTTTGGAAACCCTGATTTAGTGGTGTGAGCACCACCAGCCCCGAGCCTCAGGAAACCTGGGTTTTCATCCGGATTATGCCTCTGTTTCTGAGACTTTGGACAATATCACTTCTCAGTACCCTATTGCTCTATTGTCTGCCTCTTCTTGGAATGCTATAAGAATATATGAAATCTACCCCAACCCCTATAAAGAAACTCTATTACTTAAAAAACAGATGATAATATCCTTACAAAGTGTTATGCATGTATTAACAGGTATATTAACGCATACTCTTTTTTCTTAGCTTGGCCTACCTTGAAGCCCAAACCTAAGCACCTCATCCAGACCTCCCCTCCAGCCTCTATCCCAGGTGACACGGATACCCATCCCAAACCAGGCTTCATCTGACCGACATTAGCTATCTCCCTCTGGGAGCGCTGATCCGCTCTCTGCTCAGCTCAACAATGAGAAACTTTTTTCTCTTCTCCCTCAGGGGAATCTCCGCATTTATCCAATTCATTCTCTTGCAACCCAACTCTCCAGAAAGAAAAGGGGGGAGAAAATCCCACCCCTAAGAGACAGTCTTCAGGTCTGAGGATGTTACTTAGCAACGGCACAAAGACCAGTGAGCAAAGGGGGACCTGGGGAGAAAACTCTTGGGTGGGGAGACAGAGCCAGTTTGAAAACTCCATTTCATCCAGAGAAAAACAACAAGGAAAACACAAACAGAATCATTCCTGAGAAAAGCCAAATGGGGCTTCTCCCCACCACAGGTCATCTCTTTAGTCCCTGCCTGTATCTCAACTCCTTCAGTCCCCCCCTCCTGCCCCCTCCAGTCCTCTCCCTCGGTGACTATGTCCTCCCCCTGGTTTAGCCCATGGCCCGGGGCCCTCCCCTTGCCCTGGCCTGACCCACACAGGCTTGCACTCAGAGCTCCCCCCTCCTCCCTCCCCAGGCACCCACCGTTGTCAGACGCGCTGGGACCTTCGCAGTCCGAGATTAACTGTTGGGGCTTCCGCTGCTTTCGCCTAGACATTCCCGGGTAGAGAGAGGTGGGAGAAGGAGGGGTGACGCTCACTTAGTCTTAACCAGGGTGACCTGGTCTGGTCTCTCCCTTGGGTCTGAAGCCAACTGATGCCTCTCCCTCAGTCAAATCACTGTGAAGCAGAGATGTTCTCTCTTCCCAGAGATAGACAAACTCTCTCTCTCTCTCTCTCTCTCTCTCTCTGATTCACTGTCCCTGACTCTCTCTCTCTCTTTCTCTCTCAATCTCTACAAGTCTTTAAAGGGGAGACGCCCCCTTTTTTTCCCCTTCAGCTTCTTCCCTACGCTTCTGCAGCTCCCATTGTAAAAGCAAAAATCCTAATCTTTCCGCACACTCTTTTCTTTTGTGCTGCAGAGGGAAGGATTTAACCCTCTCCTCCCTGCTGGGGCCCTGGGCCGCTCCCCGTGCTGTCTGTTCATAAATACCCACCACTTGTTTTTCTAACTCTTCTTCTAAGATATTCACAGTGCTTTTGATCCTTTCATGATTCTATACCACCTTGTTTGATGATGTGACTGCCTCTGGGCTATAGTTTGAAATAAGAACTTTCTGGTATATTCTTATAATGAGGCCAAGAAGTCAGCTATCTCTAGTTGAAAATGAGTGTACAAAAACTTGGCAAAAAAAGAGAGTAAAGATGAACAGTCAGTATAACAACTTCATGTATGTAGAGCTCTTTATAATTTATAGAATATTCTCATGTACATGCCATTTTTTAAAAATATTACAACTCAGACATTAGCATGGCATGTTTTACCACTCCCATTTATGATGATCCTATTTATAGATGAACCAAAAGGCTCAGTGAGGTTAAGTAATCTATTCAAGATTGCACAGCTATGATGTAGCAGAGATGGGCCTGGAAGCCAGGTGCACCTGACAGTCAGGCTAGCATTCACCCCCCCGCCCCCATAATATTGTTAAAGGTACGCTATGTCAACAGACTCTTGGCATGAAAAGAAAAGGGCTTGATGCCCAGCTGTGGAGTTCAGCAGTTAAGCATCGAGCCAGGAACCAAGAGGCCACTGGTTCGATTCCCGGTCAGGGCAATCAGGGCACATGCCTGGGTTCCGGGCTTGATCCCCTGTGGCGGGGAGGGGTGTGCAGGAGGCAGTCAATTGATGATGTTCCTCTCTCATCTCTCTATCCCTCTCCCTTCCACTCTCTCTAAAAAAAAAAAATCAAGGGAATATATTTTTTAAAAAGTGATCGATTTTAAGGAATCTCATTTAAAATAACAACCAGGGTCAGTAGCTTTTCTGTCTCTCCCATTCCTTGTCCAGCTTCTAGGTTTGAGGGTAGGCTCCCTCTGAGAAGATGATGTAGATGGATGGAAGCAGTGAGGGGGTACTTTGAGCTCAATATAGAAGGAACTTTCTAACAGTGTCACAGATTATCCAGTGAATTTGTGAGCTCCCTGTAATCAGTTCTCACAGTGCTCACTTCAGCAGCACATATACTAAAACTGGAACAATACAGAGAAGATTAGCATGGCCCCTGTGCAAGGATGATGTGAAAATTCATGAAGCGTTCCATATTTAAAAAAAATAATAATACGTTCTCACAGAGGCTGAAGACAATTGTCAAGGATTCTATGGGAAGAATGTCCTTTTGGATATGAAGTTTGACCTTTAAGAACATCCGCCATCTCTAAAACACATCACTTGGTCACTAACCAGGTCTCTTCTGCTCAGCTGGTACACTTAAAGGTGATTTGTTGTTGTTGTTATTCTTTAACTTGTGGCCATGCTATTCCTACCTGAATGTGAGTAATACTGTGCTATTGGGCACAGCATGTCTAGATATGCCCTACGTTCTAGCTACAATGTCTAGATCTTTTTCTTTTGACCTTATTTACCCTTTGCTCTTCTGGCTGAGATGAGGAGCATCTGAAACACCACGATCACTTACCAAAGTGGGAATTACTTTCTCTTTGAAGTTTAATGATGTAAATCTCTGATGGCTACATCTTCAGAGAAAAGCACAGGATAGCTCACTCACAGTGTTGGGTGCAAACTTGAGGTTTCTTTCATTTCTTTCCTTACACAAGTCCAGGCTAGTCTGGCAATACAAAAAAGGGAGACAGAGAGACAACAGATGGTAGGAGGATTGCTGGTGATAAATGGAGCAGGTACCCACATATGAAGCGATTTGGGAAGCACTCTGATCTTTGCTTTGGAGTTCACTGAATCTCCATTATTTTCTCAGTCCTTTGGGGTCAGGACCCTGGGTGCCTCCCTCACATTCCACCCTTGGAACTCTTGTCGACATTGTCGTTTTCATCCAGCTAACTCCCCTATGGTAAGCAGGTGCAGTTATCATGAGGCTGTAATTGTAGGAAAAATGGGAACACTGAGGCCAGGCAAGCTTCTAATTTCTCAGTGGAATTAACTGTCACTCTCTCATCCCACTTTTTCCATCATTTACTTCCCTTTTGAGAAATAGAAAGGAGAGAAGAAATATCGCTTTCTGTTTTTGTCAGGAGTCTATGAAATCTCTAAGGGTAGATTTGATAGTTCAATATGGGTCTCTTTCCTGGGTCTGGTATGACTTGTCTTTTCTTATTTTTTTTCCACCCTCTTTGCTGGCCTTATTGTGAAAGGAAGGGCCCTCTCCCTTCCTCTCCTTTCTTCTGCCCTCCCCCATTTACCATTTTTTTCCTTTTACCTCTTTCCACTGTGGCCTTTTGACCTCTCCACAGAGTTACAAAAGTAAAATCCTTGAAGAGATGCTGCTGTGGGAATGTTAATGAGCCTTCCCCACAAAGGGGCAAAGACTTTACTTCACTGAGTTGGAAAAAAGCCCCTTTGAAAAGGGGTTTCTGTGTGTGGTGAAGTGGAGAGGGGAGGGGAAGGAGAGAGGGAGGGTGAGGGAGAAAAGAAGGGAGGGAGAGGAAGAGGGGAGAATGAAAGAGGTAGAGGGAGGAAGGAAGGAAGGGAGGTAGACAGAGGGAGACACACACACAAACAGAGAGACACAGAGAGAAACTTAATAGCAGAAGAGAATATTAAAGCAACACTCTACTTGTTTCAACTGGTGATTTAATTTTTGGAAAATGTTCCATGGTCTTTCGACCTTGTAAATGAAGCACTTTCATTCTTAAGATGGTGAAGAGGCACTCAAGGGCATTGAAGGTGAAGAGGCACTCAAAGGATAGGAAAAAGGGACCTATCCTAGCACCCTACCCCCAGTTCCTTCCCACATGTGGGAACCTGAGAGGGTCTAGGGCAGGGGTGGGCAACCTTTTTGTGAGTGCGTGCCAAAACCAGCAAAATCTCTGACTCAAAATTCTTCTGCGTGCCAACCCTAATCTTTTGAGAACATGCTATGCCTACTTGATACCTCTTAAGGTGTACGTATGTGAAGAACCTTGAAGAAATAATAAAATTCATTCAAGCGACAAAAACACAGTATATGATGATGAAAAATACATTTATTTTTTCATGTATACATATTATGTAAAATTATTTATTTATCTAAGATGCACCTACACAAAGATTCATAAGCATATGTGGATGACAACATGGAGAGTAATGCTCTCCATGCAAAGTTTTTTAAACAGAAAAAATTTTCTGGAATGGCATTCCAAGTCCTCAATAGTTCATTTTCCACACTTCTCTCGGGTACTCCTGTCTCTAATCGCTTTTTTTCAATGTTTTCCAAGTCGACTCTAAGGTCAATAAATTTCTGCTTCCAAATTGAGCTACTTTGAAATTCAACCAACTGCATTTCAAAGTCAGCCATGTGTATGGTCTTTAAGATAACTTGTTACGTAAAATTATTTATTTATCTAAGATGCACCTACACTGAATTTATCTGAAATATAAAAAAGTCGATATTAAGAAAAAAATTGTAAATGGAAGATTATAAGAGAGGGTTTCACGTGCCAGCAAAAGTTACTGGCGTGCCATGTTTGGCACGCGTGCCAGGGGTTGCCCACCCCTGCTCTAGGGAAAATATTCTGGGTGGGGGGAGCTGCTGGTAAAGATGAGCGCTTTCTTCTGGCTCTGTGGTTCCTTCTTATGTTTTCTAATTTTATCAACAATTTTTATCTTGGCTTCCATATTGGCTATTGGCCTAATAAATTTTTTTCTTTCTTCAGGAATGGCTTAAAGTACTGTTGTGATGTTTACATCTTGGAGCCAATTTTCAAGCCAGACCACTTACATATAATCTCTGGATCCTTCATTAGTGAGTACAGTTTGCCTCTAAATTAGTTAAAATGGATGTTAGGGTATTTCCAATGTCAAGATTAAGTCTTTAGAAAAGCAAAGATATGTTGTTGCTCTTTAAAAGAAAGCCAGTCACTATGTTTGACTTTTAGAGAGTTTCCTGCACATTGTTTTGCGATGTCAGCACAACACTCCAATTAAAGAAGCCTAGAATTGTGAGGAACAAAGAGAAGGTGATTGGAATGAGATCCTTAGAAGAGAGAAATGAGGAGCAGGTCTGGAATGCTAATTCTCAGAGCTCTATACACTCCTCTGGATTCACGGTAAACACACGGAGAATTTATCACACTCCTGGCCTCTACTCCAAATCTATTTAATCAGAGTCTCTGGGGGTGGGCCACTAAGATTTTTAAACAAGCCCTCAAATGATTCTTTTGCAGAGTTAAGTTTGAGGCAGTTGCACTTGACTGGTGGTTTCTAAACCATGGCCTCTAGACTCCTTGGGGACTGCAGTGCGGTTACAAGGAAATCCAAGTACACGTAAAAGGGCCTGGTAAAAGATCCAAATATATAACATGCCCTTCAAATGTATATACTACTCTTGGCCAAATGTTTGTTGATGTGCAAATTAATACAGTGTTAACTCATTTAAAGAGCTTCATAATGGCTTTGCCCTCAAAATACAACTATAGTTGTGTGGGGGTCCAGGAATTTTTTGGCATTTCATTCAGGCCTCTTCTCTCAGGACAATACTCTGCTCTTAGAATTCCTCTTTTACTAGTTTGTATAGAAATTTTAATTGCAAAAGAGCTAAATTAAGGATCTAGCATGTAAACTTGATGTAACCATAATCACAGCCCTTTAAATACATAATCTCATTTACTCTTTAAAATAACTTTGCCAAGGAAGCATTATACAATCCCCAACTTAGACATGCAGAACACCCCATTTTACAAATGAGGAAACTGAGATTAGAGAAGCATAGTAGCTTTTTTGCTCAAAGCCTCAGAGCTGATAAATGGCTGGTTGAAATTTGCCCAAGCAATGCCTATTTGGGCAGCCCGTGGTTTTTTTCTCTCTCACTACAAGTGGCACTTTATTGCCATTCTGCTGATTTCTGCTTCTGTTATAGGCCTGTTTTCTGGCTACAGACCTGGAGGATGGCACAAACATTCAACTTCCATAGAAAATTTGAAGACCTTCAATTAATAGTGACAACAAATTATGCTTCTTTTAATTCCATATACTATCATATGTTTTTTTTTGCCTTACTAGCATCAAGGAAGCAAGGCAATCAAGAGTAAGGAGGAAAAAGTGCCCTTTGCAGCACTTCACTAAGTAAGAAAGCACCGGCAAACAATCCCTGGTCTTATTAGATGATTTCTCAGCCTGGCCTCTTCCAGGTGGCAGTTGCCATGGTGTTTTAGAGGCAGAGGCAGGGAGTGAAGATCAAGGAGTGTCATTCTGATTGATTCTTGTCTGGTGTTTCTTTTCAGAGTTCATTCTGAAAAGCTGGCCGGAATTTAAACACCCATAAGAGGATGGGTAGAACTTTTTTTGCTTACCTTCATTTCTCCATATTACTCATGTTAAATAAAGGGAAACAGAATTTGTGAAGAGGACAAGAGAGTGGAAAAGGAAAGGGAGGCTTGTAAGCTAGGAGGGCCCTGAGCCTGTTGGGAGAAGGCTAGAGTGGGGGCGGGGAGGAGTGTGTGTGCGTGTGCGTGTGCGTGTGTGTGTGTGTGTGTGTGTGTGTGTGTGTGTTTTCAAGGAAAACATTATAGGAACAATGTGTTAAAGTTCTGGGGATCCTGAAGTTGGTCATTTGAAAGAAAATCAATAAATCAACAAAGAATGGGGAATTAGGGACAAACAGCAAGGGTGAAGGAGCATGATGAGAAAGGGAAAGAAAGAAAGAGAGAAAGAAAGAGAGAAAGAAAGGAAGAAAGGAAGGAAGGAAGGAAGGAAGGAAGAAGGAAGGAAGGAAGGAAGGAAGAAAGAAAGAAAGAAGGAAAGACCAAGCCATGAGAAAGGAAAACAAATCAGAGTGATGAGAAAGAAAGAGTTAAGTCACAGAGGCAAGTCTTTGAGGGAATAGGATGTGGATTGAAGTATGTCAGAAAATATGAATAATTGACAACCTATAATAGAAACAGAGTTTTCAGGAGAGGAAACCTTTAAGGAGAGGAACAAGTGGACTCCCAAAGACTTTGGATCTGAAAAGGACCATGGGGATCATTTCCAAATCTCTCACTTTTCAGATAAGGAAACTAAGAACAACAGAGGCCAAGTGACTTTTCAAAAGATTTTCTAGAACCATATCTTATCTCAAGGAATTGCTCTTTCTACTATACTTTGGAACTAAAGAAGAAACAAGGCAAGGATGAGTGAGAAGCCAAGCATAAGTAAACATTTAAAAAAATACATCTTAGCCTGCTTGCATTGACCTATGAACCAGGAGGTCACAGGATAGTTCAGAGTAAGGAGAGCTGATGGTGCAAATCAAAGCCAGAACGAGGAGGAGCTGAAGATTCGACCACCCGGAAAGTCCAAAGAGGCTGGAATAGGAAAGCAAACGAGTTAATGGAGAAAGGAGTCAAGAACTGGAAGGATTGCTATGAATATTGACTTTATGGGACTTGTGGGTTTGAGGTGAATGGCACCTGGCTTAAATATGGAAATTCAAAAGGTATGATAAGGGCCATTGTGGAGAATTCTCTGCTTCACTGCAACTGAATTTTTCTATGAGAATGGATGGCAATATTAGTACTTATATTATTTAATAATCATATACTGTTTGATTCATTATTCTTTGTCTTAAAATGCATTGTACAGTCTCTTGACCCCACTTAATCTCATGGAATTTAATATGAGGTTCAGGAATTTACTATTGCAAATCAAAGCCCTTTCTCTCTCTCTCTCTCTTTCTCTCTCTCTCTCTCTATATATATATATACACACATATATATACACACACATATATATCTGTATATATATTATATACAGAGAGATTTAAATATATGTATAGCCTTAATGTTTATACAAAGATAAGAAGGGGGGGGGTCATTGGATTTAGAGCAAAAATTGAGGATGATGGAGGAGTGACTTTAAGGACCAAATTCTATTCTATGAGGTTTAGATCTTCTTTTGCCCTAGCTGGTTTAACAACCTCTGTTCCCATCTTTTGATCAAGAGATAAATGTTACCAGGGTATGTATGTGTTTCCAAAATATTAGGTGGAAGTCTAAAAGAAAAGAGAGAGTAAAGAGGGAGACTTAGGAGAAATAGGCCTGTTACTCAAGAACGAATACTCTTTCCATCACCTACCCCCTTCTTTATACTGTAAAGCTCAGCCATCCTTCCGCACACACCATTTCTAATCTTTCCATCTTTATTCAATCAGCTTGAAATTCCAGTATTAACTTTGTTTTCTTGAAATGGAAAAAGGAACACTTTCTCCCCCACTGGCCAAGGTACCTGAAATATAGCCTTAGGAAATGAACGCCATACAACCACATTACCTAATTCAAAATCTTAGAAAACAAACAAGAAAGTGTCATGACTATTATAGTACTACTAGAAGCCCGTTGCGCGAAGATTCACTATGAAAGCCCTTCTAAATTTAAGATCTTTCAAAAATAAGAGCATTAAGCCCTGGCCAGTGTGGCGCAGTATTGAAGCATGGGCCCATGCACTGAAGGGTTGAGGGTTTGATTCCAGGTCAAGGGCATGTACCTGGGTTGAGGGTTCTATCCCCTGCTCTGGTTGGGGGGGGTCTTGGGGAGGCAACTGATGGATGTGTCTTTCTCATATTGATGCCTCTCTCTCTCCTCCTCCCTCCTTCTCTTCCAGACTCTCTAAAGATCACTGGGTGAGGATTAACGTAAAAAAATAATTAAGAGCATTAAAATATATAATTTTCAAAATAAAAAGCACATATGTATAAAATCATAGTTTTTCCCCTCCACGACCTTATATTGAAAGTCCACTTGACAAATAGACCTCATATAACACATATTTCCATTTTTTAGTGGAAAAGTCATTGACTTGGATTCCAGTCAGACGCGTCCACTCCCCAGTTAAATTACCATAAGAAAATGTCTTTTCCTCTGCAGACCTGTTTCCCCATCTGCAATGGTTAAGTTAGACCAGATGACTTTCTCACCCAGCTTTAACCTCTGTGCTTTTACATAGGGTCCTGCAATAATAAATTCATGGCAGCCAGTTTCCAAAGGCATTACTCAGGACAAAAGTCACCTAGAATCAGAGTTGATAATCCCTGAGGAAGGAATGTACCAGAGACCAGTTTTGTGCTTGTATTGAAATACATGATCATTTCTTCGGCTAACTATCGGATGATGCAATTGGCCTGCATTAAGGGGTAGGTAGAAAAAAAATGCACTTCTTAATATAGAATCACACTCATGCTAATATTAGAGAGGGGACAAGAGAACTGACTCACTCTATACTCATTGAATGGAATGCCAGAGTGGGATTGACTACATTCTTTTTTTTTTTTTTAATTTTTTATTGATTTTTTTTTTTTTACAGAGAAGAAGGGAGAGGGATAGAGAGTTAGAAACATCGATGAGAGAGAAACATCGATCAGCTGCCTCCTGCACACCTCCTACTGGGGATGTGCCTGCAACCAAGGTACATGCCCCTGACCGGAATCGAACCTGGGACCCTTCAGTCTGCAGGCCGACGCTCTATCCACCAAGCCAAACCGATTAGGGCATTGACTACATTCTTTACATTGTTGTCTCTCCCTTTCTTCTGAAGACTTTAATGTAATTATAATTTAATATGCATATTGGAACTTAATTTGAATTAAATTAATAAAATATTACAATCCATCAACAACCCTCAGGTCTGCTGATGATCTTTGTGACCTCTAGAAATAAGTCCAGTCAAAAACCAAAAACCAAAACAAGTTCATGATTCTGTATCTCCGGATGGCAGAATCCCTCAGGATTTAAACCCAAGCCCAGGCCAGAGAAATCCTTTCCTTCCCTTGGACTTTAGGAACGAGCTAGATCTTCCAATTAGTCACAGTCTCAACAAACCTTTACCAGATGCACCTCATATTTCATGCACTGGACCTGCATTTAGGAGGAAAGTAGCATTAAAAAAATATATTTCTCAACATAAAAAAATCACATTCAGCCCTAACTGGTTTGGCTCAGTGGATAGAGCGTGGGCCTTTGGACTAAAAGGTCCCAGGCTCGATTCCGGTCAAGGGCATGTACCTTGGTTGGGGGCACAGCCCCAGTGGGGAGTGTGCAGGAGGCAGCTGATCGATGTTTCTAACTCTCTATTCCTCTCCTTTCCTCTGTGTGGAAAATCAATAAAATATATTTAAAAAAATCACATTCATGCTTATTATAAGGAAACTGAGATGCTTGGGTTATAAAGGTAAGACATAGACTCTGCCTCTCCTTGAGAAGAGGGATAATGT
>NW_006296629.1:254157-257658 GCF_000327345.1 Myotis davidii | reverse complement strand
GGGGATTATGTAATCCTATCTAATAATAGACAAACATGGTAATTAACTGTAACTTCGCTACCCTTCCCATTGGCTAATCAAGGCAATATGCAAATTAACTGCCAAGGAAGATGGCAGTTAACTGCCAAGAAAGATGGCGGTTAATTTGCATATGTAAGCGCCAAGCTATGGAGTGAAGCCAGCTGGTCCTGGGCAGGAGAAGCAAGCAAAGGCTGGTGTGGCGAGCGAAGAGCAAAGAGGAGGGCCCGCCGGCCCGTGTGCGCACAGGGCCGAGGGCTAAGCTAAGGCTTAGCACATACTCCCTGATGGCCCCACAGCAGGGCATCCTGGCAGCCTCTGGACAGGAGGGCGGCTGGGAGAGCCAAGTGGGTCAGGGGCTGCAGGGAGTCATGGAGGGGCAGAGCAGCCGAAGCCAAGTTCCCGGGGGTCTGAGGAGAGTGCTTGACGGGAGCCCGGACTGCAAAGAAGGAAGAGGAAGTGGCCATAGGGAGCTCTTCCAATCCCCCTGCACGGACACCCTACCGCAGCCCTCATACCCCCGGGGGGATGGGGAGGCTGACCAGACAGGAGAAGGCCCAGCCTTGGGGGCAGCTGCAGCCTGTATCTCTGACTCCCAATCTCTTCCCCTGCCACCCCTACTGGGGTGCCCACAACAATAGCATGCCTGCAACAACCCGTCAGAACCCTGAGGCACCGGAGGCCCATGGCCTGCCGCTGCTAGGCCTCCTCCGCTAGGGCCAGGCACGCCTCTCCTCCCTACAACTCCACACCTGGGTGAAGGCAGGCCTAAGCAGCCCCGAGGGGTCAGACCCATTCCCCCCAACACCCCCTCCCCAACAGAAGTGGCACCATCTCCGCAGCAGAGGTGCACTGAACCTTGCCGCGGGTGCAGCTAAACCCGCCCTCCTATCCCACTAAGCCATCAGCTGGACATCCCCGCAGGGCTCCCAGACTGTGAGAGGGCACAGGCCACACTGAGAGACCCCCCCGCCCCCCAGTGCACGAATTTTGTGCACCGGGCCTCTAGTATATATATGAAAATTCCATAAAGGTATGCATAATATTTCATGGGAATAAGGAATAATTGACTGATTGTCCACTTGACTGAGGCAGTAAATCTCTCCCTCCCTCCCTCCCTCCCTCTATTAAACAAGTGTCCATGGTTAGTTACTACATATAAAGCACTGTACTAGATGTCATAAATGCACAGAGAATAAAACCAGATCCTTCATGAAGAAACGTTAATTTGATATGGAAGGTAAACAGGTAAGTAGGTAATCTTTATGGGCCACTTCTTCGTGACGGCCATCTGAGGTCTTTAATTACATTCTTTCTTACAATAATCTTGTGAGATAGACATTATTATCCTCATTTTACCAGTTAGAAAGTTGAGGTGTAGAGAGGTAATTTATTGAGGATCATGCAGCTGTGAATTGTGAAACTGAAGCTCTCATACATTTATCTTAAAACAAAGTCTGTACTCCTAAGACTCTGTGGATTCTGGGATGTGAGTTTTGGGGTTTAAATTGTCTTCACCACTTATCGACTGCTTAATTTTGGTCATTTTACTTAACTTCTCTGACAGAGGTTTCCTCATATAAAAATGAGATTAATTGTATCTACTTCATAGGATTGTGATAGAGTTTAAGTTAAGGCATTTGGCCTAGTGCCTGACCAATTTTTTAAGTTCACTAGACTCTAAAATTTAGAATAGAAAACTGTAAGGAAGGCAGTGGAAAGTGACAAGCAATAAAAAGGCAAGGAAATAAATTAGATAATTATAGAGAGTGGCAATTAAACAGGGTAATGGAAGAGACAGTGAGGCGGAAGAGTGGGGCTGGAGGGGGAGGGACTAAGAGGGAAGCCTTGATTCCATCTCCAGGTAGAAAGCTGTTCTTATGTAGATCGACTGCAATCTGTGAGTGGTTACTGAGTGAACTGCTCCACAGGACAGAAAAGCAAATGCTCTTAAAAACAAGGGCTAGTAATGCAAATATGAAAAACTTCTAATTTAAGCAGAACAACAACAAAACACCCTAATCAATCTGTGAGTTAGTCAATCTGTTAATGAAGACACATTTTTATGATTTTGATGATAGAAAAACAACAATTTTCTTTGTCTCTACTTTGTCTTATTGCAAGCTAGAACTAAGTAGGATGAGTCAAGGCCATCCTATTTTAGGGAACATTTATCCATCTATCCATTCATTCAACAAACATTTTACTGAGATCTTACTATCTTTTGCTATCTAGATTTACCAAATAAATCTTCTTCCCACCTATTTCAAATCGTGCTGTTTTTCACAACGAGTCTCTGGGCTCAGCCCCAAGCCTTGAGGGGCAATAAATGGATTCAGAGTTGCTACTCAAACACAGATCCCCATGGAAACCAAAGGACTAAGAAAACAATGAGAGGAAGAGGCAGCCACGGCCTGACCTTTCGGACTCACTCTCCAAATTCTTTTCGCTCTAGGGTATGAAGGCACACATTTACTTGTGTAACTAGTGGAAGTAAAGAACCTGACCCCCTCCACCCCTCCAAGTTTCTTAACCTCTCTTTTCTTTGATAGTAAGTGAAGAGCAGTGTGACATCTCCACCTGGTGGTTATAATACTAAATTACCACCAAGAAGAGCGACTAATGAGTGAGAGCCTGCAATGCAGGCTATTAAGTAGCTGCAGAAGAAAGAGGGTGAAAGATGTAACATTCAGGAACCACTCCTAGGAAAGTGTTTAGTTGTGATGTGTTTAATACTTGTCCTTTATCACATATATTTTTAAAGTACTTAAATATTATTTTATGTTGATGGCTCAGGTTTTGTTCTGTTTTGTTTGTTTTGCATCCAATCCAAATATGGGTACATGAGGTTGTCTCATATTTCCCAACTTCATAGTAAATATTTCCTACCTGAATGTCTTGCTGTCACCACAAATTCAGCATGATTCTGGAGCTGGATGGTGTTCTTCTCTTCCTTTCCCTTCTAGAGGCAGCCTTTGGTAGCTTACAAAGGGAAACAAGAAGACTTATTCCACTGTCATTTTGATGTATTCCAGAGTTGAAGTGCTAACATTCTATCTCTTCCATTATAGGAACAGAAGCCAGGCTGTGGCAGGCATGGTATTGCTGTCCTTGTGTGGTAGGCAGTTAGACAGACACGAGCAGAGCAAAGATGATGGGCCAGGTACAGAAGGTCACCAAGGCGGGAAGCCCCAGGTGCCTAGCAAAGGACAATTGTAGGTGGGACCTCCTCCCCAGGGTGACCTTTCCTCCCCTAGTATATCGCTGGTCATGTTGTTTGGACTCCCTGACCTTTCTCCCTAGAGTTAACATCTAGGCCTCAGTTGTATTTCAGTTCCAGGTCCAAAGAAGCAGCAAAACCAGACCAGTGACCCCAGGGCTGACCTCAGGACCAGCTGCATTGGGTAATGACCCCCTGCCCTGGCACTGACCAGTCAATCATTCAGTGGAGACCTAGATCCTGAAAATGTTAGGGGCAGAATT
>NW_006296629.1:239449-253901 GCF_000327345.1 Myotis davidii | reverse complement strand
CGGTTTCACCTGGTTTTAGAAGCTCATAATACTTATATTGAGAGAAGTCCCTGCCCCTGGTCCCTGATTGGTTCATTTATAAGCAAATGAGGACTCAAAATTCTTAGTTTGGTTCAAATAGCACCATCCTGATTGGTCATAATGGATCCACTGGTCAGTGAAGATGCAAAGAAGAGAGAGCCGCACAGTGCCCATTGGATGGGGAAAGTTTCAGGCTTAATGGTTGAAATGTGATTCCAGGACCTCTTTATAAGGGCTGGCTCAGATGGTAGGAACACAGTGTAGGCAGGTGTGGGGAGCCGATATAGGGTTAAGCCTCGGACTGACCTGTTGGCAAAGTCACAAACAAGTCCCAGCTTAGAGGGCACAGTCCTCTTAGCATAATTAGGCTTGACCGTAAATGGGCTGAGGGAAGTGCAACAAGAACAAGAACAAAAACAAGTGAAACTCACAAGAACAGTGTAACTTTGGTAACCACTACCTTGTTTACCTCTGACTATAAAATAAAGGCTCAGCTTGCCTCGGGATCTTTCTCTGTGGCCTCGCCAGGCACAGGAAGATCCACAGAGACTAAAGAGAGCTAGGGAGTTCTGAACACTGTCTCCATGTAAAACATTCTTCGCCGACTCCGTCCACACCTTTGGGAACCCCTGGACCGCTGGGGCAGGACCCCAGCAGGCAGGCAGTGCAGTGCAGGAGGCAGGCAGTTCAACATGGCTTCTTCCTGAAGCATGATGTGCATGAGAGGTTTTGTTCAGCAATGGCTGCTAGGTTTTCTTTTCAAATTTGGACCCGATTAACCACAAAGAGTATTTCTTAGTAGATACTTTCTTTCTCGGGGTCCACCATCTCAGAAAAAGAGCTTGTCAACTAGGCTAGAGGGTTCCTCTTAGGGAGCTGGTAGTGCGACCCCATCCCCTTCTCATAACTACATGTTCTGGCCAAGGGCCCATGATGGAATTCTGGGGCTTATCACAGGCAGGAGGCATAAGACAAGATCCACATTATCTTCAGAGCTGAGTGCTTTCTTCTATGATTCTTGCAAATTGCAGTTGCCTTGTTTCCCCCTAATTTTGTGTATAAATAGGATGAAAAAACAACAACCGACCCACCGTACTCAACATGTTGCTAATTGCTTGTTTTTAACTTTTTTTCCTGACATTCTGTTCCCCCAGCCTTTATTTATGTCATTTGGTTTTTTCTGGATCTTTTCCAAAGTCTTTTAAAAAATATGTTTTACTTTTTTAGACTAGTTTTAGACTTACAGCAGCATTGAGCATTGCAGAGATTTCCAATATAACCCTGCCACCACTCAAGGCCTCCCCATTATCAACATTCCCACTGTGCATTTGTTATAATTGATGAATCCACATTGACACAGTAACCCTCTGAACTAGTGGAGAAGGGAAACCTGAACTATAATTGACAATTACCTGGAGGCTCAGTGTGGACAAATCAGAGAGAAAAACTCCAGGAGATCTAGTCATGGGGGGCCTCCCAGGATTTTGTGAGTTTTATCTCCAGGAGCTCTACCTTGGTCTGGAAAAGTGAGAAAAATCCCCTCTTGCTTGCAGGAGGAGAAGAAAATGAAACCATTTTGAAATAAGCCAGAGCATTCTCTTCGTTACAAGTTTTACCTTCAGGGAAATGATTTAATCAGAGCCTAACCTGCTGGCATATTATCTGAATCTAACTGACCTGGGAGAAGGAAAATGCTCAACTCCAGCCCCCTCTAGCCATCCCTGGTGGGGAGGAGGGACTGAGAAGCACATATAAAGTCCAGGCTGAGTAAAAGACTGAGTCCTAATTATAAAACCATAGAATGCTTCCCCTCCCCCACCCTGTTACTAAAGGCATACTTACAGTAGTTCTTTTATCAAACATATCATGCCAAATTATCAGTAAAGAGGTAGAAGACATACTAAAAGGCAAAACAAAACAAAAAATGAAAAAATAAATCCCTCAAACAAAACAAAATGAAAAACACTTTGAAGAGACAAAGCAAGCATCAACATAAGACTCAGTTATGGCAGTGAGGTTGAAATGATCAGACCAGGAATTTAAAACAACTATGATTACCATGCTAAGAGTTCTAATGGATAAGCAGACAACATGCAAGAACAGATGGATGATTTTTTAAAAAATATATTTTATTGATTTCTTACAGAGAGGAAGGGAGAGAGATAGAGAGTTAGAAACATCGATGAGAGAGAAACATCAATCAGCTGCCTCCTGCACACCTCCCACTGGGGATGTGCCCGCAACCCAGGTACATGCCCTTGACCGGAATCGAACCTGGGACCTTTCAGTCCGCAGGCCGACGCTCTATCCACTGAGCCAAACCGGTTTTGGCCAGATGGATGATTTAAGCAGAGAGAAAATTCTAAGAAAAAAAAACAAAAAGAAATGCTAGACATAAAAACACTACGATAGAAATAAAATCTGCCTTTGATGGCCTTTAGTAGACTGGAAGCAGCTAAAGAAAGAACCTCTAAGCTTGAGGATATTGCAATAAAAACCTCAAAGACTAAAATGCAAACCAAAAAAGACTGTGAGAAAAAACCAGAATAGGATATCCAAGAAATATGAAACAAGAAGTATAACATATGTTTAATAAAAAAAGAAAGAATATGATGCCTTTGATCTAAAAGAGATTAATTTCTACTATGGCCATAGTATGTATCCATATTACAAAATCATTATAAAGGGAAATTAAATGTAGTAAATCACAATGAGTTAAATGAAAATACTCTTTCTGGTGGAGATTACTTATGAGCTAACTGATGATAAGGAGCGTGCATGAGCCCTGGCTGGTATGGGTCAGTGGTTAGAGCGTTGGCCCTCCCACTGAAGGTGTGACGATTCAATTCCCGGTCAAGGGCATTTACCTGGATTGCAGGTTTGATCCCTAGGGCACGTGCAGGAGGCAACCAATCAGTGTGCCTCTCTTACATCAATGTTTTGCTCTCTCTCTGTCCTCCTTCCCTCCCTCCCTTTCACTCTCTCTAAAAATCAATGGGAAAAAGATCATTGAATGAGGATTATTAACAACAAAATATAATAAGGAGCTTGCATGAAAGTTTGACTCTGTATTCTGAATTTATAAACAGATAAAAAATGTCAGCCTTATAAAAATAAAGGTTATACCCTAGCCCGGGCAGGCCGCCATGCTGTAGTGTGCCGGCCCTGTGGGCCGGGCCTGCTCCGAGCAGATGCTCCATCTTGCCTTGGGTCCTCCATTTTGGGACGGCGCCATGTGTTTCTTCCCGGAAGAAGCCGCTGCTAGCCACACCCCGGATTTCTCTGGACTAACCAATAATAATCAAGGGAAGTGCACGCCATCACTATGACCACATCCTGTACCGACTCGCGCCTGGCCAATCAGCGGGGCCCACAGCCCCCTCTCCTGCCCTCACTCCTCCCCCCTATATACCCCCCTGTCCCGTCAGGCCTCGCTCTCTCTCGGCCACCGGGGCTTGCCGTTTCATCGGTGAGTGTGGCAGGGGAGCCAAACCTAGGTTTGAAATAAATGACTCTTTGCTTTTGCATCGGACTCGCTGGCTCCCTGGTGGGCTCTTCGGAATCTTGAAATCTGGGCACAACAATAAGCACAACTCTGAAGCTGAAAATTCTAGAAACAGGGCATATTTAGTAAAATTCATCCTGGAGTTGTACAAGCCAATGAAATTGTTGTTATTATTTTAAAAATATGTTTTTATTGCCCAGTCAGGATAGCTTCTTTGGTTGAACGTTGACCCATGAACCAAGAGGTCATGGTTTGATTCTCCGTCAGAGCACATGCTTGGGTTGCGGGCTCAATTTCTAATAGGAGGCATGCAGGAGGCAGATGATCAATGATTCTCTCCCATCATTGATGTTTCTATCTCTCTCCCTCTCCCTTTCTCTCTGGAATCAATAAACATATGTCTTTAAAAATGTTTATATTGCCCTAGCTGGTTCAGCTCAATGGACAGAGTGCTGGCCTGCAGACTAAAAGGTCCCAGGTTTGATTCCAGTCAAGGGCACATACCTCAGTTGTAGGTTCTCACATTGATGTTTGTCTCTCTGTCTCTCCCCCTCACTTCCATTCTCTCTCTAAAAAAAAAAACCAAACCAATGGAAAAATATCCTCAGGTGAGGATAACAAAAGAAACAAAAAAACCCCAATGCCAGGGATCTTACTATATCAGTATACAGCAGCCTCATTCTTTGTTTTATAGCTGCATAATATTCCGGGAAAGAGAGGGAAACATCAGTGTGAGAATAAAATATCAATCAGCTGTCTCCTGCATGCCACCCACCTGGGATCAAGCCTGGAACCTGGGCATAGGCCCTGACTGGGAACTGAACCGACAACCTTTTGGTGGATGGGACAATGCTTAACCAAATGAGGCACACTGGCCAGGACCGAGTCAATGAAATTATTAAAATTTGTTTGTTTTTCTTCAAAACTTAATTTTTTTTAAATTGAATTTAGAAGGGTAACATTGATTAATAAAGTTATTGATATTTCTGGCGGCCGCGGTGCCTTTCTTAAAGGGGCCCGAGGGAAGGTGACTGCCGGAAGGAAAATGAGTGAGTCTTTGGTGGTTTGTGATGTTGCTGAAGATTTAGTGGAAAAACTGAGAAAGTTTCGTTTTCGCAAAGAAACGAACAATGCTGCCATTATAATGAAGAAAGGATAAGGACTAAACGCCTGGTGGTACTGGATGAAGAGCTTGAGGGCATTTCACCGGATGAACTTAAAGATGAACTACCTGAACGACAACCTCGCTTCATAGTCTATAGTTACAAATATCAACATGATGATGGAAGAGTTTCATATCCTCTGTGTTTTATTTTCTCAAGTCCTGTTGGATGTAAGCCTGAACAACAAATGATGTATGCTGGGAGTAAGAATAAGCTAGTCCAAACAGCTGAACTAACCAAGGTATTTGAAATAAGAAATACTGAAGACCTAACTGAAGAATGGTTACGTGAGAAACTTGGATTTTTCCATTAATGTGAAGTTCTATGTTTCTAAAGTACTTATGTATTAACCTGACCATACTGGAGCCAGACATAAATACTTATTTATGCCTAAAATGCACTGTTACTTACAGTTTGTTTCCTGCAGTAAAGAAAAATTCTTCACTTGTTCAAAGTTTGAGCAAAGAGGAAATCATCTTCATAGTAATGAAACTTTGTAAAATGTTCCCCTATATTTGTAATTGTTAGATGGACTACTCTCCAGGGACTTTTTGCACTCTTGTGACCAATTTCTATAACTTATGGTTCAGAATTTGTTACTATTTGCAGACACCATTGGAAATTGGGTATTGTGATAGACAGCAGTTGCCTCCTTTTGACAAATACTGGATATTAGCAGTTTATCTACTGGAAAATATGCTATTGGAAAATAGCATATTATCTCTTGTCAAAAAGTTGAAATTAATTTGGGGTAAAAGACTTGAGTGACCCAATTTTTTTCATTCTTGGTTGTGTCATTTCTAGAGAGCTTGAATCTAGATTAATAACATCTTATTTACAAAGCATCTCTTAATGTTGTCCTGTGAAAACTAGTTATTTTAAATTGGTTAGTACTGTGCCTTTGATTTGTTAGTTTTAAAGTTAGTTTAAGACTTTTACACTGCCAGTTTTCTGGATTTGGTGAAATTAATACTTTTGTAAAGGGTCCAAGTAAAACAATTTTCTAATATGTGTATCTGAAATTTGTAAAAGATCAACTTCATATTTTTAAATTGAAATTCCAACTGTCCACTTGCATTGGTGAATATATGGCAGTTGAGAGTAATAAATTTGGGCATATTTGTGATTAATTTTGTGCCATTGAAAAGACTTACTTGTCTTAAAACCTTGGCCATAACATTAGCACATCAATAGAAATTGCATTTTATATCCTAAATTTCAGAAAATATTCTAAATTGGACACCTGTCTTGTTAGATGATGGCATCCTTGGCATAGAGCAAGAATTCTAATATATAATGTGCTTTAAAAATGTAAAAGCAGATAAGCAACTGTTTAACATTAATTTGATAAAAGGTTTTGAGACTAAAGACTAACCAAATTTGGCGAGTGAATTCTTATATTAAGAATATTTTAGTCATTTTAAAACTAGCAAAGACATTTTTTTTATGTTGGCATATTTCCCACTCATATGTTCTTTGCATTTTTTGTTTTGAGGTTTCTGTGCCAACTTTAACAAAGAGGCAAAGATAGTTGGAATTTTCATAATATTGAATAGCGCATCTTCTGTTCCAAACACTGTTTGGCTTCACTAATTTAGAAACAGGAAGCAATAGGAAGTTAGTTGGATATGAGGAAGTACTAGAGTGGGTATTTGTTGTGGTTAATGATTGAGAAGAATTTTTTATTCCAATTTCCAGGGAGAGAACATTACCCAGGAATTTTAAGAATTCTTTAAACAGCTATTTTGATATTGGAGAATAACGCTTATAATTCTGCAGAAATGCAAATGTAATCCAAGTGAATTTAATGTAATCCAAGAGTTTTAATATTTTGAATGAAAGAAATTAGATTTGTTTCATCTGCTTCTCAGCAATAAGAGAAACTAGTGCTGCAAGAATGTATTTTTCAATTCAGTTCCTTATTTTGTCTTGCTCACTTTAGTTTTGAAAGTCCTCATCATGTCAGATAATATTGACCTCCATGTGCAGAACTCTTAGTTCTCCTGTTTTCTAAAAGGGGCAAAGAACTGTGATAAACCATGTTATTTTGAGCTTGTCTGCTTCTTATCAATAACATGTATTTGCAAGACAATAGATCAAGGTTAGGGGATCAGTAGAACATTTTTTACTCCCTCTGTCCTGTAGGGAGATTGGCAAATCCCATGCTCTAGAATGTTCTCAGACGTTTACATACATTTCTCTTCCATCTAACCAAATTTTGCATTGTTCTTTACAAGTACATTTCTTATTTGATCTCTTTTCTCTCTCAAATAGTAACTCCAGATCTCATAAGTCCAGTTTTTACATTCCATAACTTTCTGGTACAGCCATTCCCATCAGCCTTAAATCTTAATCTTTCCTTTTTGGTAAAAGTTTTTTTTCCCCTTGGAACCTCCTGCATGGTCTTCTAAATTAGCATCAGTTTTGAAATTGTTGGCCTTGCGTATGTCCTGCTTAGCATCTAATGTTGTCAAAATAGAACCAGCTAGAAATCATAGCACATTTTTAGTATGGCTTTTGTGGCAACAGAACTGACATGAAGAAAACTGTTCTCAGGTTACTATGCTGAAATTCCAAAACACCAGAGTTTTGATAGTAATCAGTTTGTTCTGGTACTGAAGCAGTTATGTTAGGAAAAAAAGTTGTTTGACTGACTGTGTTTGTTTAATTGACTTCTAAAATAAGTGTTCAAATCGTCTGTTTCTAAAAAGTTTACTAAATAGTGCAATTAAAGATACTCTTGTTTAAGAGGGTACTGCTAAATTTTTTATCTTCATTACTAAATAATCTTTGTAGCATAATGTCTGCCAGCACTTTTCTCTTCCTTTTTACCTCCTATTTTCAGAAGTCAAACGTAGCCATAAATTGTATCCTGGTCTGACACTTTAACTAAAAATTTCCTGTTAGAGGAATTTATTGCCAAATTAAATTTGGCTGTCTTTATACCCTACCCATATAGCTAGTAATGAAGGTATACTTAAAAAAATGTTTGGACTACTTGAAAACCTGAGCAGTCATTAATCCATAATGTGGACTAGTGGTGAATAGATATTTTCATAAGGGTTTAAATGCTGATATTTCTTGGAAGCAGAAAGTAACTCATATTTTATCAATTCAGATATTCTTAGTATGGTTGCTTTCCCTATTTGTTCAAAGACTGATAATACTGGGATCTATAGAATTTGAGCCTTTAATACTTACGTGAAGACATGTCTCACACATTTCTGGACAAATCTTATTTTGTATTTCTGGAAGAATGTAAACCTTCTAGACCACTTAAAACCAGTGGTCCCAAGTTGAATATTCTTGAGAAATTTGTTTCCTCTTATGCCATTTGACATTTCAAATCAGTAATCATTTTCCTGTAATATTTAAAAACTACATTATGATTATGATGGAAACTGTTTTCTTGCTTTTTTTGGAATATAGTTCGTATACATATAATTACTTGAATATTGTTTGAGATCACTAACATGCCAGGGCGGTTCCCGCTGACTTTGATGGTCCAATATAAATCTCATTCAGGAGGCTTGAAACAGTAATGGTTTAGTCTTGTGAATTTTAACAGTTCCCTGTCATCGTTTAACAAAATCAACAACTGGCACAGCTTCTTAAGCTGTGGTTTCAGTCTCTGCTAGTTCATATTGCATGTTTATTTTGGACAGTCTTCTGTTAAGCATGGTGCTTGTACTGGTTTAAATAAAATGTTAACATGAAAGGAAAAATAAATAAATAAATAAAATGATTGATATTTCAAGTGTACATACATCATCTGTATATTATCTGTGTGTTCAGCATCCAAAGTCAGGTCTCCTTTCATCAGCATTTATCTGCCCTTTCCCTTGTTGGGTCCGAGCTTCTCTGCCAGGGACGGGACCTCCTTGGATGCTGGGAACTGGAAAAAGACATGAGCAGCCTCAAGTAGATGGGATATGCTTTATTGCAAACATAGCAGCCAGCCACTGGCTGTTCAGTAGCACCTTATATACTAACTCAAACAAAAGAGGCTTCTTGCCAATTAGTGACATCGGAACAGGTGGGCTATATAAGAATGCACCTGCGCAGTGGGTGTACTGATGCTGCTGAGTCATTGCCTTTGTGCATGCGTATAGTAAATGGGCCTTTAACATCCGGCATGCTCTGGTCAGGGCCCCCACAACCCTCTTCGACCTTTCCCCACCCACCCCGCTTTCCCTCTTGTAGTCACCACACTGTTGTTTGAATCTATGATTTTGTTTTAACTCTTTCACCTTTTTCACCCAGCCCCCTAACTTTCCTCGTCTCTGACAGGTATCAGTCTGTTTTCTGTATCTATGAGTCTGTCTCTATTTTGTTTGTATATTTTATTCATTAAATCCCACTTATAAATGAAATCATATGGTATTTGTCTTCCTCTGACCAGCTTATTTCACTTAGTATAATACTCTCTAGGTCCATCCATGCTGCTGTAAAAGGTAAGATTTCCTTCTTTTTTTTTATGGCTGAGTAGTATTCCATTGTGTGAATGTACCACAGCTTTTTTATCCACTCATCCACTGATGGGCACTTGGGCTGCTTCTAAGTCTTGATTGGCCTATATAATAAAAGCCTAATATGCAAATCAACTGAATATCGGAACAACCGGTCGCTATGACACACACTGACCACCAGGGGGCAGACGCTCAACGCAGGAGCTGCCCCCAGCCCACAGGCCCAAGGCTAGCCAAGGCAGGTGCCAGTGGGCCCCACCCCCCATCGCCCTGATGGTCACCCTGCAGAGGGAGGCGACTGGTGGTGGCAGCGACGGCTGGGACTGGTGAGTGGGCAGTGCCAGGCTGGCCAAGGCGGGTGCCAGCGGGGACCCCCGATCGCCCTGCTGGTTGCCCCACAGATCAGCCCTGATTGCCAGCCAGGCCTAGGGAACCCACCCATGCATGAATTTCATGCACCGGGACTGTAGTTGTAAATAATACTGTTATGAACATAGGGGTGCATATATTCTTTCAAATTAGTGTTTCAGGTTTCTTTGGATATATTCCCAGAAATGGAATTGCTGAGTTATAAGGCAGTTCCACTTTTAATTTTCTGGGTTTGAATATGTTCTTACAGTAATACAGAGTATGTGCTGCTGATGTGGGTTCTCCCAAAGGACCAGTCTGGCTTCTCTGAGGGCCACGACTTCACGTTGACAGACCCAAAGCAAAGGTCTCTAGCAAGTACCCATATTATTGTGATGTGATAATGAAGGTTGAGGGCTGGCTACCTAGAAGAGCTGCAAGAAGAGCAAATGTGTTCCCTGACACAGGTGGCTGGTGTTGGGTCCAACTGTGAGGTATGTGTGGAAGCCTGACTTTTACAGCTGTCAACTCATCATCTTCAAAGTCACTCAATGTAATCTCTACCCAGAGGTCTTGCCACACACACACTGTTACTACCATGGCATTAGCTCCTGGAGGACCGTGAGGGTGGTCTGTATGGGGAAATAGTCTCCACAATTTGCTTGGAGGAATAGTCTCTGCATCACCTCCTCAAGGGTGACTGTGTTTCTGTTCCACCCCACCCACCCATTCCCACTCTGAGGTCCTGCTCTGTCGCATACAATGAAGTGCTTTATGTCCCCTACAATGAAGCCCCTAACAATGTTCTGAGCAATGGCAGAGGCAGAGGGGAGATAAGCTTCCATCAGCTCCCTTTGGGATCTTTTAGTGCTTGCCTTGTCTAATTGCCTTGTCTTGCCTGGAATAAAGATATAAATGAACAAAAACAAAAATAAAAATGTTAGAAGAAAATTGAGGGTACTAGAAAATCTTGGTGTGGGGAGTGAGCTTCTTAAGCAAGCCAAGAGCTCAGGATCCATAAAAAATAGATTAGTGCACAAAAATAAAATTTTTTAAATAAAAAGACAGAATAAACACAAGTAAATGATACAGTTGGAAGAAAATATTTGTATTCATATAATCAACAGGTGATTTTTTTATAATATACAAAAATGTTTTTCAAATTGATAGGGAAAAATCAACAACTCAATAAAAAACAGACAACTATTATAAACAGATAAATGATAGAAGAGGAATTCTGAATGATAAATAAATCTAATAAAAGTTCCCAATTTTTCTGCTCTGGCCAGTGTTGCGGGCTCGATCTCTAATATGGGGCATGCAAGAGACAGCTGGTCAATGATTCTCTCTTATCATTGATGTTTCTCTCTCTCTCTCCATCTCTCTTCCTAGCTGAAATCAATAAAAATATATTTAAAAAAACTTGAAAAAAAAAGAGGAAGCATAGGTTATTCTATGCGCTCTTGACCAGTGTCAGCCTAGAGACTAAAAAGCCTATTAGATTTCTTTGTTATGCCAATTCTCTGGATGTCTAAGTGTGCCAGATTTTGCTATCTTCTGAGGGGCTTTAATCTCACTCTCTATTTTTGGAGCAGCTGAGGTTTTTTTTAACTCTAAGGGATGCTAGAAAGTAGTATTTTATTTATTTATTTATTTAAATAATTTTATTGATTTTTCTACAGGCTGATGCTCCATCCACTGAGCCAAACCGGTTAGGGCTTATTTTATTTTTTTAAACATATATTTTATTGATTTTTTACAGAGAGGAAAGGAGAGGGATAGAGAGTTAGAAACATCGGTGAGAGACAAAAATCGATCAGCTGCCTCCTGCACACTCCCTACTGGGGATGTGCCCACAACCAAGGTACATGCCCTTGACCGGAATCGAACCTGGGACCCTTCAGTCTGTAGGCTGACACTCTATCCACTGAGCCAAACCGGTTAGGGCTAGAAAGTAGTATTTTACCTTAAACTGTGTTTGATATTGATGTATTGATATTATATGGCTACATAAAAGAGAAAAAGCAAGAAGAAGCAGCAAAGCTCACTGATATCTAAACATTAGAAAAAATTGTAAATGCGAAGGTTTCCCCAGTGGGGGACAGAAACTTTCAAACCTGACTCTGAGTTCTACAGCCTCCTATCATTCTCTTCAAGGCCAGCTTCACCTCTTGGTTCCGCAGAGTGTAGATGATGGGGTTGACAAAAGGAGTGATGGCTGTGGGGAATAGGGCAGCTGCCCCATCCAGGGGGCTGTTGGTTTCAGGCCGCAGGTAGATGAAGGCACAAGGCACATAGTACACGGTTACCACAGTTACATGGGCTCCACAGGTTGAAAAGGCCCGGCGCCGCCCATCAGCTGTACGGATTCTCAGGATGGCCTGGATGATCCGTATGTAGGAGAGGAGAATCAGGGAGAAGCAACTGGCAACCACCACCCCAATGTCCACAAGGGTCACCAGCTTGTTGACTGTTGTATCAGCACAGGCCAGCCTCAGAACTGCAGGGATGTCACAGAAGAAGTACTCTACCTGGTTAGGCCCACAGTAAGGCAGACGGAAGGTTAGGATGGCCTGGAGAGCCCCATGGATGGATCCTGCCACCCAAGCTCCAGCCACAAGTAATGTACTCAGCTTAGCATTCATGAGCACAGGGTAGTGCAGGGGCCGGCAGATTGCCAGGTACCTGTCATAGGCCATCAGGGTGTAGAGGAAGCACTGAGTGCTGCCGAGGAAGTGATAGAAATAGAGTTGAGTGACACAGCCACCAAATGAGATGGGTGTGATGACTAAAGTGAAGTTCATCATGAAGCGAGGAACAATGATGGTGGAGATGGCCATGTCAATGACGGAAAGAACACCAAGAAAGATGTACATGGGGTGGGCATGGAGTTGCACATCTACCCAAACAGTGATTAGAATAAGCAGGTTCCCCAGCTGGGTCAGGATGTAGATCAGCAAAAAGAATACAAAAAGAAACATCCTTAGCCTGAGTGGATAGGGAATTCCTGTCAGGATGAACTCAGTCAACAATGTGCTGTTGACTCTTTCCATCTTCTGGAAAATTCTTACCTACAGAATGGACAAAACAGGACTTAGCATGGGGGTAAGAGGAAAGTGACGAGGAACTAGAGTAAGAGATTATAAAATTCGGGACAGTGGCAGAGAAGTTTCTCTCTTATGTGGAGAGAAGTAGGGAAAAGTGTGTTCTGTGGCAGGGGCTGGCCTATTTTGTAAGTAAAGTTTTATTGGAACACAGCCAAGCTCATTTACATATGTATTATCTGCAGCTGCTTTAGTGCTAGGATGGCAGAGTGGTCATTGTGTTTGTCCTGCAATATTCACTCTCTGGACGTTTATAGAAAACGTTTGCGCTTAGAAGTTTGTACCTAGAGAACTTTTGCCAAAGATTAAGGATTTACTGGAAATGACACGTGTGGGAAAGGATTCAGTAGAACCTCAGTTCTGGAACTTAATACAGTCTGGAAGGCTGTTCAAGAAGCGATTTGTTCGAAACCCGAATCATTTTTTTCCCATTAGAAATCATGTAAATTTGAATTATTCTGTTCCAGACCCACAAATGATCCCCTGTTTTAACTTTTCTGATATACAGTACATGTATAATGTACTGTTTTATCTATAAATAAACACTTTTTTCCTTCAATTTATCAAACCACTCCTTACTAGCCTTACAGGAATCACTTTCAACACTGTTCCAGGGATGTCTTTCAGCATCTTTGCTTTTTCACATATCATTGCCTCTGAAATGCTATCACAAGCTAATTGCTTTTCATTCATCCAAATTAGCAACACTTTTTCTGCCTCTACAATTGCCTGTGATTTATGTTTTGTGAGCACTTTCACACCCTTGGCAACATTAGCACTCTTGACGGCCTCTTTATGTTTTAAAATCGTCCTAATCATTGATTTTGCCAGCAACAAAAGCATGCTTTCCTTTGTTGCCTTAGGGATGCTGTTTGTCATGAAGAGCTTTCAACATAAAGTGTTGCTGGTTGGAGAACTGAGTGTTGTTGGTTTTTTCCCTTGACAAACAGACACTTTTCCCCTTGAAAAACTTGGTCTAGAATCTAATTGTTTGAGATGGAAGTTCTCAGTTTGAGGACTGAGGTTTGACTGTATTTGTTTTGTAAGATTTCTGCCTGTTCAGAAAATTCCAGAGGCCACGGCCTCATTCTTATCTCTGGCAGGATATAAGCTTATATGGAGTGGGGAATATGCAGAAAGGCAATGAAAAATTTTCTTTCCCTCTTTGTAGTAGACAGAACAGAATGGAACTTTGATTGTGTGTGACAGTGCTGGATGCTGTATAAGTCTACTCTCCACGTTCTTCATAATTAAAGGAAAATAATGGCCATGAAGCTGTGAGCATATAAGTGAAGTTGTGGTTGGTGCTTGATGCTATGTATTTTGATTCCTTTGTATCTAATATTTGTGTCTTAGAACATGATAAAGGAAGAGAGAAGAGGAGGAAGCAAAGAGGAATGGTCACAGTGAGAAGTCAGGCGCCTGCTCTGGTCGAGCAAACCAGAAAAGGTCAGATGTTAAACTCTGCAGGTTTACGGTAGAAGCTTGATTTGGTCTCCCTACAGAATCAGGCATCGGGAAATCAGTTCACACTGTTCAAATACCTGAGAGAATGACTTGTAAACCAAACAACCCATTTGTTAATCTGTAGTGGGAGAGCTCACTTCCATGACTGAAATGGTATGTCTACTACTCCGGGCAACCACTTATTAATATCGAGGTCCCTGGAAAACAAATTAGGAACCAGAAGTATTTTTCTGAATTTTGAATCAGAGCAAAGGGAATTTGATGGAGCAAACAATTCAGGCTTCAATAGTTTCAGTGAATTACACCTGGTAAATCACAAGTATTATATTTCTCTCTTTCCTTCAGATACAATATCTTGTTCTTCTGGCAGTAGTG
>NW_006296629.1:228724-239421 GCF_000327345.1 Myotis davidii | reverse complement strand
CTTTCCTTCAGATACAATATCTTTTTCTTCTGGGCAGTAGTGAGGATATGTTCACAAGGCTTTACTCTAATTATTCTCTTTCTGAGTCTGTATTTCTTTTAGATTGCCTTATTATTTCCAATGGCTTTCTTCTTTTCAGCACATTTCTCAACTTTTTAGAGTTCCTAAATTATCTTTTCCTTATTTATTTTTTGTACTGTTTTCTTATTTGCTTTAGCGACCACTCTCTCTGTTCTCTGAATTACTCTCTAGGAACAATGACTACTTTTGGGAAATTTCCTGTAGATAGGGAGATCCAGTCCACATGTAGTGCGCTGATTCGTGTGTGTGTGTGTGTGTGTGTGTGTGTGTGTGTCTTAAATACATGTAAAAGATTTATTAACATGAGAATGAGAAAACTAGTTAGAATATAAAGTTTCTAAGAACATTTGAAGAATAGGGTATTTATAGACATTAAAAAAAAGACTATTGGCATAAGGTTGCTAGACTAATATGAACCTGGTTACAGTGCAATGAAACTATGGCTTTGGAGATAAATTTTCTACCAAAAAGAAATCTACAAAGTTAACATGCTACTTCATAGAACCTGAACTTAAAATGTTTTTAAAATTAATTTTTTATATTGAGGTATAATTGATATATAACATTATATTAGTTTCACATGCACAACACAATGATTCAATGTTTGTATATGCCAATTCTCAATTTATTTAACTTGAGAGAATAGTATTTCCTAATCTTGCCCTTAGATTTTAGAACCATCTTAAAGGGAAGGATGAGAGGAAGGCATGTAGCCCTATTTGTAATACTGTCTTTATTAGGTGTGATTTTATTCCAGTTGCAATTAAAGTTTCTTCTATCTATTTCTCTAACAAGTTTCTTCTCAATTTAGTTATAAATATTAACAGGACAATTTTCTTTTTCCTTCTTCCCTGTGCTGTTGCCATTATTATAGATCTCCAGGCATGAAACTTGGGTGAGCACCCCTCTTCTTACTGCGATTCATTGATATCCCAGATGTGGCTCTGAGATGCCTTAATTCCTTTCAATAACAAAATTGGAGGTAGGAAGAGAAAGAGAGAGAGAGAGAGAGAGAGAGAGAGAAAGAGAGAGAAGAAGAACATGACACAAAGAGAAAGAAACATGGTACTGATGAAACCTCAATGAACTAGGATGGTATGAACCCACAAAATAATGATGGCATTTTACACCTGTATAGTGATGATCCTTAGAGGAGTTAAATGACAGAGGAGTCCCATAGCTATACAGTGCTAGAGTAAGCACTAGCACTAGGATTTATGATTTCCAGTCTAGTATTCTTTCTACATTTTACTTAAGATCCCTTCCCACAAATAAGCCCAAATAATTTAGTAAATCAGGTTATTTCAGATTGTAAACTGTTAGTTTTTAAAATTCTTTGACAACATTAATTGTTAGTGTGCTGAAGCCATAGCTTTGTCTATGATCAGAATAAGGATTTTAAGAATTTGATGGTTCATTTTGTCAAAGATTCTAATTGCTGCCCTATTTCTAAACCTAGATGTAGTAGAGTTAAGTGCATGTTCTAAACTTAAACACATTTTGTTCCCATTAATCTGTGAAATGGCCCATCTCCTTTCACTGTCACACTGATACATTTTTTAAAAAAGTAGACCGTTGCCTGGGGGCTTAGCAGTATTTTCATTTTACAGGGACTGTGAAGGTATTGATGTAATATATTTTTGCATTGTGATCTTATATCAAATACAAAAGGTCATCTAGTATAAGCATGTTTGAAAAAATATGAGAATCATTAGTGGATCACGAAACGACTATAAATCTATAATGCTGATGATTAAAAATTGTTAGTGACTGATTTGCCTAGGGCCGTGGTCGGCAAACTGTGGCTCATGAGCTGCAGTTTGCCAACCACGGGCCTAGGGCATTAAGTACCTTTTCTAATGAGGAAAAGAGCAGGCTTGACCCTATTTCAGCTTAATTTTGGTCTCAAATTACATACCTAACTCTAGTCATCCATTTATCAAATGGTCATGAAGAAACTTAAATTTTTTTTTATGTCTTGATAATAAACTCAAAGCACTTTCTTTTAATTTATATAAAAGCATCTTAAATATTTAGAACACACATAATCTATTGCCATTTTCCGAATTTTACATAAGACATGAAAATAATCAAAATCTTCACAGTCCCAATAAAATAAAACTGAAAATAATCTAAAGAGAAAGAATGTGTAGATATATAATAAATATATATGTATGTACAATGAGATGAGAAAAAATTGAGTTATTAAGTTTGATAAATAAGGCTTCAGATTTCCATTAAAATATAAAACGCTTATTAGCAATGCATTTGAACTGCCTGTTTAAATAACACAGAAATCAGATTATAGTTTTACTCACATCCATTCTTCACATTTTGGGCAGAGAACCTGTGTTACAGGAAGAAGGGACCTGACAAGGACCAAACAGCAAGGAGTAAAGATGGAACCACCACAGAACTCCAAGATATTCTTACCTTTTAAGGCAGTGAATGAGCCTGAAGAAAGGTGGCTTTAGAGAAAGATGTAGCCAACAAAAGGCTTGGGGAGATAGTGTTATCCCCATATCATAAGGCTAAATGGTAGCTGCACAGTTAGACTTGGAGCAGGAAAGAAAATTTCTATGAGAGCAGAAAGAAATATATTGCATAATGAAACAAGAAAAGACATTGAGAGATAAAATGACTGCATGTGAAGAAATCCTTTGCACAGTGTTTGAACCCAACATGTATCGATATCTGAAACTTACTCTGTGGTCATCTAGAATTAGGAATATCTTCCTCTCTTGTCAGCACCTCTCCGCATCAGTGATCAAGTCCTGTAGATGATATTTAACTCTGGAAAATGGAATGGGACTTGGGGGAGAGAATCACCTTCATCTGGAGGTGTCAGTATCCACAGAAAATCCTTTCGCAATCTGAGAGAAGAGATACGAAGCTCTTCCTAGGATAATTTCAATGGTTTTTGGGTCTCATGGGGTCAGGATAGTTACTGTGAAGAGCTCATGGCAAAAGACCAAAAGAATGAAACTCTTTTATTATTTGCCTGCTTAGTTGTAGTTTCTTCCAGTTTCCTTACAAACTGGGGAAAAGAGTTGGGGCTCCCTCTGAAGGTAACTGCTAAGGTTGGTCTCCTTTGTGTTCTGTTACATCATTTATTTTCCCCAGAGTCAATTATAATGTGTGAGACATTCAGCTTAGGGAATATTATAATAGTACCCTTGTTTTTTTTTCTTATTGTTAACACTTACAGATGTCCCCCTCCCCAACATTGTCCCCTTCCAAAACAACCCCCATCCCTCTTCCCTCTGGCCATCACTATACTGTTGTCTGTGTCTATGGGTTATGCATATATGTTCTTTGGCTAATCCCTTCACCTTTGTTCATCCAGCCCACCCCTCACCCCTCCGCCCACTTCCCTCTGACAACTGCCAGACTGTTTCATATATCCATGCCTTTGTTTCTATTTTATTCATCAATTTATTTGGGTCATTAGATTCTACATATAAGTGAGATAATATGGTATTTGTCTTTCTCTGACTGGCTTATTTCACTTAGCATAATAATCCATGTTGTTGCAAAAGTTAAGATTTCCTTTTTTTTTTTATGGCAGTGTAAGTATCCCATTGTATAAATGTACCACAGTTTTGTTTTTTTTTAAGATTTTAAATTGATTTTTAGAAAGGAAGGAAGAGGGAGAGAGAGAGAAAGAAACATTGATATCCCCCCTACCTGGGATCAAACCCACAACCTAAGAATGTGCCCTGACCGGGAATTGAGCTGGCAACCTTTTAGTGAACGGGATGATGCCCAACCAACTGAGCCATACAGGCCAGGGCTGTACCACAGCTTTTTAATCCACTCATCTGCTGATGGGCATTTGAACTGTTTCAAGATCTTGGCTGTTGTAAACAACGCTGCAGTGAGCAGAGGGGAGCATATTGGTGCTTTGGAATTCTTAGGATATATTCCCAGAAGTGGGATTGCTAGATGAAGTGGCAATTTTATTTTTAAAATTTTTGAGGAAACCCCATACTGTTTTCCATAGTGGTTGCACCAATCTGCATTCCCACCAATAGTACACTAAGGTTCCCGTTCTCCACACCCTTGCCATCACTTGTTTGTTGATTTGTTGATGGTAGCCATTCTGGCATGTGTGAGGTGATATCTCATTGTAGTTTTAATTTGCATCTCTCTGATGACTAGTGACATTGAGCATTTTAAAAAAATATATAATTTTATTGATTTTTTTACAGAGAGGAAGGGAGAGGGATAGAGAGTTAGAAACATCGATGAGAGAGAAACACCGAGCAGCTGCCTCCTGCATACCTCCTACTAGGGATGTGCCCACCACCAAGGTACATGCCCTTGACCGGAATCAAACCTGGGACCCTTCAGTCCGCAGGCCGACACTCTATCCACTGAGCCAAACCGATTAGGGCTGAGCATTTTTTCATATGTGTATTGGCCATCTGTATGTCCTCTTTGGAGAAGAGTCTATTCAAGTCCTTTGCCAATTTTTTAATTGGTTTGCTTGTCTTCCTGGTGTTGAGTTGTGTAAGTTCTATTTTGGAGATTAACCTCTTTTCCGATGTATCATTAGCGAATATGTTCTCTCATTCAGTGGGTTCACTTTCATTTTCTTGATGGTTTCTTTTGCCATGCAGAAGCTTTTTAGTTTGATGTAGTCCCATTTGTTAATTTTTTTTTGTTTCCCTTGCGTTAGGAAACATATTAGCAAAAATATTGCTACGAGAGATGTCTGCCTATGAGCTTTTACTGCCTATGTTTTCTTTTAGGATTTTCATGGTTTCATGACTCACATTTAAGTATTTTCTTCATTTTGAGTTTATTCTGTGCATGGTGTAAGTTAGTGGTCTAGTTTCATTTTTTTGCATGTACCTGTCCAATTTTCTTTTAAAAAAATGTTTTTGTTGATCTCAGAAGAAGGAGAAGGGAGATAGAGATAGAAACATCAAAGATGAGAGAGAATTATTGGTTGGCAGCCTCCTTACATCCCCTACTGAGGATCAAGCCCACAACCAGGGCATGTGCCCTGATAGGGAATCAAACTGTGATCACTTTCCTGGCTTATAAGTCAGTGCTCAACCCCTGAGCAACACTGGCTAGGCTACCTGTCCAATTTTTCAACACAATTTGCTGAAGAGACTGTCTTTCTCTTGCCTGCTTTGTCAAATATTAATTGACCATATAGATGTGGGTTGATTTCTACACTTTCTGTTCTAGTCCATTGATCCATATACCTATTCTTATGCTAGTACCAGGATCTTTTGATTACTATGGCCTTGTAGAATAGTTTGATATCAGGTAGGGTAATATAGTAGCACTAGAGGCCCAGTGTGCAAAATTTGTGCATGGTGGTCTGAAGCAGAGAGAAGTTAAGTAATTGGCTTTGTCACACAGTTATAAGTGTCATAATCAGGGCTGACCACAAAATGTGCAAGCCAGAGTCCATGCATGTCATCACTGCATCATCCTATTTTTTCAGTGTTAGAGTTCCCTTGCCAGGTTTTAATTTTTAAATCTAAGAGACTGTTCCCAATATATAGGGTAGGGTCCCTAGGCCTGGCTGGTGATCAGGACCATCTGTAGGGCAACCAGTGGGTGAAGTGATTGGGGGGGACTCCACTGGCACCTGCCTTGGCTGGTGGCCTGGTGACTGGCCCCACCCCTGGATCACATCCACTGCTTGCCTCCCTCTGTGTGAGGCGACCAGTGGGGCGCTTGTTGGCCGACCCTGCCCCCCAATTACCGCTGCTGGTTGCCTCTCTCTGAGGGGAGGGGGCGGGGGCGGGAGGCATTGAGTATCTGCCCCCTGGTGGTCAGAGTGCATCATAGCAACCGGTTGTTCTGCTGGTTGTTTGGCCTATTTGCATATTAGGGTTATATTATATAGGATCTCTGTGATAAGATGAGACCAATATTTATGGTTTGTTTTCTGGGAAACTCCCTTATTCATAACTTTTTTGAATTTTGTAACATCAATTTGGACAAAGTCTGTGGGGCTTAACAGGGCTTATTGATGATTGCATATCTGTGATTCCTTTTACCTTCCAAAAGCAAATTTGCAAAAAAAGGAAGGAAAAACTAATGTGGTTGTTATCAGTCAAAATATTATTTTATTGGCATATTCACATTTCATGAAATTCCTATTTCTTTGAATTACTACAGTGCTGACATAATCTGCACAGACTAGGAGAAACAGAGTGTCAGGGTTAGAGTGAGAGGGACATGAGAAGTCATTCAATTCAACTATCATCTACAGTATGCTCCCTGAGTAGTGAATTTTATTAGTATTTCTTAGTTCTGTTTCTTTGAATACTTTGAGATTCATTTGACTTCTTTTCTGCTAGTCTGATCTTTGGAACTGTCTGAACCTTTTCTCAAACTTTCTTCAAATGTCTAGTGATGGTCTATGTATTAAGAGAATACCTTGAATGTGATCTGTTCTTCTGCCCCCAAAATTTTGAGGTGAACTCTGTAGCTCCCAAGTCACTTCGATGTTGAAGTATCTAGCACAGAGGTTGGCACATTTTTTTCTGTAAAGTGCAGATAATAACTGTTTTTGGCCTTGAAGACCATATAGTCTCTGTTGCATTTATTCAAGTCTGCCATTGTACATGAAAGCAGCTATGAATAGTACACTTAAAAACGGACATGGCTGCCAGACCGACATGCTCAGTGACTGAGCATCGACCTATGAATAGGAGGTCATGGTTAGATTCCTGGTCAGGGCACATACCTGGGTTGCAGGCTCAATCCCCATTGGGGGTTTTCAGGAGGCAGCCAATGATTCTTTCTCATCATTGATGTTTCTATCTCTCTCCCTCTCCCATTTGCTCTGAAGTCAATAAAAATATTTTTAAAAATGGACATAGCTATATTATAATAAAACTTTATTTGTAGATAGCAAAACTTGAATTTTATATAAATTTTGTGTTTCAGCCCTAACCGGTTTGGCACAGCGGATAGAGCGTTGGCCTGTGGACTCAAGGGTCCCAGGTTTGATTCCGGTCAAGGGCGTGTGCCTTGGTTGCGGGCATATACCCAGTAGGGGGTGTGCAAGAGGCAGCTGATCGATATTTCTCTCTCATTGATGTTTCTAACTCTCTATCCCTCTCCCTTCCTCTCTGTAAAAAATCAATAAAATATATTTAAAAAATTTTTGTGTTTCATAAAAAATTATTCTTCTTTTCTTTTCCCCCAACTATTTAAAAAGTGTAAAAACCATTCTTAGCTTGCAGGGTTTAAAAAAATCAGGTAGCAGGCTAAATTTGGACCACAGGTGAATAGAGGTGGTTAGGGGAAGAACAAAACTTGTTTGTGACTAATTAATGAGAACTGGCCAAAAAGGGTGTGTGTGGGTAGATGAAGCCAGGCGAAAATGATTGTCTTACCTTTTCACAGCCTGGCCTTTTCTTATATTTTGCTGCTTCCATTATTCTAGAAAGCATGATTTCAGTTGAAATAGTTTTCAGAAAGGAAACTGTTAAATTTTATGGGTCAAGGTTTGTATATTACAACCAGAATATGTGTGAAGTACTTTGTGAAATAGGGCTGTACAGGTACAGGCTCATGATTTCCTAAGTTGTTCACAACTTAATCTAGTTTCACAGTTTCAACTGACCATCTTCTAGATCTGTTCCACAAAAATCACTCTTTTCTACAATAGTAGTTTAGTTCATTGATTAAATTAGCAATTGTGAGTGTGAGGACAAGAAAAAAGTCCTCTCTTTTTCTTTGCTGTAGCCTTCTACAATTTATGAGGAGCACCTGGTAATTAAACCTCAAGATTGTTAATCCCTCTGTTCAAACTGCAAGACAGGATGAGTAACTCTCAAGGGTACATTCTTGCATACACCTCCTCCCTGCTGGTTTAACAACTCAAGGATAATTATGGAAAGTTCCCTTCCCCCTTCTCTTCAAAAAGGCCACTTTTGAACTCTTCATAACTTTTACTGTAAGCATGATTTACAGGCTTGTGTGAAGATACTGATAAAGACACCTCCCTAGGACATCTGCTCAGATTTAAAACAGATAGGTTTTCACAGACAGCCCAATCCTCCTCCCTGCCTTGTCACCTAGCAACAACAGCCATTATCCTTTAAAAGAGCAGGCCAATGTTTATTTCTTGCCCTTGTATTTATTAGCAATGCACCAGACCTTTCCCTTGGGGGAAGTAAAATAACAAACAAAACTTTCTCTCTGCATCTATCTCTTCTTTTAGTTGTGAATTCTTTCACAGCCCTTGTCACCAGCCAAAACTATAACAGTAATGATACACATACCTCTAAGAGAGTAGTTAGGTTTTATGGATTAAATGTGCATATAATCTCAAGATCTCACAGGCTTCACAGCATCTTATCTCCTCTGGCAACAATAATGAGGTCCATGAGATTAAGCGTTACACAAAAGACATATCCACTAACTTTCATTTCTTTCTATAATTTTAGTTGTGTCACAATTGGCAATTTTATTGCTTCTGATGAGAGAGATGCAGATAAAGAGATGGCAGCCATTGTTGTTGCACCTCCCCCTATTTTTGCAAGCTTCTCCTCCTCCAATTGAGGTAACTACCAGGGGATTTAAGGAGCTTGTATCTTTTTCTCTTCCTTTATTTTTTGCTTTTTATCTCTTCAGGAGACAGACATTAAGATATGAATATTAAAAAGCAACTTCAGCCCTGACTTTGTTGCTTAGTGGTTGGAGCATTGTCCTGCATATTGAAGGGTCATGGGTTCCATTCCTGGTCAAGGGCATATACCTTGGTTGCAGGCTGATCCTCAGCCCCAGTTGGGTTGTGTGCAAGAGGCAACCAATAGATGTGTCTTTCTCACATCCAGGATTCTCTCTCCCCACCCCCTCCCTTCCATTTTCTCTAAAAAAAAAAAAAAAAAAAAAAAAAAAAGCAACTGCACACACAGGGAAAATGAGAAAGTGACCACGTATGCCCAAGGAAAGGTTAGAAAAGGCCTCAGAATATCTAAGTTTACATTTCAGGCTGATCCTCGGCAGAAATAGACTACATGCACAACCACCCTATCAATAAAAAAACAAAACAGAAAAAAACCCCAAAACCAATAAACCTGGCAAGCCATGGGGAAGGAGGAGAATCTGATTTCCAGAGTTACCACATTAATAGATTCAAATGTTTAGTGTTCAACAAAAAATTCAGAAGACATACAAAGAAATAGGAAAGTATGGCCCATTCAGAAGAAAAATTGTGGGAAACTGTTTATTGCCTTCACTATCTGATAAGCATAGACAGAGAACCCCCCCGAAGGCTGGGTGCCTTTGGAGCCCTAGCAAAGGTTGGAGCTAGGCGCCACCTCTGTCCAGACAGTGGTAGCTGAAACTGCTCCCCCATTTATTATTATGTAAATCCTTGCTGATGGGCTAGTCTGCCTATTGCCAGGGGTCACCTGCCTAAGGGCTATGCTATGGATGCATCCCAGAATCAATAAAAGCTTGGTGAGGCCTAAGCATGGGAGGAAGTCCTTCGGGACTTGCCGCCTGGTCCCCCAATATTTCCAAATTTTCTCGTGTCTTTTTCTCTCATTTGTTGTGCAGCTCCTCTTTCAGATACCGAACCCTACTCCACACAGAATGTGGAGGGAGTCTTACTCGACAAAAAATACCCCCAACAGAAACTGTTCTTGAAAAAGACCCAATAGAAGATATAATATACAAATATTTTAAGAAAGTGTTTCAAAGATGCCCAAAGAACTAAAGGAAGATGTGGAGAAAGTAAATAAAAGTATTTGTGAACAAAATGAAAATACCAAAAAAATATAGAAAACCTAAAAAGAAACAAAAATAATTCTGATGTTTTGAACCAGGACATGTGCCCTGACCAGGAATCAAACCCCAACCTCCTTGTTCATAGGTGTATGCTCAACCATTGAGCCACACTGGCCAGATAGGGACAGTCTTTTTGTCAAATGGTGCTGGGATATTCACATGTAAAGAATGAAGTTGGACCCTTACCTAACACCATATACAGTATAGTCCCTCCTTATCTATTGTTTTGCTTTCTGTGATTTCAGTTACCTGTGGTGGTCAATAATGGCCCCCAAATATTAAATGATAAAATTTCAGAAATAAATAATTTATGTTTTAAATTTCACACTGTTCCAAATGGCATGATGAAATCTTGTGCCATCCTGTTCCATCCTGGGCTGGACATAAATCATCCCTTTGTTCAGTGTGTCCATGATGCATATACTATCTGTCCCTTAGTTACTTAGTAGCAGTCTTGGTTATCAGATTGGCTATCAGAGGGAGAGAAAGACCATGTTCACATAACTTTTGTTACAGTACTAGAGGCCGGTTCACAAAAATTTGTGCACTTTGGGGCAGGGAGGGTGTGTGTGTGTCCCTCAGTCCGGCCTATGCCCTCTCACAGTCTGGTACCCCTCGGAGGATGTCCACTTGCTGGCTCAGGCCCACTCCCTGGGGGATCAGGCCCAAGCTGGCAGTCAGACATACCTCTGGCAGCCTGGCAGCCCTTGGGGGATGTCCACTTACCAGCAGGGGGCAGACCTAAGCTGCAGTCAGACATCCTTAGTGCTGCTGAGGAGACAGGAGAGGTTCCCGCCACCACCGCTGTGCTGGCAGCCATCAGCCTGACTTGTGGCTGC
>NW_006296629.1:222154-228604 GCF_000327345.1 Myotis davidii | reverse complement strand
GCCGCCTCCCAGGCAAGTGGGGACCCTCACCCCATGGAGGTTTGGCCAGCCTAGGTGCGGGGCTGATGGCTGTTTTCAGGCTGGCCAAGCCCCCTGGCCACGGAAGCTCCCAGCATCTCCATTTTTTTTCTTTATTTTTTAATTATGGGATTTATTTACCTTCTATAATTGAAACTTTGTAGCCTTGAGTGGAGCTCAGAGCTGGCCAGGGCAGGCAGGAGGCTTGGCTTCCTCCATCACTGGGGCAACCAAGCCTCCTGCTTGCTCCAGCTCCATGGCTGCTGGCCGCCATCTTGGTTGGGTTAATTTGCATATAGTTGCTCTGATTGGCTGGTGGGCATGGCTTAAGGTGTAACAAAGGTATGGTAAATTTGCATGTTTGTCTTTTAATTAGTGTAGATATTGTTTTAATTGTTCTAATTTAGTATTAGTTGTTGTTAATCTCTTACTGTGCCTAATTTAGAAATTAAACTTTATTATATATACAAAAAACCTCAGACTATATAGGTTCAGTACTATTCATGGTTTCAAACATCCACTGAAAATCTTGGAACATATTCCCCATGAATAAAGGGGGACTACTGTACAAAAGTTAATGCATAATGAATCAAGGACCTAAATGTAAGTCTAAAATCAATTAAACTCTTACAAGAAAACATAAGACAAAAGCTTCACAAAGTTGGATTTGGCAATGATTTATTGGCTATGACCCCAAAGGCACATATAACAAAGGAAAAAATAGAGAAATTGGATTTCATAAACATTAAACAGGTTTGTGTGTCAAAAGACACTATTAACAGAGTAAAAAGATAACCCAGAGAATGAAAGATAATATTTGCAAATTACATATCTGATAAAGGATTAATAAATACCCAGAACCCTTAAAACTCAATAAAAAACAAATAACCCTACTCATTAAAAATTGGGCAAAGGACTTGAATGGACATTTTAAATAAGATATACAAATGGCCAACAAACCAAGGAAAGATTCTCAACATCACTATTCATTAGAGAAAAGCAAACAAAAACCACAACAAAGTACTACTTCATACCCATTAGAATGGTTACTATATATATAAAAAAAACCCCCAGGAAACATCAAGTGTTGGCCAGATGTGGAGAAATTAGAACTCTTGTACACAGTTAGTGGGAATGTAAAAGACACTGCTGCTGTGAAAAACAGCTTGCCGGCCCCTCAAAAAATTAAAAATAGAATTAACACATGATCCAGCAATTCTTCTGGATATATGCCCAAAATAACTGAAAACGGGATCTCAAAGAGATATTAGAATATCTATATTCATAGTAGCATTACTCATAATACCTAAAATGTAGAAGAAACCCTAGTATCCATCAATGGATGTATAGATAAAAAAAGTGGTTTATACACACAATGAAATATTATTTATTTTTAAAGAGGAAGAAAATTCCACAATATTCTGCAGCATGAATGAACTTTGAGGTTATTTAAATAGGATTTTTTAGCGGTGAAATCGGCAGATTTAGGGAATTCTTAAAATTAAGGGGGTCCATGGAAGATACACAGGGCTACAGAGCTACAAAGCTTACATTTCCATAAGACAAGAAAGCAGGGAACCAGCAGAAGTTACATTTCCACAAGACAAGGGAACTGGGAGTAGTCAAAGGTCTATATTTACAAAATAAAAAGGAGGGCCTCACATGTCCCATGTGCGGTTTGACCTTTGAGCTCAGGAGTTGCTATAGTGACCAAATCACAGGGGAATAGTGGCCAATCGGAGGGGATATCGAGGCACACAAACTGCAGCCTTTATAAACCTGGGAAAAAAGGAACTCGGGGGACTCTTCCCCCTCATATGTGGGAGACTGTATTTGTTCTTCAATAAATTTCCACCTTTGCTATACCGTCTTCCATCCATGGATTCATTTTTCAACTCCCACAGACAAAGAATCCGGGGAAGCCATCCTGCCCAGGGAAATACCGTGTGTTCCAGTCCAAAAATTCCTGTATCATTATTATTCTTAGTGAAATAAACAATCACAAAAAGGCAAATACTATATGATTCTACTTATATGAGGTACTTAAGAGTAATCAAAATCAGAGACAGAAAATACAATGGTGATTGCCAGGGGCTGGAGGAAGGGGAGAATGAGGAATATTATTTAATGAGCATAGAGTATCAGTTTTATAAGATGAAAGGACTTATGGGGATGGATGATGGTGATGGTTGCACAACAACATGAATGTATTAAGTACCACTGAATTGTACAGTTAAAAATGGTTAAGATGGCCTGGCCAGCATGGCTCAGTGGTTGAGCATTGACTTATGAACCAGGAGGTAATGGTTCAATTCTCAGTCAGGGCTGTGGGCTCGATCCCCAGTAGGGGGCATGCAGGAGGCAGCCAATCAATGACTTTCTCAACATTGATGTTTCTATCTCTCCCTCTCCCTTCCTCCCTGAAATCAGTAAAAATATATTTAAAAAATGTTTACGATGGCAATTGTTATGTGATGTGTATTTTACCACAATAAAAGAATTTGCAAAAAAAAAATTGGGCTCACATGAAATACACTGCTGAGTGGAAAAATTGTCAATAAATGAACACATTTACCTGGTCCTTCATTTTCTGGAAGGAGCTATCGATACTTGCTCTTAACACTGTCCTATACTTGAGTTCTCTGTTTCCAATTTCTTTTAAATGTTTTCTTGTTCCTCCAGGTAAGACCTGGACAGGTTACAGGGATAAGTCAAGGCTATTTACCTCATCCTGGCCTAGTTAGAAGGACATTGCATAATTGATTGATTGGCTCAATGAATGACTAGCTAGTTGGTGTCCAGATTTTTGATGATTGGCATTATGATAATTGACCAAAAGTTTTTCTGGATGCTTTGGATAATTCAAATGTAGTTCAAAAGACTTTCCTAGTACTGTTTTATTTTTTAAATTCTCACCTAAGGATATGTGTTTTTAAAAAATTGATTTTAGAGAGAGGAAGATGAAGAGGGAGAGAGAAAAACATGGATCAGTTGCCTCCTATACGTGCCCCAACTGGGCACAACTTAGGTATGTGCCCTGACATGGAATCAAAACCTCAATCTTTTGGTATATGGATGACACTCCAACCAAATGAGCCACCTGGCCAGGGCTTTCCTGGTGCTGCTTTAATTTTTTGAAAATTGTTGATTGAATGAAATATTAATTAGGGTGTGGTGAAGCTGCTATAACAAAGTAGTCCAACAACAAATCTCTGGATTAAAGAAATTAGAGGTTTATGTTTCTCTCACTTAAAATTGTGAGGAGAGTGTTCCAGCTTGGCAGATGACCCATCTCCACTTGGTTACAGAGTACCGCTAATGGATCAGGGTTCCTGTCATATGCCATTCCACCTCAGAGCAGGTAAAGAACACAGGAAAGTTTCTGGGCCAGTTTTGAGGGCCAGGTCTGGAAGTATCACATATACATAAACTCTCCTCATATTCATGTTGGGAGAACTTAGATATATAAATACCCTTGCCTGCAAGAGGGACTGGGAAAAGTCCAAAGTGGGGCAGCCACATTTTAGCTATAGATCTCTGACTAGGGAAGATGAAGAGAATGGATTTTGGTGGGCAATTAGCCATTTGTACCACAGTGCCTACAAGTAGATATTAGGGAAAAGGGGGCTACAACACAAACACTAATAAAACAATCTTTCTGGTCTCCAGGGACTCTGATCTAAACTACAGTACAGGCCAACCTATGATAAGTGCTGTTATAAAATTCAAAGGACTAGAGGAGTACAGGGAGAAAGTGATAAGTTCTGACTGGGAAAAATCAAAGAAAACTTGTAGGAATAAGAATTTTTCATGGGCCATGAACGAAGCACAAAACATCAATTTAACAATATGAGGAGTATTTCTGATATAGGAATATCTTAAGCAAAGGCTCAGAGGCCCCAAAGTAAGAAGAACGTTTAAAGAATGGCAGGTAAATTGATGGAGCCACTAGGAAAGAGAGATAAGGTGTGTTGGGATATGATTGTGGGGGACTTTGAATTCCAAGCTAAGAAGTCTGGCTTTATCTATATGCAGTGGAGAGGCAGTGAATATTCACAAAGAGGAAATGACACATTGAGTCCTATGTTTCAGAAAGGAAAATCTGGTAGCGGTATGGATGAGGATGGAGATAATAAAAAGATCACTTAGGAAGCCAGAGAGACATTCCTGAGACGGAGTGAACAGAAGTTGGTGAATTATTGCATGGAGGATAGAGAAGGCTGGAAGGAAACACAGACAATCCACAGAGATTCACACCAAGTGCTTGGAAGGATAACTTTGACCTAAGCAAAGCAATCCTGAATGCCTAGGGGCTTGGGAAATTAGGAATGAAGCAAATGGATGAAGAGGGATGGGTTGGCATTATGCTGGTTTCCCCTAAATTTGCCTGAAATAACCCCCTCTCCTCCTAGATAGAGCATTTATTCCTCATATTTATTTGTGTAGAATGTGCTTTCTTCTGAGAGATGGGTTAGAAAAATGTAAAACAATTCTGGCCAATATATTGAGGTTAAATATAGCACCAGAAGCTCTTCATAGCAGATTTACATTCAATTAAGCTGAAACTAACATCTATTTGTTGAATGTTTGCCACATACAGCAGTAGCTGAAAAGAGTGGTAGCAACGAAGATGGAGGTAGTTCCTGAGCCTTCGGTTACTTGTTTTCACTTGCAGCCCCCTCGACCTCCTGCTATTCTCTTCAGAGCAGACTTCACTTCCTGGTTCCTCAGTGTATAGATGAGGGGGTTCAGAAATGGAGTGATAACAGTGTAAAACACAGCCACTGCCCCATCCAGGGGACTCTTAGATCCAGCCCGAAGGTAAATGAAAATACAGGGGACATAGTAGACGGTAACCACAGTTAGATGGGAGCCACAGGTGGAGAAGGCCCGCCGTCGCCCATCAGCAGTGCGTATCTTCAGGATGGCATGGACTATGTTGGCATAGGAGAGCAGAATCAGCATGAAGCAACTGGCAGCCACTACCCCAATGTCCACAAAGGTCACAAGCTCATTGACAGTTGTGTCAGCACAGGCCAGTCTCAATACTGCAGGGATGTCACAGATAAAGTAATCCACCTGGTTGGGCCCACAGTAGGGCAGGCGGAAAGTCAAGGTGGCTTGGATAGATCCATGGATGGAGCCAGCCACCCAAGCTCCAGCCACAAGGATGGTGCATAACTTACCATTCATGAGCATGGGGTAGCGCAGAGGCTGGCATATTGCTAGGTACCTGTCATAGGCCATCAAGGTGTAGAGGAAGCACTGGGTGCTGCCCAGGAAATGAAAGGCATATAACTGAGCCACACAACCACCAAATGGGATGGCCTTGCTGCAGGGAGTGAAATTTAGAATAATTCGAGGAACAATGACTGAGGAGAGCCACATGTCCAGGAATGAGAGCACACCCAGAAGCACGTACATGGGGCGAGCATGGAGCTTTGGGTCAGCCCACACAGTGAGCAGAATGAGCAGGTTCCCCAGCTGAGTGAGGATGTAAATGATGAAGAAGACCAGGAAGAGGAGGATCCTCATATTTTGGGGGTGAGGTAAGCCCAGGAGAATGAAATCTGTGACCACGGTGTCCAGGGATGTGTTTTTGGTCTTTCTCATGTTCCTTCTGTATTCTGCTAAGATGAATGGTGAAGTCAGACAAGGGAAATACAACACAAGGAGGTGTAAGAATGCTTTTTTGTCTGATGACCAGAGTCTAGGACAGCCATGGGCAAACTACGGCCCGCTGGCCGGATCCAGCCCATTTGAAATGAATAAAACTAAAAAAACAACAAAAAACCTTACCCTTTTATGTAATAATGTTTACTTTGAATTTATAGTAGTTCACACAAACACTCCGTCCATGCTTTTGTTCCGGCCCTCTGGTCCAGTTTAAAAACCCATTGTGGGTATGCCAAAAGGTAGTAGGTTCCATCCTCGGTCAGGGAAAGTATGAGGAGCAACTGATTGATGTTTCTCTCTCCCTCTCTCCCTCTTTCTTGCTCTCTATAAGGTCAATTAGAAAGTACAAATAAAAATAAAATGAATGTAAAGAATTACAACTTTTAAAGTACAGGTTAAATTTATTAAAAGTTTATATCTTACATCTATAATAATAAAAGGGTAATATGCTAATTAACCAGACATCCTTCTGGACGTCCTTCCTGACAAAGCCGGGGCTGGAGGGAAGCCAGCCTGGGTCCCAGAGGAATGCTGGTGCTGGCAGCCAGGGGGAGGAAGGCTTACTATTGCATGAATTTTTGTGCATTGGGCCTCTAGTTAATAATAATAATAGTGTTAATGCATTTGATGGGTCTATGCCCAAAAGGGAATCATAGAGAAGTGGGTTCCGGTGTTACGGAGCAGTGCAGAACAATTACTCCACAATTACTATCCCCATTGTTGGTCTCTGAGTTATCTTTAAAATGTCTCCTTCAA
>NW_006296629.1:212006-212558 GCF_000327345.1 Myotis davidii | reverse complement strand
AGACCGTACCCTTTTATGTAATGATGTTTACTTTGAATTTATATTAGTTCACACAAACACTCCATCCATGCTTTTGTTCCGGCCCTCTGGTCCAGTTTAAAAACCCATTGTGGCCCTCGAGCAAAAAGTTTGCCCACCCCTGGAGGTAAACAAAGGATTTCTATATTTTAAGTGGAAAGCATTTGCTACTAATCACCTACGTTTGCTTGGCAAGACAAGTCGTCAGAGGCTGCTTACTTTCTAGCTGCCCTGAAATGCACCTTCTATGGAAAACACTACAACAAGTGTTGAAAGCCAAGGCACTATCTGTAATAAAAAAAGGGTAATATGCTAATTTGACTGGATGTCTTCTGGACGACATTCTGGACATCCTTCCTGACAAAGCCGGGGCTGGAGGGAAGCCAGCCTGGGTCCTGGGTGTCTGCTGGCGGCCCAGGGGAAGCCAGCTGGGTCCTGGGTGCCAGTGGGTGGCCCGGGGGGGGGAACAGAGGAAGGAAGGTCTACTCTTGCACGAAATTTCATGCATCGAGTATATTGCAAAAATGGCCACCC
>NW_006296629.1:211019-211684 GCF_000327345.1 Myotis davidii | reverse complement strand
GGAAGCCAGCCTGGGTCCTGGGTGCCTGGGGGCGGCCAGAGAATGGAAGCAGCCTGGGTCCCAGAGGAATGCTGGTGCTGGCAGCCAGGGGGAGGAAGGCTTACTATTGCATGAATTTTTGTGCATTGGGCCTCTAGTTAATAATAATAATAGTGTTAATGCATTTGATGGGTCTATGCCCAAAAGGGAATCATAGAGAAGTGGGTTCCAGTGTTATGGAGCAGTGCAGAACAATTACTCCACAATTACCATCCCTATTGTTGGTCTCTGACTTATCCTTAAAATGTCTCCTTTGATGATATACAAGAATCTTTGTGATTTAAACCTTGCATATTCCTAGTCTTTTTTCCCTTGGTTCCCTCAGAGCACCACACCCTTCTTCTTTCTGGACCTACTCTTTCTGGAGTTTCCTTATTCATCCTAACAGCCTCATTCCTCAGGATTCACTTTGGCTGCCACCTGCTTTGGGAAGAGTTTTCCTTTAGAAAACAGTCTTCTGGGAGATAAGAGTTTATATTATAAAAGGCAATTGCAGTATCATGTAATAAGAGCTATTTGCTTAAATGCTCATTGGTTTCTTCTACTAGGTTACAAACTCCTTTAGAACAAAACCATAGTCTATTTTTTTTAATGTTTCTTCAGCACCTGCCTTAGTACTTGGCAAT
>NW_006296629.1:207481-210631 GCF_000327345.1 Myotis davidii | reverse complement strand
ACATTGAAAAATCAATCACTAAATATATCCTTTTACAAACACTAATCTCAAACATATTTAATCTTCATTATTATTTAACCTTCAAGTAAGTTGACTAAGTGTGGTCATCACTGGGAAAAGAAGGGTGAAGTATGCCATACTTGAGTTTGCTCAGTAATGCTGAATCTGATGCATCATTTACATTTACACTTATATTGAACTGGAAATTAAGTCTTTGCTCTTGGCTTTATTTCCTCCCTCAAATTGGGAAAAGAAAAAATAAATGTTTAAAATTCAATTCAAAGAAGAAAGTTCTCAACTCTGGAGAAAGGCCAATTTAATTAAAAATTAATATGCCTAACTTATTAACTCTGTGAATAGAGGCTCAATGAGGTAAGGAAGAAGGTGGGGGAAAGACATAGACTAAATACAATTTTTGACAAAGTTACTGAAACTTTTAAAGTCTAGAAATTAAGTCTTTCCTCCTATTGTGAATTGATGGGGCTTTAGGAATGCTTCCCTTCTTGGACTCACATGGACACGGCAGCAAAACCTGGAGGAGACTGTTCTTTCTCAGGTAGAATAGCGCAGTGGGCGAAGAAAGTGTCTTTCAGAGCATCTCCTAGGCTTGTGATGATGCTGGATCTCTGCTTTGGAGTGGAATTAAAATCGTCCAGGTGATGGACACATTGAGTATTTTAATAATCTATCAGCCCCCTTGCCCTTGGAGGCTCTTTATAGATTGCGACTTCTCTACCTCAGTGACTTAAATTTTACATCAATTATGTTATTGGCTGTATTGTCTTTGATAGAGTCTTTTCTAAAAAAAAAAAAAATTTGTCAAGAGATTTATAGAAAACTACGTACCTCTTGAGAGTTCTACCTTGAAACATTTCCCCATGAGACATTCATTCCCTTGATCCTCATTGTATTTTGTTTTGGCAGCAAGCAGGAATCATTTCTACATGTCTAGAAAGTACACCATGAGGAACAGCATGATCTTGCTGAATGACCTCCAATTTTGTGATTCCTTTCTTTAAAGTGTTGTGGGATCACATATTTACCCACATTATCTCCAGAAATACATTGAAAATGTACTTAATTTTCAATAATTGAGCTAATCTCCCCCTCCCATGTTTTGATCTCTCTGAATCTATATAATAAAAGCCTAAGTGATCCTTACTGTGGAATGACCGGAACCACCGGTCGGTTGCTATGATGTGCATTGACCACCAGGGGGAAGACTCTCAATGCAGCAGCTGTCGCCCCCACCCCCGTGGTCAGTGCACTCACAGTGGGGGGGGCGGTGGTGGTGGTGGTAATGCTGCTCAGCCAAAAGCTGGGATCACTGGTGAGCGCAGCAGTGGCGGCGGGAGCCTCTTCCACCTCCGCAGCAGTGCTAAGGAGCAGTGAACAGGCGGGTGGTGAGGAGCAAGGGATCCTGGACTGCGAGAGGGTGCAGGTCAGGCTGAGGGACACCCTCCCCCCGAGTGCACAAATTTTGTGCACTGGGCCTCTAGTATTGATATAAACAACCCTAAATTTAGGTAAGTTGAGTAAAATTTAGTTACCTCCAGTTTAGTCTTGAGGACTCCATTGTTCTCATTGCAGTAGAGACAGAGGATGGTTTCAAATAGTTGGAGTACTCCTTGGATATTGCTCTCTTTGTTGGGGTTTGGCAGGTTTGGTAGACAACTTGGTCCCATCTAAAATTATGGGGTGATTTTCTCCCCCACAAACTTATCTGGAATCAGTTGTGTGCTGGGTTTTGTTTGTACTTTCTTACAATAGCTTTCTGTTCTTGGCCTCAAGTCTGAAAGTCACTGCATGCAATGGTGACTTTGCTTTGACTTCAGCTGCTGCATGTCATTCCCAATACTTTTCTGTCTTTCCTGGCAAATATACAAGCATGGGTGGGCTTGAGAAGTTCTGTTAAGTTCTGAGTGTATGCCTGCTTATACCTCTAATTATAAACTTGTTTAGAATAATGTAGCAGAGGACTCTGAAAGTTAATTCTAGTATTTCTGATCCTTGGATTTCTAGAAGGATGGTTGAACTGCTCTCTCTTTTGTTGTTGTTAATCTTCACCAGAGGATACTTTTTCCATTGATTTTTAGACTGAATACTGGGGCGGGGACTGAACCTGCAATACAGGTCCATGTCCTTGAGTGGGAAACGAATCTAAGACCCTTTAGTGTGCAGGCTGACACTCTTTTTTCTTTTTCTTTTTTCTTTTCTTTTCTTTTTTTTAAAATTAAATCTTTATTTAATTTTATTACAGATTATTACATTTGTTCCTCTTTTTCCCCCCCATAATTCCCCTCCTCCCAGTTCCCGTCCCACCCTCTGCCCTCACTCCCCACCCACTGTCCTCATCCATAGGTGCACGTTTTTTGTCCAGTCTCTTCCCGCATCTCCCACACCCCTTGCCCCGCCCCAAGAATAGTCAGTCCATTCCCTTTCTATGTCCCTGATTCTATTATGATCACCAGATTATTTATTCACTTGATTCTTAGATTCACTTGTTGATAGATGCATGTTTGTTGTTCATAATTTGTATCTTTACCTTTTTCTTCTTCTTCCTCTTCTTAAAAAATACCCTTCAGCATTTCATATAATACTGGTTTGGTGTTGATAAACTCCTTTAGCTTTTTCTTATCTGTGAAGCTCTTTATCTGACCATCAATTCTAAATTATCGCTTTTCTGGGTAGAGGAATTTTGGTTGTAACATCTTGCTATTCATCACTTTGAATATTTCTTGCCACTCCCTCTGGCCTGAAAAGTTTCTGTTGAGAAGTCAGCTGACAGTCTCATGGGAGCTCCCTTGTAGGTAACTAACTGCTTTTTTCTTGCTGCTTTTAAGATTCTCTCTTTCTCTTTAACCCTTGCCATTTTAATTATGATGTGGCTTGGTGTGGGCCTCTTTGGGTTCCTTTTGTCTGGGATTCTCTGCACTTCCTGGACTTGTAAGTCTATTTGTTTCACCAGGTAGGTGAAAAAAGTTTTCTGTCACTATTTTTTCAAATATGTTTTCAATATCTTGCTCTCTCTCTTCTTCTGGCACCCCCAAAATGTTGGTACTTTTGAAGTTGTCTCAGAGGCTCCTTACACTATCTTCATATTTTTGGATCCTTTTTTCTTTTTCTTTTTACAGTTGGGTGTTTTTTGCT
>NW_006296629.1:202032-207197 GCF_000327345.1 Myotis davidii | reverse complement strand
CCATACAGTCCCGCTTCTCCCTTTTGAGTCTGGGTCCCTAGAGACTCGCCCAGCTCTGGAGCTCAGAGTCTGAAGCTCCCTCCCGATTGAAAACAACAACCGCGCCCTCCGCCACCAGCCCGCTCCGCGCGCACTCTGCATCTGAGAATTTCACTTCAGCACTGCACCTCCTCTGAGTCTGGGTATGATATTCTCTTTCCTCCTAGTTGTAGAACTTCCACTCAGCCAGCCTTCCTGTGGTTCTGGATGATGTCCGTTCCGTCTTTTAGGTGTAATTTGAATTGGTTGTTCGAGGCAGCAATCTCCGGCGTTAACCTATGCCGCCATCTTGGTTTCTGCAGGCTGACACTCTTAACAACTGAGCAACACTGGCCAGGGCCTGCTCTCTCTCTTTCTTCTCTTTCCCCTCCTCATCCTATTATCCTGTGGTCCTAAGGATGGAAGATAGAATTTGTCTTTCGAGAAAGCTCATTATTCAAAGGAAGGACTCCTTGGTGAGTAGTTTAGTTTATGCAATGGCAAGTCATATACTTGTTCATTTATCCTTGGAGGGCTCTAAAACTTGTGAAGTAAAGCGAAATGCCTCAGCTTGCGATATTAAGATTCCATTTAATTCTGAAAAAATCTGTCCTTATTTTTGTATTTCTTGGAGGAATTAGTTTGATATTATTTAAATTTTTGTGCTCCAAAGTTGGAGCAGTTTGGTGAGTGCAGCATCTGTGGACTTAAGGAGTGAAGGGAAGATTGAGGAGAACTTCTCTCTATGGAACAGAAGACTGAGGTCATGCAATGAGGTAGAGGGTGGAGGTGGGAAAGACATGGCCAATAGCGAATTCCCATAAAAGTACTGGACAATGAACATGAAGAAGAGTAAAATTTGGTATTCAGTTTAAAGATTTTCTTTTTCTGAATTGTAATTCTTGTATGCTACCCAAAAGTCTTGATGTTAGTTAAGCATTATAGCCTATATATTCTATATGTAGAGGGAAATACAGATTTTTCCCCTTATGTGTGAATTCTGCTTTCTCTACATCTTAGTACATATACTTATTTCTATATATTTTTCCCTTTAGCTTTGGATGCTTGTGTTTTTCTACCAGTTAATTTTGGTTCATCCTTTTGGGATAAATAGAGTAAGAGGGACTTAGTGGTAGGAGCTAGGAAATTAAGGTAAAGTGAATGTTTTTCATGCAAAAAACAAATTTATTGAGCACCTAATATGTGCTAGGCTCTCTTTCAGTTTCTGGAGTGCATACCTGAATAAAAGATCCCTGAACTCATGCAAGTATAGGAGAAATAAACTTGACCCTCAGAACTGGACTTCATTGTCTTTAGGAGCAAGAAAACTGAGATGTATAAAAACAACGCTGATGTCATGTGCTTATTATAATTTTATAGTATATGGAAGGACACTTGACTTTGGATGGTGAATGCATAATATAATATACAGATGATGTATTTTAGAGTTATACACTTGAAACTTATATAATTTTATTAACCAATGTCTCCCCAATAAATTCAATAAAAAATTTTAAAATTTTATAATATGAATTAGTCATGAGCTGAGTAAGGGTCAGATAATTACAAGACTACTAGTCAAGTTATCCAAAGAATATTTTTAAAAATATATTTTTATTGATTTCAGAGCAGAATGGGGAGGGAGAGAGACAGAGAAACATCAATGATGAGAGTCATTGGTTATCTGTCCCCTGCATGCCCCGCACTGGGAATTGAGCCCACAACCCTGGCATGTGCCCTGACTGGGAATTGAATTGTGACTTCCTGTTTCATAGGTTGATGCTCAACAACTGAGCCACACTGGCTGGACTATCTAAAAAACTTAATTTTCAAATTACTCAAAGATATCTGGGTTCATAATGGGAGACTCCAAGATATAAAAGCAGAATGATACTGAGCATTTGAATGGAGAATTTAACACTGAAGCAAATGACTTATGTGCTATTAAAAAATAAAAATTCAAGCACCTCATTGAGATGAGTAGGGAGATAGATTCTAAAAGAGTTCTAGCAAATAGTGAATGGTAAATGGAAATAAACTATAGAATATCAACTATCTTAAATTTGAAGACATGTAAGTTATTGATATCTTCTTTACTCAGCATGCTATCCTTGTATTTAATTAAATGACTATGAGGAATATGCATAAGGACTTACATAGGTTCATTCTGATCTTGTTTTTATACCTATTTCCCCCTAAAGTTTTAAGTTTTTAAAACCACATGTTTTTCAACCACAGAGATTTTCAAGAAGGAGCAACACCTCTCTTTATATGTCTGTCAATAGAATTTCTCTCCTCTAGCTGACCTTTCCCCATTTCCACCTGGGTGTTAGAGCTGGAGCAAGTCATTATTAGAGGGTAGGAACCAAGGTATTTGGAATTACTGTGGAGTCAGACTGCGGAGTCAGCTCAGCTGTCACATTCAAAGAGCAGTAGCTGTGTAAAGTATCAGGAGTCGGAAACTTCTAAGTTCAACCCTGGCTCCACAGGTGCTCAGATAAAATCTCACAGCATAAAAGAAGGTAGGTTCTCAAGATTAGGAGGAATTTGGAGTGCATCTAATTCAATGATCTACTATGTTTATTGTGAAGCTTCCTGAGCTCTGATGTTTGAACATCTCTCCACCTTGTTCCCTTGGGTATGTAGGAATGAATCCAATTTTCGTGTCCTTTGCCTTGAGACGTTTGGTGCTCTCTGTTCTCCTCAGCGTGAGCAAGATAGAACATCCTGGTCCAGTTATTTTCTAGTCCTTGTGGTGTCTGTGGAGTTTCCAGAGCCATACGATACTCAGATGTCTGGAGCATGTTCTCACTGTGGCAGTTAAATTCTCTTTAGATCTTGTTCCTGGAAAAAATAACCGAAAGAGTGGTGGTAGAAGATACCCTCATCAACAAGAGTATACCCTACCTCAGGGTAATTGTTCACTGTTACATATGTAGCTCAGGAAAACCTAGACATCTATAGGGCTGTATATAAGTGTGTCATTACTCTGGAGGAGAGGACTTGGGAAAGTTATGAGACCCTTTTCCTCCTGGCTCTCCTAATTTCCCCCACCTTTGTCTTATCTGGTCTAGGGGTGGTAAATAGTTTGAATGTCACTAAGCCCCAGATTACTCAATTTTTTTGTGTGTGATTCCCTTAATCCCACATCTTTGTAAATAGAAACCCTCCTCAAATTATCTTGTTTTGAGTGTGCCATATATTTTCTTTTGGGAAATCAGAACCATCCATATGTCTTAAGAGTTACTTGCATGTGTACTCTGGGGTTCAGGGCATTGAAGGAAATCAGTTGAAAGAAATATAAAGGCCAAGATCTTCATTAAAAATTTTTTAAAAAAGAAATTATGAAGGCATAGTTTGACACTCTTTTAAGAAAAGTCCCTAAGAAGTTAGACAATATGGACTTGGATGGGAAGTGTATTCCACATAGAAGAGAGAGGTTGGCAAGCAAGTATTGGGCATGCTCAAGGAATGGTAGTAAAGCAGTGAGGATGGGAGAGGGAAAGGAGAGTAGAGATGTCTTGGGAAACAAGGTTTGTTGGGTCCAGATATTTTTTGGACTTTAAATTCCAGATTAAGGAGACTGGCTTTATTTTACATTCATTGGAGAGTCTTACAAACTGTATGTTTCAGAAGGATACTTTTGACTGTGATGTGGATAAGGAAGGAAAAGGACAAAAGATTATTTAGGAATTAAGAGAGACATTCTAAAAGTAAGGAGACAGATTTTAATGTCTGAGCTCATGGGAAGAGTGAGGGACAGGAGGGAAATATAAATGGTCCAGTATTTTCAGGTTTAAGTGCTTTTAAATGTTTATGACATGCACAAACAAAGAAACAGAATTTATAGAAGTCTAGGGTTTAGGGACAGAAATAATGAAAAAAGGGTTAGGCCAAACATTATGCCATTTTTTTCCTCTTTTGCATTTTCTGGCATAATGTAATTCTGAAGAGGTTGACACATTCTCATTCTATTCAAGCTTTGATAAGGCATTTTCTTATACAACAAAATAGAAGTGGTAGAAGTAAAATATTTATATTTCTAAACAAATAATGTAAAACATTTTGAACCAGTTTAATGAGATGAAAAGATTATGAATCCAAAGAGTTCAGAAGTTTCTTCTAAATAGAATTAAATTGAGTTTAATTCATTAACAGTTTATTGAATGTTGCCACATGCTGCAGTAGCTCAAAAGAGTAGTCGTGACAGTGATGTAGGTGGTTCCTGAGCCTATAGTTACTTATTTTCACTTGCAGCCCCTCGACCTGCTATTCTCTTCAGAGCAGACTTCACTTCCTGGTTCCTCAGTGTATAGATGAGGGGGTTCAGAAATGGAGTGATAACAGTGTAAAACACAGCCACTGCCCCATCCAGGGGACTCTTAGATCCAGCCCGAAGGTAAATGAAAATACAGGGGACATAGTAGACGGTGACCACAGTTAGATGGGAGCCACAGGTGGAGAAGGCCCGCCGTCGCCCATCAGCAGTGCAGTTGGGTCAGCACAGGCCAGTCTCAATACTGCAGGGATGTCACAGAAAAAATAATCCACTTGGTTGGGCCCACAGAAGGGCAGACGGAAAGTCAAGGTGGCTTGGATAGATCCATGGATGGAGCCAGCCACCCAAGCTCCAGCCACAAGGATGGTGCATAACTTACCATTCATGAGCATGGGGTAGCGCAGAGGCTGGCATATTGCCAGGTACCTGTCGTAGGCCATCAAGGTGTAGAGGAAGCACTGGGTGCTGCCCAGGAAATGAAAGAAATACAACTGAGCTACACAACCACCAAAAGGTATTGCTTTGTTGGCAGGAGTAAAGTCCAATATTAGACGAGGAACAATGACTGAGGAGAGCCACATGTCCAGGAATGAGAGCACACCCAGAAGCACGTACATGGGGCGAGCATGGAGCTTTGGGTCAGCCCACACAGTGAGCAGAATGAGCAGGTTCCCCAGCTGAGTGAGGATGTAAATGATGAAGAAGACCAGGAAGAGGAGGATCCTCATATTTTGGGGGTGAGGTAAGCCCAGGAGAATGAAATCTGTGACCACGGTGTCCAGAGATGTGTTTTTGGTCTTTCTCATGTTCCTTCTGTATTCTGCTAAGATGAATGGTGAAGTCAGACAAGGGAAATACAACACACAGA
>NW_006296629.1:194105-201673 GCF_000327345.1 Myotis davidii | reverse complement strand
CTCCCCTACATATTGCTCCCTTCATCATTTTTCCTTTATAAGGCTTTCTTGATCCCCAGGGACCATGCTAACACTTTTCAGAGCACGCAACCCATTATATTGCTATTGCCAAATTTCTTAAGTAACATCTTAGAACATCCTTCTATCATTCTTGGTTAGAATATCCATAATTAGGGAAAACACAAGAAGCAACCAATACATGCATAAATAAGGGGAACTACAAAATCTCTCTCCCCGCCCCTTTTCTTTCTCTCTCTCAAATCAATAAATAATGGTCCCATCTAGTACAGTACAGGTGATAATTATTTTCTGAATGACTGAATGGCTGATTGAATGGATGTTGCCCAACCCCACGCATCTGATACAGTGCTTCTTACTCTCCTTGATCTTGTTTGCCGGTCCCTTGGCTCACCTGGCTGGCTAGGGACCATCTTACTCTAATACAATAGGGGTCTAGTTTTATTATAACAAATTCCATGGATCATTTATGTTTGTTTACATTGATTGATAGATTTATGTGGTCCATTGGTTTGGGATTGGATTTTTTGGTACAGAGGAATTATTATTGTTTATTATTTACGGAGGACTTGATCTTTAGTTTATATATATAAAACTTGAAGTACCTAATTCAGATGATAAGAAAAGATAGAGGGATAAAATGTGTTTGTTCCACTCCTTCTGTTGAATATCCCTACACTAGAGAGTTTGAGATACATTCATCTGTCATTTAACCATAAAATATCTTGTAATTTAAATGACTATTTTCAGGAAGCAATTAAAATTGTAAGAGACTTTTACCTATTTAATCTCCATCGTAAAATTATATTGGTTATTTTCTAAAATAACTTAATTCCTTTATCAACATTTCAGGTCTATCAATAGTAATAATAATACTTATAATTGGCTCTTCAGGATCCACAGAAAATGTTAAACATGCCCTTTGCCACAAAGGAAGAAGAAATACCAGATGTTTACTGCTTGAGTTTCAGGAGGACACCTTGGTTTATTTGAAAATGGATGAGGCCCTGACGTGGTAGTTCACTTGGTTAGAACATCCTTCTATCATTCTTGATTAGAACGTCCATAATTAGGGAAAACACAAGAAACAACCAATACATGCATAAATAAGGGGAACTACAAAATCTCTCTCTCTCTCTCTCTCTCTCTCTCTCTCTCTTCTTTCTCTCTCTCAAATCAATAAATAAAAATTAAAAAAAGAAAATTAATGGTAAGACTATTTCTTATTTCTTTAGCGAGGGTATAGAAAAGAGACAGAAAGAATTAAGATAAGGTTAGACATAAAATACCACTAATGAGCGAAAGTAACATTTTTGTCAATACATACATATAATATCAATGTGTTTCTACTTAGGCAAATTATATATTCCTGAAGTGTTTTATAAAATTAATTGTATATCAAATCAGTTAAAACTACTACTTGGGGGAGTATTTGAAGGATTTCCATAATGCATATTGATTATGGTGCAAAAACTTCCCTTAATTTATTTGCTTTGCCAGTCTTCTGTTTCCCACTTGTTGTGCATACATCCGATTCCACTTCTCCCAGGTGCCCTGTTGGAAGAAAGCTCCTTTACCTTCTCAGTTCTGAGTGCCCTGACTCGGTAGGACCAGGAAACAGAGGTGGGTTATGGCTGGTGGGTGTGAGGCTAGGTTACCTTTACGGGCCGTCTGGGCAGAAGATGGAGGTTTTGACGTGGGGCGTGGTGTTAGGGGTTGCAGAGGAGTGCAGTCTGGTGCAGCGAGGTGAGCAGAGTGGATATCCAGAAGGTGGGATTTTGGAGAGAACAGTCTCCTCCCCACAGTCTCTGCTGTTCCCCCTTCTCCTTCTGGTAGATTCTTGTGTCCACTATGGAAATAATTTTAGATTATCTATCTTTAGGTAGCCAAAGAATTTACAAATTTTAGACTATTTGATGTTGCTAAAACCATGTAAAAATAGTTGGAATTTAAATATGAAAGCACATAAAAACAGCACGAGGTTAAAATTCAGTATGAAAACTATCTGCAAATAAGGGCCTACTGACATTAGAGGATAAACCATACTTGTTTAAAAAGCAATTATCCTGGAAACTCTAGGGAAAGGCTGTGGGGACAGTGTGAAAGAGTGGTATTGAGAAGATAAGGATGGGTTTGGGAGTTGCCAAGAGCACTTTTTAGAGAACTCAATAGAGCCATGGGATCATTAGATAGGCTGCTTTCTGTGCACTCTGCCGCCCCCCCCGCCCCTCCCCCCCTCAATTAGGCCAGTTTGGTGTGAGCATATCCAGCTATTTTAAACTTTTGATTTTTACAGTGAACTTTGGGATCTGGGCCATTAGGGAACATTATGAGATCCCAAAGATGAGGAATGAAGACTGGTCCAGTGTGTGTTAGACATTCTCAGATCAAAGGACTTCTAGTTATCATTGGGAAAAGACCCAGCCCCAATCTGTTTCTGGAAAGATTTCCCTTCCTTCACATTCATTTAGTTAGAGATCCAGGTAGAGCTAGGGCAGAGTAAGGGAAATGGGTAGAGTTTGGGGTACCCTAGATATATTTTACCTCTTTCCACAAGAGGATATTCTTGCCATTCTACCAAAAGCTTTAAAAAATGAGCTTGCTGAAAGAAAGGCACTTTGTATTCTTACTGGAGACAGAAAAAGTTACCAATTAGGCCCGTGTTCACAGAATTACCAGGCTCTACTTCACAACGTCTATGACTTTATCACTGCCCAACTTTGCCCTTTATCAGTGCACTGAGAGAGAGAGAGAGAGAGAGAGAGATAAAGAGAGAGAATGAAAATAAAATAGTGATAAGATTTATTTTTTCAACACACACAAAAAAGAAATTCCCTACATTTGGAAAGAAGAAACATAATTCTAGCAGTTTGGTAAAGAGCCGGTGAGAAGATGGAGAAAAGGAACCGGCTAAATTTATATTTGAATAAAATAACAGAAGAATTTAAAGTTTCAAAATTAATGGCCTCATTCTGAACAGAGCTGGTTTCAAGCTTGCTTTTCCATCCTCTTAGACTCACATGCACAGAGCTGCAAAATCGTGGAGGAGGCAGGCTGTCTTTGAGTGGATGGTCCAGCAGAGAGAGAGATGTCCTTCAGAGATTCAGGATAGCTGATTGCAAAGGGGTCCTGTGACTGTTTTGGAAAGGCTTTAGAATTCTTTCAGGAGTTTACCTGAAACAAGTGTTCAGAATCTCTGAGAGCACCTGCCTTTCAGAGCTCTTCCAAGATTTCTATATTGCTTGAGTCATATTTTACATTTGTTTTCATCAGCTGTTGCCTCTCTTACTACAAATAATAATTAAAAAAACATTGTCAAGAGAGTTGAAGAAAAATTCTAATCTCAGGGGGAATTCTATTCTAAAGTAGTATTTCCCTAATGAGATCTTCCCTACCCAAATCTTTATTATTTTGTCTTGAGAGAGAACAGCAGCAAACATTTCTAGTAGGTCCCTGGAAAGGGGGCTGCAGGGAATAACCTTGTCAGTATACTAGTAGTTTTGGATGGCTTACAGTTTCTTAGAGGTGATGTGAAGTCTCAATTGATCACTGTCCCCCCCAAATATTTATCAGGGTTCCTCCATCATCCCTTCTAGTTTCTGTTCAGATGTTACCTAATTAGTGAGAGCACTCTCTATCTTTAATCCTCCTGCAAGGATATGTTTTTATTGATTTTTAGAAAGAAAGTAAGGGGGGGGGGAGAGAGAGACCGAGAGAGAGTGAGAGAGAGAGAGAGAGAGAGAGAGAGAGAGAGAGAGAGAGAGAGAGAGAGAGAGAGAGAGAGAGAGAGAGAGAGAGAGAGAGAGAGAGAGAGAGAGAGAGATCAATGTGACTGGGAATCAAACCCAAACCTTTTTAGTGTGTGGGATGACAGTCCAACCAACTGAGTCACTTGGCCAGGGCAGTGAGATATCTCTCTCTCTCTCTCTCTCTCTCTCTCTCTCTCTCTCTCTCTCTTTTTTAATCTCTTTTATTGCTTAAAATATTACAAAGAGTATTACATATGAGTGAGATCTCTCTTGACCTTCCTCTTTTTCTTTCCCTGTGTTATTTTTCTCAGAAGCACTTACCACCATCTGACATATTATATTTGCTCATATACTGGTTTATTGTTTGTCTCCCTTCACTAGAATGTAGACTTCACAAGAAGAGGTTGGTTTACTTACTATGGAATCCCCAACACTACCACATTGCCTGGAACATAGTAGTGTCTCAAAGAAACCCCACATTTTTGAATAAATGGATAAGAGAAACCACCACACATATTAAATGCTGTGACAGAAAAAAGAGCTGTGCTTTTAAATATGAACCTCCAAATTAAAGTTACCAGGTGTCAATTTGATACCAAATTGATTCTCACATTCATTGCAGGTCTAGGTAGCATATACTAATTAGTACAGTGCAAGTAGCTTTGGGTATTCATTTGTTTCTTTTACAAAAGTTAATGTTAATTAGTGGGGAATTGGCTAGCAATGAAGAAATGAAGCCTGGAGTGTGATATAAAAGGATGTAACTGGACAAAGACTAGCTGATTCCTAAGATTCTTTTAAATTTTAGATTATTAAAAACTAGAGGCCCGGTGCACAAAATTCATGCACGGGGCAGTGTGTCCCTCAGCCCAGCCTGCACCTTCTCCAATCTGGGACCCTTTGGGGGACATCCCTCTCACAATCGAGGACTGCTGGCTCCCAACCGCTTGCCTGCCTGCCTGCCTGATTGCACCTAACCGCTTCTGCCTGCCAACCTGATAACCCCCTAACCACTCCCCTGCTAGCCTGATTGCCCCTAACTGCCTTCCCCTGATGGCCTGATTGCCTGTAACTGCCCTCCCCTGCAGGCCATCTAAGGGTGGCCATCTTGTGTCCACATGGGGGTGGCCAGCTTTGACCACATGAGGGCAGCCATCTTGTGTGTTGGAGTGATGGTCAATTTGCATATTACCTTTTTATTAGATAGGATGTTTAGCACTTTGTAAGTGTATGTGTGTAACCTTGCAAACCTATATCTGGCCACAAGATGGCAGTATTAGCTGTGTTAAAACCAAGTTCTGTACTGTGTCTGCTATATGGAGTAAACCCAGAGGAATCATGAGAGATATAAATTCCTTTAGCAAAAATACTGTATGTGAGGGGTACATACATTAGCTTGGGAAAACTAAGTGTCAAAGACATAACTTTTTTTTGGTGAAAATTGGGAAATAGTTTGAAATCTTCCTTCCTTCCTTCCTTCCTTCCTTCCTTCCTTCCTTCCTTCCTTCTTTCCTTCCTTCCTTCCTTTCTTCCTTCCTTTCTTCCCTCCCTTCTAGTTCTTTTCTTTTTTCCTTTCTTCCTTTCCTTCCTTCCTTCTTTCTTTCTTTCTTTCTTTCTTTCTTTCTTCCTTCCTTCCTTCCTTCCTTCCTTCCTTCCATTTCCTTTTTTTCAAATTCTCATTTTATTACATAAAAAAATGACAGGTCAAATGAAACAGAGATGTAAAAGAAAAATGGTTAATATTCTCACCATTTCCGTTAAATCTCAATCTTCTGAAGTGACTAATGTTAATAGTTTCCTTTCTTGTTTCACATTTCTTTCTCTATACATATGTACGGAAGATATATTGTATTCCTTTAGATATTTAAAAAAACCTCATTGACTGTTGGGAGATACATTTAGATGGTAGAAAACCTCTCCCATCTCTTCTCTTCGGTACTGTCACAAATATCACCACTACACCACACACACACACACACACACACATATGCACCCTACAAATAAAGTGTGCATAACCCCCCTCTATTAGCACCCTTTTCCACTTTCTCCTGTTTTGAGAAAGAGAAACTTGGTATAGAGAAATTGACCACTTCTGACTTTGCTTTATGTCATTTTTCTCATTTCTTATCTCTGTTCTTTGCCACACAATTCTAATGTTCAATGTTCACAAAATCACTTGGACTAAAACCTGTGGATTCATACATAGAAAATTTTCATGTGAATACACACTTGTACAATGGAACCCAGAGCAGCTTGGATGAAAGCTTAACATCATCCCTTCAAGAAAGGAGCTCCTCCCCTTGCTTTTTTTTCTAGGTTTTGCATCTAGATTGAACTTCTTCCCTCACTGACAGGGAGGGGAGGTGGGAGTGGACCTTCTGCTGGCTATGGGGATGCAGTGCCTGGCTCATGGTGTCCTGCCGCAGATGTGGGGAGTTTTCCTTCTTTGTGCTTTTCTGACAATGGGAGGTAAGTCTCCAGTTAATAGGAATCGTTGCTGGGAATGTTTGAAATAACTTTCTTACAGCTAAATTCAATGATTGCAACTTCTCACACTTGTCATAGAAGAGTCTTTCCTGATACACATTTTCCATATGTGGTGCTAATTGTCCCGGTTCTCATCCTCACCCTTCTCCTCCTCCTTTTACCATAGTTTGTTTCTATCTAAGGAACTTCTCTACCAATGGCAGTTTTTTGTGACTACATGGAAACGAAGCCTTTTAATAATGATGTGGCTTCCAGGAGTGCTGCCCTGGTAATGGTCATGTGTCTTCTCATAGGCACCACGGGACAAGGCGTTCAGCAGCCCCCTGAGCTGACAGCTATGGAAGGAGCTTCTGTCCAGGTTAACTGCACGTACCAGACACCTGGGTTCAATGGGCTGTTCTGGTACCAACAACATGATGGCGGGGCACCCATATTTCTCTTTTACAACGTCCTGGATGGTTTGAACAAGAGAGGTCGTTTTTCCTCATTCCTTAGTCACTCTGATACATACAGTTACCTCCTTCTGAGGGAGCTCCAGATGAAAGACACTGCCTCTTACCTCTGTGCTGTGATAGACACGTTGACTATGAGGCCCCTGCAGCTGCACCAAAATTCAAAAGGCAGCCATGGCAGTGAGAAGTTCTATTTCCTAAGTATGTGCCTGCTGTGACTTAAGATGAAATTTTAGAACCAGACTGCCTGGATTTGAAGCTCATTTTAAGATTTTCCTTCCCTGCTTTGTAATTCTTTTATATTGTCTTCCTATTTTCAATTAAGTTTGTTACATGTTATAGCCTACTACTATCAGCTAGATTTAAGTAGGAGTGGTGAATGTCCAGCCTGAGGGCCTTATAAGGCCTGAGAAATCATTTGGTCTGGCCCTGCCAAGGCAACTTCAGGAGGGACTCAAAATTCAATAAATCTAGGTATTTATTCATAGCAACATAAATTCATATTAAGTGAATTATATTAAGGGAATGATGTTATAAATATCCAAATGGTTCCCCACCCCTAGTAGAGAATAAGTAATTATTGCTGTGGCTTTGTCCCTATACAAGACAAAGCTGATCAAGGCTTAGAATTAGATGGTCAAATTGTAGGATATTTGGATATCAAAAGTGAAGGCTGCCTAAGTTAAAATAAGGTATAGTCAGTCACATGTTACATAATTTGTTTGGAATAAAAGATTAAGCAAAATTCTCTTTGGGTGAACTTTTGAGATGAAATTTGGATGGACATAATTGTGTTGGAAAGCAATGTAACATTATGAATCAAGGTCATTAAAATGCATATATTTCTTTTACTGGGAACTCA
>NW_006296629.1:193546-194069 GCF_000327345.1 Myotis davidii | reverse complement strand
CTCTGCACCCTATTTCCTTTCTGTATGTGTGTTTCTTTTTTTAAAAAAATGTTTTCATTGATTTTTAGAGAGAAAGAAGAAGGGAGGAAGGGGGGGGAGATAGAGAGAGAGAGAGAGAGAGAGAGAGAGAGAGAGAGAGAGAGAGAGAATTCTGTTCCTTGTGTTTGTAAGGCTGAGGTCCTCATTTTCTTGCTGTCTGTGGGCCAAGGGCATCTTCAGCTCCTTGAGGGCACCTGCATTTCTTCTCACATAATCCCCTACATCTTTAAACCAGCAACAGCACTTCTCATGTTTGGAATATTTGGACTTCATCTTCTGCTTTCTTCCTCTGCCACCAGACAGAGAAAGTTCATGTACTTTTTAAGACTCATGTGCTTAAGTGAGGCCTACCTAGATATCTCCCTTTTTAAAGGTCATCTGTGTCATGTGACGCAACACAATAGAGTGATATTTCTTTTTTTTAATATATTTTTTATTGATTAAGATATTACATATGTGTCCCTGTCCCCACATCACCCTCCTC
>NW_006296629.1:189572-192068 GCF_000327345.1 Myotis davidii | reverse complement strand
AGAATTTCACTTCAGCACTGCGCCTCCTCTGAGTCTGGGTATGATATTCTCTTTACTCCTAGTTGTAGAATTTCCACTCAGTCAGCCCTCCTGTGGTTCTGGATGGTGTCCGTTCCGTGTTTCAGGCGTAATTTGAATTGGTTGTTCGAAGCAGCAATCTCCGGCGTTAACCTATGCCGCCATCTTGTTTCTCTCCTATCAGCATTTTAATAGAGTGATATTTCATCACTTTCAAGGGTCTGGGGATTAAGGCATGGAATCTTGGGTCATTCCTTGAAATTTTACCTACCACACAGCCAATAAAAGACATTTACAAAGACTATAAAAACTCTGAATTATCAGAAAAGGGGAGACAACCCAAATACACATTTATTACTACAAATCATAACATCGTGGTTGACTTAAAAACACACACAACAGTTATAAACTTTTATTACAAATTAAAAATGAGGTTTTAAAAAATCTCAACTTGACCAGATATGAAACAATTGAAAACCTTTAAAGGTGTATTGAGAAACACCAGGCTTAAAGAAAACAACTCACTGTTGGTCTTTACCCAAACAGATGTGGATAATGTAAACCCCCCCAAACTGACTCGATAATGCAGATAGTTTTGCTTATTTGGTCAATGGACAAAAAAAAAAGAACTTATGGTCTTCAACTCCAATCTTTTGTTCATTTCTTATTGCTGGAATTGTATATTCTTTTTGGACAACTGAACTGGATGATGGTAAAGGCGGTAAGCTGACCTTTACTCAGGCGGGGCCCTGCTCAGCCTCAGACAAACAAATTCTTAGCTGGTGAATCAGCTGCTTTGGTCTCTTTGCCATGTTGTGATTTAGGTTTTTCTGGGCATCTGTAGAAGTAATTAGAGTTGCGGTGGTACTGATATTGAGGTGGATGCGGACCTTGGGCCTCATCTCCTTGGTTTTCCTTCTCCTCTTTATTGCTGTCCTCTGTGCTGTCTTTGCTGAGGATTGTCCCTGAGGAATCATGACCTATAACCCCGATACATATTCTGTCCATTGGCCTACCTTGTTCTCCTGAATTCTGGTTGTCAGCACCCTCCATCACGTCTTCCTGCACAGGGGAGCTGGGGTAATGTGGTCAGTGCTCAGAGGGTTTCCACAGGTAGTAAGGTGAGAACTGTGGTCTGAAGTATGTTGGCACTATTGGGCCTGGCCTTCATGATCACTTTTCCAGTCTTCATTTTTTACCCACTACTCTCACTGTCCTGGTAATTCTGATAATTGCATGGAGGATCCCTGCATGTAGGTAGCATATAATAGATACACTCTACTGTATATTTACTGCCTTGCACTGGGGGAACTCCACCAGGGCCTGTAACATTTTCTGCCCCATATCCTTTTCTCCTCAACAGTTTCAAACTCTATGCATGGTCTCTCCATCTCTCACACTGCAAAGGTGGATACATGTTGTATCATATATTAGTACTCATTCCTTTTTATTACTAAACTAGTGGTCTAGTACATGGATTCCTGTACATTGAAAGGAAATTAATTAGCTCTCTCTGCCACCTGCTGCTGTGCCAGTAAGGGGGGGCAGGGGAGCCAAACCTAGGTTTGAAATAAATGACTCTTTGCTTTAAAAAAAGAAAAAGAAAAAAAAGGAAAGGGAATTAATTAGAAGAGATATTTTAATATCGCTATTTGTCCTTTCTCTGTAATGGAAGTGTCAACCAAATTCACGATCAACAACTACAGATTGAAACACACACATTTATTTTTTAAATTGCCAGTGCACATCATATGTATCGCTGGCTGGTCATTTGGATGGTAGGACATACATACAGTTGGTCACTTAGCCTTTTATATATATAGATAATATTGAATTTTATGGCTATCACATTTTGTTTATCCATTTGTCAATTAATAGACATTTTGATTATTTCTACTTTTTAGCTATCTTACCTAATAATAGACAAACATGCAAATTGACCGTACCTTTGCTATGCCCACCAGCTAATCAGATGAGTATGCAAATTAACCAAGCAAAGATGGTGGTTAATTTGCATACGTAGCCGCCCAGTGGCAATTGGAGCCTGCAATCAGAGCTGAGGGGTCCCCTGCCCAGGCCTAATGCCTTGAGGAGTTAGGCCTGGGCAGGGGTGAAGCTGGCGATGGTGGGGAGCAGGGGTGGAGTCAGTGATCACGGGGAGCTGGGGGTCCCTTGCCCGGGCCTAATGCCTTAGCCACAGGCATTAGGCCTGGGCAGGGGCAGAACCAGTTATCACGGGGTGCAGGGGCAGAGTCGGTGATTGTGGGGAACTGGGGGTCACCTGCCCAGGCCTAACGACTCGGCCACACGCATTAGGCCTGGGCAGGGGGGGAGCCGGCAATTGCGGGGAGCTGGTGGTCCCCTGCCCAGGCCTAATGACTCGGCCAGAGGCGTTAGGTCTGGGCAGGGGCCAAGCTGGCAATTGGTGTGAACTACAGAGGAAACACCTTTTCTGACTGTTCATTGGCTAAACTCCCT
>NW_006296629.1:177414-189376 GCF_000327345.1 Myotis davidii | reverse complement strand
GCAACGGCGGGGTGATGGGGCTGGTGCGTTCCCCTGATCAGCCTGTTCGCCTCCCACAAAGGGAGGCCAGACTGCGGCTTAGGCCTGCTCCCCAAGGGGAGCAGGGAGCGAGCCATGACATTAGTAGGACATCCCCTGAGGGCTTCCAGTATGCGAGAGGGGGCAGGCTGGGCTGAGGGACCCCCCCCTTCCATTGCACAAATTTTTGTACACCGGGCCTCTAATTATGACTAATGTGCAATAAATATTTGTGTACAAGATTTTGTGTGGACAAGTTTTCAATTCTCTTGGGTATATGAGTGATTTTTCTGGGTTATGATAACTCTGTGTTTAACATTTTGAGGAGTGGCCAAATTATATATAAAATTGTCTGCACCATTTTACATTCCTGCCAGTAATATATGAGGATTCTAATTTCTCCATACCCTTTTGATGCTTGTCATGGTCTGTTTTTTTCCAATTATAAACATTACAGTGAATGTTCCGTGTCACCTCATTATGGTTTTGATTTTCATTTCCTTGAAGGCTAATTATGTTGAAATATGTTCATGGGTTTATTGACCATTTGTATATCTTCTTTGGAGAAATGTCTATTCAAGTTATAAACCAAAAAGCTTATATACTTACTAGAGGCCCAGCGCATGATTAAATCATGCGCGTGTAGGGTCTCCTAGGCCTAGCCTGCCATTAGGGCCATGAATGCTCTGCGGACGCTGCCGGTGTCCCGTCCTGCAATGCCTTGCACGCTCCGTGGACACTGCCGGAACCCTGCCCCACCCGCCGCAAGAGACACTGCTCATTTGGTCATGACGCTGTAATGCTGTCACGACCACAGGCCTTTTATGATATAGATATGCATAGCCTATGGACCTAGGCACTAAGGTGGTGAAGACCTGGCCGGGGGGACATGTGGGTAGGGCCTGGGAGGAAATGGGTACAGGGTGGGGGCACGGGAGACATCTGTAATACTATCAGCAATAAAAAATATATTAAAAAACAAAATGAAACAAATTACTTGCCCATTTTTAAGTTGGGTTGTCTTTTTAAAAAATATATATATTTTATTGATTTTTTACAGAGAGGAAGGGAGAGGGATAGAGAGCTAGAAACATCGATGAGAGAGAAACATCAATCAGCCGCCTCCTGCACACTCCCCACTGGGATGTGCCTGCAACCAAGGTACATGCCCTTGACCGGAATTGAACCTGGGACCCTTGAGTCTGCAGGCTGAAGCTCTATCCACTGAGCCAAACCGGTTAGGGCAATTGGATTGTCTTTTTATTGTTGAGTTATGAGTTCTTCATATGCTCTGAATACAAGTTAGACTATTTATATTTAGTGTAATTACTGATGGGGTTTGATTTAAATCCATCATTTTGCTATTTGTTTCTTATCCTCATTTTTCTATGCTCTTTTTTGAATTTGGATTGAGTTTTAAAAAATATTTTATTTTATCTCTACTATTACTTTATTAGCTATGCCACTTTGTTTTAGCTTTTTCTTTAGCACTTAAAATATATATCTTTAATGTAGTATACCATCAAATAGTATTTTATCACTGCCTATATAAGAATCTTTCAAACTACTATTCTCCTTTTCCAAGCCTTTTTGTTATTATTTTCATATATTTTATTGCTGCATGTAATAAATTCCACAATGTGTTATTATTATTAATTTGCTGTAAGTGATCGAAATTCTTTTAATGAGATTTAAAAACTGACTGGTTAGAAATCTCTAGGTATTTTTACCTCATTACTGAAACATGTTATCTCATGCAGACATTCTGTAAAGTGTGGATTATATAGTTTTTGCTTTTAACTTTTATTCAATCAGTAGAAAAGACAAATGAAGTGTTGAATCAGGTATTTCTGGAAATTAAGTTAGTTCTAGGCTATATATTGGACATTTTTGGTGTCCATGGGTTGGTACCAATTTACTTAGTATTCATGAGTGAGGAGGTTTCACTTGTCATTGGCCTTTGAATCCCTGGTGTGTATTGCAGTGGTTAGTACAGTGGTTAAACACACTGATATGATGCTAATTGCCAAAGTTTGGAACTCTTCCATATTTGGAAGCTGCTGGTTTTATTGGCCAGGTATTAAATTGCTAAATGAATGAGATGAATTATCAGAAATTCATTGAAATGGAAAACTTTTAATAATACTCCTGAGTATTCATTGGTGGCAAGTTCAGTTATGGTTATTTAGTGATCACTTCAAAATCCTACGTCAGATGGATAAAAATCCCAAAGCTTTCAAGCTTGAAATCCACCCTGTGCAGAATTTTGTGCTTTGTACTTTACAGCCTAAGCTTCTGTAACACAGGATAAGAGGAGAAATGAATCATTAGAGGATGCACAGGAGATTATGGTAAGTGCTTGATGTTAGTGGAAAACCTATTTTCAGCAAGCAAGTTAAGTCCATAAATGTTACTGAGTATACATTGAAGAATATTGCTTTGTCCTTTAAAAGAAAGCCAGACTTTAGTAGAGTTACTAGTTTTATTGAGTTGATTGGATTACACTGAGTTTTCCTATCCTCTTGCTGCCTCACCTTTATAAAGTGATAATAATTATTTTAAGTTATGTAAGGTGGATGTTGAGGGAGGGAGAGAAGAGATAATGAGATCTTCAAAGGAAGTTTATTCCTTGAGAATCTAAACTTTTCTAACCCTACACCGCATTCCTATCTTTAATACCATTGCAAAAAAGGTAGTTGTGTTAGTCAGGGTTCTCCAGAAAACATAACCAACAGGATCTATCTATCTATCTATCTATCTATCTATCTATCTATCTATCTATCATCTATCTATCTATCTATCATCTATCTATCAACAAATCACATTTGTATAGAAAGAGAAAGAGATTTATTTTCAGGAATTGGCTCATAAGATTGTGAGGCCTGGTTAATCTGAAGTTAGCAGGCCAGGACAGCAGGATGAAAATTCTGACAGGAATCAGCCTTACAGTCTTGAGTCAGAAGACAGTCTGAATGCAGAATTATTTCTTCTGGGGACCTCAGTCTTTTGTTTTAAGGCCTTCCACTGATTGTAGTAGGCCTAGCCACATTATGGAGGGTAATCTGCTTTACTCTAAGTCAGTGGTTCTCAACCTTCCTAATGCCACGACCTTTTAATACAGCTCTTCATGCTGTGGTGACCCCCAACCATAAAATTATTTTCATAACTGTAATTTTGCTACAGTTATGAATCATAATGTAAATATCTGATATGCAGGATGTATTTTCATTCTTACAAATTGAACATAATTAAAGCATAGTGATTAACCACAAAAAACAATATGTAATTATATATGTGTTTTCCGATGGTCTTAGACAACCCCTGTGAAAGGGTCGTTTGATCCCCAAAGGGGTCGCAACCCACAGGTTGAGAACCACTGCTCTAAGTCTACCAGTTTAAATGTTAATCACATTTGAAAAACACCTTCGTAACAGCATCTAGACTGGTATTTGGCAATACAACTGAGTGCCATGGCCTAGCCAAGTTGACAGATAAAATTAACCATCACAATAATTAAAGAGATAAAATTATTACTTACTTTCCAAATAATGAAAATCAAATCAAATGACATGCCCAAGAAGCAGAATCTAAATTTTTAGGTATATTAGCTCACAAAATAGATCTTTATTCAATAATATTTATTATTTCAGCAATAGAATCAAATACTAACTTTCTCTGATTTGACACAAGTGCTTAAAACCTTTATATTTTCTTTTCTCCCCAGCTTTAATGATGTGATGATTTTATATATAGAGTGACATGATTACCACAATCATAACACTCCTATATTTTCTTGATACAAAATTTTAAGCTTAAAGTTAATATCAAATACTATCTCTTAAAGTAGTCATTTGTTTACTAAAAATAATTACTTTTCTTCTATAGTAAATGTTTGTTGGAACCAGTGCAAATATGATTCTATAATGCCATAGTAGTTACTCATTAAAGTGCAAATGGCAAGTAGGCTTATTTCTACCTCACCTGGCCAGAGGAAGACAAAGGTATTGAAAAAGACAAATGCAAAATTTACAGAGAATGAAAGGTTTAAAAAAATCCAGGGACCAACATTGAAAGGGTGGAACTATTTAAACAGAGACCAGTTACTAATGTCCAAATCAGAGTGCTTTTATTTGGTATTTAAAAAATATTTTTGTTTTCTCAGGTTTATTTCATAAGGAATTATAAAATAAGTGGATTAAAGAATATTATAACAATCAGCTAAATTGCCACTGCTTAATTGGAGAGAATTGGTAAGCTTTGCTACCTCTTTACCTGTCCTGCTTATTGTGGATATGCACATAAGTAGATGGTGTTGAGCAAGACCCCATCTCAGCCACTTGTCTGATATGTTGCGTAAGTGTGTGGCGTTTAGAAGTTTAATAGGTGGCCTTTTAACTTAAGAGAATTATTTTGCCCTCTCTTCTGTCTCAGGGCTCAATGTATTTTTTCACTGTGTTGCTCTCTATGAGGGCACCTACACATACACCACAAATACACACATTCTCCAAGATTCCTCAAAATGCCTAGCATTATGACTTGCCACCTTTTAGATTTTGCCATGGCACCTGTTCTTTTTTTTCTTCTAGTTATCAAAAAAAAAAAAAATCATAGAATTGTGAAGTTTGGGGGTTGGGAGGAATTAAGACCATCCCTTCCCTCTGCCTCTTTGCATTTGAATTCCTAGCACAGTTACCGGCTAGGCACTCACAATGTTTATAGAATGAATGTTAAATATGCTACAACCGTTCGAACAAAGAATGAGCCTCTTCTGCAGTCTTTACTTGTTTGTCTAAGCAAGGTTGTCCTTATTGCCACTGGAGAAAGCCTGTCTTTTCTGTGCTCTGAAAGCCAGCATACAGACGAGATTTGGGCTGTTCTAAAGAAATGGAAGACCACAGCCGACTGTATGACAGCTCTGCCCGCCCTGGGCTTCCCTACTCAGTGTCACTCTCTGGGCCATAACTCATCATAACTACATATTTGGAACATACAGGGGAAGTGCTGTGGAGAGCTTTCTCTGAATACAGAGAAGAGGACACCGTTTAGTTCTTACCATAAAAACAATACTTACCTTTAAAACCTCAGAGCAGCTTTCTTTCTCAGAAAAATTTTCCCCTCCTGTTTTGTTTGACAATCTGGTAATTAATATCATGACATACTATGAAGGATCAAATACATATTTTTAAAACTTTATCTTTATGGTTGAAAGTACTACAGGTGGAACAAATATTAAAAAAAGAAAAAATACAATATTCTGTGAAGGATAAAACTTAAAAATAAACTAAGTACAATGTACTAAAAGAGATATAGGAGTTAATCTAGCTCATCAGCTCTCTGGAGGCAACTGCTAAGTGGTGGGAACCTTAGTGCAGGAGAACTAGGACAGAGAATTCCAGCTCTGCATGCAAAAGCAGGCAAGCCATAAAACATCTCAGAACCTTAGCTACATGACATTTTATTCGAGAGATAAATGTCTATGAGCTTCAATTTTTAATGATAATTTTCTGAACCACTAATGAAGCCAGAGATCCTTCCCATTCCCTGGCTTTTCTCTTAAGTTTTTCAACAGGAGACCTAGATATGTGCTACATCTCATCACGTAGAAGAGCTGCATCTAGTTCCCATTTCATAGCTCAGAAAACCGAGGCTTGGGGAGGTGAAGCCGAAGGTCACAGTTACTTGAATTCATTGAACGTGCTCTTATGAGGAGCCTCTGTCTCTCCTTTCTAGGTGAAAGCAAAACAGTTTTTGGTTCTCTGCTGCTAATGCATTGCTGACCAGCAGTATACAGGAAAGATATTCCCCATCTTCAGAATATTGCTTTATAAGAAATACAACCATATTACAAACTTTCAGACATGGATGAGTAAAATTGTACTCATGATCCCATGAAGTCGGCATTTTAATTTCCTTTTTGTTTTTCTCCCTCTACCTATGCTTTTCTTCTTCTTTTTTAAATCCTCACCCGTGGATATTTTTCCATTGATTTTAGAGAGAGGGAAAGACAGAGAGAAACATTGATGTGAGAGAAGCACATTGGTTGCCTCCTATACAAGATCTGACCAGGCCCCAGGCCAGGGAGGAGCCTGCAACCAAGATATGTGCCCTTGGCTGGAATCAAATCTGGGGTCCTTTGGTCCACAGGCTGACACTCTATCCACTGAGCCAAAACAGCTACATATGCTTTTTAATACGTTGTTTCTTAAATAAAGTAACCTATGCTTATTATACAAATTTAAACAATACAGAGATTAATGTAAAAATGAATAAAATCCTACTATCCCTTTCAATTCTTTACTTCACAGGTAACCAATGTTACAATAAATGTGTATTCTTTAACACCTATCTTCTATCTTTCAGGAATAAATATGACATACAAACATAAGTCATCAATATGTATATATGTTTGAATATGTATAAATATATTCAAGCATACATGTGTATATATATATATGAGCATATCTACACATAAAAATCTCTTTTCATTTTTTCCTTCGTGTCTTTGTTTGTTTGTTCCTTCCTTCTCTCTCTCTCCCTCCCTCCCTTCCTTCCTGGTTCACAACATATTCATAATATGTTTTTTTCACCAAGAAGTTAAATAATTTATGAAGTTAATAGTTTGCAATCTTGGCTGTTTGGAATCAACAAGGAGCTTTAAAAGTACTTGTGGGTCTGAATGAATTGTCTGAGATGAGGCCTGGCCAGCAAAATTTATACCCCACTACCCTAGGCATTGTGAATCACTGCTTCACTATACTTAGACCCGACTCATTCTTATTAATGACTATATATTAGTAATATTGTGATTGCACTAAATTTATTTACCCATTCCTCTATTGATAAACATTCAGTTTATTTCCAGTACCTTGTTTTGCTAAAAATGTTTAAATAAACATATATCCTTAATTACTGATTTCTTTATTTCTATGAAATACAGGGTAGGGAAAAAGTAAGTTTACAGTTATTTGAATCGAAAATAATTTAATATTGTATTGTAAATAAATAATACAATAAAAAGAATAATTATTTTATCTCAATTTTTATTCTTCATAATATTTCAATATTTTTTCATATTGATAATTCTTTTTAAGAAATATGTTTTATTGATTTTTTACAGAGAGCAAGGGAGAGGGATAGAGAGTTAGAAACATTGATGAGAGAGAAACATCAATCAGCTGCCTCCTGCACACTCCCTACTGGGGATGTGCCCGCAACCAAGGTTCATGCCCTTGACCGGAATCGAACCTGGGATCCTTGAGTCCACAGGCTGACACTCTATCCACTGAGCCAAACCGGTTAAGGCGATAATTCTTTATTATTACCATTCCTAATACCTGCACACAATTTTATTCAAGTTCCACTATATTTATTCAGGCTTCAAAAACAAATGTCACTAGAATTTTGATGGAGAAAGAAAGCCCCATGACTGTTATATTAAATAATACTGTAATTAATATTTTCTTGCATTTAATTTTTTTCATAGTTTGGATGCTTAAGAGATTCTTACAAGTGAAATAATTGAATCAAGAATATGAGTATATTTTATGATTTGTGGTAATTATTTCTTAAGCCCTGTTATAGTTTTTGGCCAGCCCACCAGTATAGGAAATTATAGGTAACATAACATTAGTATTTATAAAATAATATGTCCTCAGGGACAAATAATTTTACAAAATTTAAAAATTATGTTTTAGTCACTTATTACCTCTACTGTGAAGGAAGGGTTGGATTCTTTTTCAGGTTACTTCAGTCAAATAAAAGCATTTTTGCATACCTACGGTGTGCAAGTAACCATCTTAAGGGTTACAAGGGATAAGTCATATGTGGTTATTGCTTTTAAAAAAGAAAATGCCAACATGCCCAGTCTTTGTGGCTCAGCGGTTGAGCATCGACCTATGATCCAGGAGGTCGAAATTCCAGGCAGGGTTGTGGGCTCATGTAGAAGGCACCTGAACAATGACTCTCCCTCATCACTGATGTTTCCATCTTTCTCTTCTCTCCCTTCCTTTCTGAAATCAATAAAAGTATATAAAAAAAGAAAATTTGAACTTAATGGGGAGCAAAGCCAAATAGTTTCTTTTCTTTTACAGTTAAATTCCATATAAAAAATATGAAAAGGAAGAGATAAGATTTGATTGTGTCAGGAAAGTTTCATGAAAGGCATTGGTCTTTGAGAGACTTGAAAGATGAATAATTAAATAGTCAGTGATGAGGTGCAGAGAGTACATTTGATTACAGGGCATGTTTTTTGAGCAGAGGAAACAATAAATAGAGACAAAGATTTTGAAAGTAAGTAGCTGGAGGTAGCATGGCTGAAGCATACTAACTTGCTTGGCTGGAGAGAAGAATGCATGGGGGAAAGAAGGGATGGCATCATGGGAAAACTAATGTGCAGCAGACTGTTGTAGCCCTTGAAGGTACATTTATAGGAAGAGTGAAACCATGAATGATTTTATCTGGGAGTTGTGTTTTGAATATTAATTTGGTGGTATCTGTGGATTAGGCCAAAATGAAAAGAACTAGTTAACTAGTGGCTAGGATTTTGGGCAACTTATTTATTCTTGTACAGTTCACTTATCTCATCTGCAAGACAGGACAGTCATGCCTTTGCCAGTGTGTGGTTGTGGTTAAATAGAATGGTGGATGTAAAGTGTCTGGAACGGCTCCTGATACATGGTGGGTATATTGTAACAATTATTCTTAAATTGGTCTTAATTATAAATGCTCTAGGAAGAAATAGGCAACTCAGATAGGAATGCAGAATCACTTGAGTTAGTGCCATTCCTATAACAGTAAAGCTAAATTAGCTTTTTTTCTACCTCCTTTCCGCCCAAAGTCCCTTGGAAAACTCAGTGGATGGATGCACTAAACCAAACAAGAGTGACTGAATTTGTCTTCTTGGGACTTACTGATAACTGGGTACTGAAGGTATTATTTTTCATGGCATTCTCAGCCATATATGTGCTCACTCTTTGGGGGAACATTCTCATCATGGTCACCATAATCTTTACTGAACATCTCCATAGCCCTATGTATTTCTTCCTGAGCAACCTGTCATTTATTGACATCTGCCACTCATCTGTCACTGTACCCAAGATGCTGGAGGGTTTGCTTTTAAAGAGAAAGACAATTTCCTTTGACAACTGCATCGCACAGCTCTTCTTCCTCCATCTGTTTGCCTGTGCTGAGATCTTTCTGCTGACCATTATGGCCTATGATCGTTACATAGCCATCTGCACGCCGTTACACTACACCACTGTGATGAACATGAGGGTCTGCATACAGCTTGTCATTGCACTCTGGCTGGGGGGTACTGTTCACTCTCTGGTGCAGACCTTCTTGACCATTCGTCTGCCTTACTGTGGCCCCAACATTATTGACAGCTACTTCTGTGATGTGCCTCCTGTCATCAAGCTGGCTTGTACAGATATATATCTCACAGGAATGCTGATGGTGTCCAATAGTGGAACCATCTCCCTTGCCTGTTTCCTGGCTTTGGTCACCTCCTACACAGTCATCTTGGTTTCTCTTAGAAAACAGTCAGCTGAAGGGTGCTGGAAAGCCCTGTCTACCTGCTCAGCTCACTTCATGGTGGTTGTCCTCTTCTTTGGACCATGTATCTTCATCTATACTAGGCCCGATACCAGCTTCTCCTTTGACAAGGTGGTATCTGTCTTTTACACAGTGATCACCCCTTTGCTGAATCCCCTCATTTACAGTTTGAGGAATGAGGAAGTAAAAAGTGCCATCAAACATCTCAGACAGAGACAAGTTTTTTTTGTGTGAAATCGTGTACATGATGGTCTTGGGATTGCACATATAATTATGACCAAGCCTTTAATGAGAGAGTAAAAATAAAGAAACAAAATCATTAGGTGAAGTGGCATGCAGCAGTGCAGACTTGTGCATGAAAGAGAGGGACTTGTTAACTATTACTTAAATAAAGAAGAAGATCATGGTGGAACATATAAGGAAAAAGAATGTGGAAAAGTTTAAAGAAGGTTTCTTATTTCACCAATAAAAGAACATAATTTGGGCACAGACTCATTTTTAGGAACAGCTTATAGTTGAGAGTGAACCTACTTTCTTGATTTGTATTGTTCTGTGGGTTACTGACTCTGGGAAGCTATACACCACACCTGTGTTTTATACATTACTAGAGACCGGGTGCACGAAATTCATGCGGGGGTGGGGGGGGGGATGTGTGTCCCTCAGCTCAGCCTGTACCCTCTCCAATCTGGGACCCCTCGAGGGATGTCTGACTGCCCATCGGACGAGGCAGTCAAACCACTCACCTGCCAGCCGGATCGATGCCTAACTGCTCCCCTGCTGGCCCGATCGCCTTCAACTGCCCTCCCCTGCAGGCCCGGTTGACCCCAACTGCCCTCCCCTGCTGGCCTGTTTGCTCCCAACTGCCCTGCCCTGATGACCTGATCATCCACAACTGCCCTCTCCTGCCAACCATCTTGTGATGACATGGGGCGGCCATCTTGTGTGAGGATGTGATGGTCAATTTGCATATTACCTCTTTATTATACAGGATACTGGTTTCAATCTTGCTCTCAAATGCAGGGTGTTCCAAAAAATGTATGTGGACTTTCACAACTGATAGCTCAATTTTGAAAATGAGATTTATTTTACCAAACACTGCTTTTATAATTATTCAAAGTGTGTGTATACATTTTTTGGACACCCTATTTATTTTCAATGTGTTTAAGGCTTTACTCATTTACATAGAATTAAATTTTGCTACTTTTGAAAGTGATTCTCTACCAAACTTATGGACCTTGGTCATAGAAAACATTTTATAACTTGACTCCAAAGGCAAGGAAAATAAAGGCAAAAAACAAATAAATGGGATTATATAAAACTAAAAAGTTTCTGTACAGCAAAAGAAACTGACAACAAAACAAAGAACAGCCAACCAAATGGAATATATTTGCAAACAGTAGCTCCAACAAAGGATCTACTTAATATATTTTTTTCTGAAACATTTATGCATGTGGAAATGGAGTTGGCCCAGTGGGAAAGTTAAGCAATTTCTGTTTAGGAACATTATAGCTGACACAGAAGCAGCATTTTAAAATAGAAATAGCCAAAAGGCCAAGCAAACAACCCAATCAAATATACCTTGCCCGAGAAGACATATCACTGCCAATATATGAAAAGATGTTCAATTGCACTAGCACATAGGGAAATGCAAATCAAAACTACAATGAGATACCACCTCACTCCTGTCAGAGTGGCTATTATCAACAAGACAAGCAATAACAAGTGTTGGAGAGGTTGTGGAGAAAAGGGAATCCTCATTCACTGCTGGTGGGAATGTAGACTGGTATAACCACTATGGAAAGCAGTCTGGCAATTCCTCAAAAAATTAAGAATAGGGCAGCCATATTACCCAGCAATCCCTCTCCAGGGTAGATACCCAAAAACCTCAAAAACATGTATTCATAAAGATACATGTACTCTAATGTTCATTGCAGCATTATTCGTAATGGTCAAGACATGGAAACAAACAAAATGTCCTGTAATAGAGGACTGGATTCAGAAGATGTGGTACATACACCCAATGGAATACTACTCAGCCATACGAAAGAATGAAATACTGCCATGTGCAACAACGCGGATGGATCTTGAGAATATTATACTAAGTGAAATAAGTCAGTTAGAAAAAGCTAAGAACTATGATCTCACTGATATGTGGGATATAAAACTGAAATTCAGAAACACAAACAGCAATATGGTTGCCAGTGGGAAGGGGGTCCTAATATATGGTGACAGGAGAAGATTTGACTTTGGGTGATGGGCACACAGTATAATATACAGATCTTTTAACATAGAAACTCAAATCTGAAACCTATATGATCACATTAACCAATGTCACTCCAATAAATTAAAAAACAAAAACAACCCAGCTCTTAGGGGGAAAAAAGTGATTTTC
>NW_006296629.1:163177-176428 GCF_000327345.1 Myotis davidii | reverse complement strand
CTCTCTGACTTATTTCACTTAGCATAATACCCTCAGGTCCAGCTGTGTTGTTGCAGATGGTAAGATTTCATTCTTTTTTGGCTGAATCAGTATTCCATTGTATATCTGTACCACTTCTTTATCTATTCATCTATTGATGGACACTTAGGTTGCTTCCATGTCTTGGCTATTGCAAATAATGTGGCAATAAACAAATGGATGTATATGTCTTTTCAATTTAGTGTTTTGGGTTTCTTTGGATAAATGCCCAGAAGTGTATTTGCTGGGTCCTTCTTTGTACCTTGTTATAGCCTTTGTTTTAAAGTCTATTTGTCTGGTATATGTATTAATACCCCAGCCTTTTGTTTTGTTTTGTTTCCATCTTCATGATATATTTTTTCCCATCCCTTTACTTTCATTCTGTGTGCATCTTTCAATCTGAAGTGAGTCTTGTAGACAGCACATGTAAGAGTCTTGTTTGGTGATCCATCACTCACCATATGTGTTTTGACTGAAGCATTTAATCCACCATTTGCATTTAAATAAATTGTTGCTCAGCCCTAGCTGGTTTGACTCAGTGGATAGAGCGTCAGCCCTCAGACTGAAGGGTCTCGGGTTCAATTCCAGTCAAGGGTATGTACCTCGGTTGCAGGCTTGATTCCCGACCCAACTCACGGTGCGTCGGGGTGGCAACCAATGGATGTGTCTCTCTCATGTTGAAGTTTCTCCCTCTCTGTCTCTCCCCTCCTTTTCACTCTCTCTAAAAATCAATGGAAATACTCTAGTCAGTTTGGCTCACTGGATAGAGCATTGGCCTGCAAACTGAAGGGTCCTGGGTTCAATTCCAGTCAAGGACATGTACCTAGGCTGTAGGCTTCTCCCTGGCCCAGAGCCCTGATCAGGCTTGTGCAGGAGGCAACCAATCGATCTGTTTCTTTCACATTGATATTTCTCTCTATCTTTCCTTCTCTCTTCCACTTTCTCCTGATCATTAGGTGAAGTGGCATGGTCCAACCTTGACCATGCTGGCACGGCACACCTTGTAACATTTCTTGTAATACTGGTTTGGTAGTGATGAACTCCTTTATCTTTATCTTGTTTGGGAAGCTTTTTATCTGTTCTTTGATTAGGAATGATAGCTTTTCTGGGTAGAGGAATCTTGGTTATAGATCCTTGTTTTTCATCACTTTGAACATTTTGTGCTAATCTTTTTTGGCCTGCAAGTTTTCCATTGAGAAATGGGCTGACAGTTTTATGGGAGTCCCTTTGTAGGTAACTAATTGTATTTCTTATGCTGCTTTTAAGGTTCTTTCTTTGTTTTTAACTTCTTACATTTTTACTAGAATTACAAAAATTACTAGAAAAAAATCCTTGGATGAGGATAAAAAACAAATCAATGGAAAAATATCTCTGGGTGAGGATTAACAATAACAACAAAAAAGTAATTGTTGCCTGGCTGGTGTGGCTCAGTGGTTGAGTGTCAACCCATGAACCAAGAGATCTCATTTCAATCCCATGTCAAGGTGCATGCCCAGGTTGTGGGCTCAATCCTCAGTAGGGGCCATGCAAGAGGCAGCCAATTGACGTTTTTCTCTCATCAATGTTTCTATATCTTTATCCTGCTCCCTTTTTCTTTTCATTTCTTTCTTAGTTGATAGATATGTATTTATTGTCATTTTATTACTTATAGTAGAGGCCTGGTGCACGGATTCATGCACTGGTGGGGTCCCTCAGCCTGGCCTGCACCCTCTCACAATCTGGGACCCCTCAAGGAATGTTGGACTGCCTGTTTTGGCCTGGCCTGTGGAGATCGGGCTGAAACCAGCAGTGTGACATCCCTCGAGGGATGGGCTAATGCTCTAACTGCAGGAGCCAGGGAGTAGCCGGAGCCGGGGCTGGGTGCTGCACCATTCGTTCGGGCATTTGGTCATTTGGTCACTTAGACATATATATATATATATATTTTTTCTTCTTATTAAAGAAGACCTTGTTATAGGGAGTCTCCTGCTCATCCTGACCCCACTGCACCTGCCACTGCTGCAGCTTGGTAGTGCTGCCGGGGAGGTGGAAGAGGCTTGCACTGTGGCAGCTGTGCTTGCCAGCCTCGAGCCCTGTGTTCGGTGCCTGCCAGTCAGCTGAGCAGCACTCCTTCTGTGGGAGCGCACTGACCACCAGGGGGTAGCTCCTGCATTAACTGTCTGTCTCCTGGTGGTCAGTGTGCATCATAGCAACTGGTCGACTGGTCGTTCGGGCATTTGGTCATTTGGTCACTTAGACATATATATATATATATATTTTTTCTTCTTATTAAAGAAGACCTTGTTATAGGGAGTGGCTATAGGGTCAAGCCTCGGATTGACCTGTGGCAGGGCCACAAACAAGCCCCAGCTTAGAGGGCAGAGGTCTCTTAGCATAATTAAGCTTAACCTTATCGCCCTCCCTAGTTCCTTCTTAGGTAGCTAATGAGCTGTAGAGGTGCAGCAAGTGCTGCCAAAACAAGGTGAAACTCACAAGAACATTGTAAACATGTTGACTACTACCCTTGTTTTGATCTGACTATAAAATAAAGCTTCGGCTTGCAGGCTGGGTCTTTTCTGTGTCCTCATCCCGGCATGGGAGATCCGCAGAGATCCGTATTCTCTTGTCTGTCTTCTTTAATACTTCACTGCCCCTCCTCAGGTCCACCCTTGACCATGCTGGCACGGCACACCTTGTAACATTTCTTGTAATACTGGTTTGGTAGTGATGAACTCCTTTATCTTTATCTTGTTTGGGAAGCTTTTTATCTGTTCTTTGATTAGGAATGATAGCTTTTCTGGGTAGAGGAATCTTGGTTGTAGATCCTTGCTTTTCATCACTTTGAACATTTTGTGCTAATCTTTTTTGGCCTGCAAGTTTTCCATTGAGAAATGGGCTGACAGTTTTATGGGAGTCCCTTTGTAGGTAACTAATTGTATTTCTTATGCTGCTTTTAAGGTTCTTTTTTTGTTTTTAACTTCTTACATTTTAATTCTGATGTGTCTTGGTGTGGGCCTCTTTGGGTTCATCTTATTTGGGACTCTCTGAACCTCCTGGACTTGTATGTTTGTTTCCTTTATCGGGTTAGGAAAGTTTTCCATTATTATTTTTAAAAATAGGTTTTCAATTTCTTGCTTCTCCTTCTGGCACCTCCATAATGTGAATGTTGGTATGCTTAAAGTTTTTGGTTCCTCATCCTTCTTCTCCTTCTTCTCCTTCTTCTTCTTCTTCTTCTTGTTCTTCTTCTTCTCCTTCTTCTTCTTCTTCTTCTTTTTCTTCTTTTCTGATTTGATTGGGAGTTTTCTGCTTCCTTATATTCCAAATCACTGATCTGATTCTCTGTTTCATCTACCCCACTCTTGATTCTTTGTAATTTAGTCTTCATTTTAGTTAGTGTATCCTTCATTTCTGACTGGTTCTTCTTTATGGTCTCCATGTTCTTTTTATGCTGTTGAAATTCTCACTAAGTTCCCGGAGTGTGCTTATAATCATTGTTTTGAACTCTGTTTGCTTGCCTCCATCTAATTTAGTTTTATTCTGGAGATTTCTTCTGTTCTCTCATTTGAGACCTGTTTCTTGGTCTCTTCATTTTGGCTGCTTCCCTGTGATTGTTTCTATGTATTGGGTGGAGCTGCTACATATCCTGGACTTGGTAGACTGGACTTATGTAGTAGGTGTCCTGTAGGGTCCAGAGACATAGCCTCCTTGGTCACCTAAGCTGGGCACTTCAGGTGTGCACCTGTGTGTGCTGTGTGCACTGTCCTGATGTAGTTGAACCTTGATTGCTGTTGGCGCATCACTGGCCAATAGGCTGTGAGGACTGGCTGAGACTACAGTGGAGGAGCTGCTGTGCAGGGTACAACCCCATGGAGCAGAACTCACTTTAGTGCAGCTTTCGTGTCTGCTGAGTCTTCCCCTTGCGTGTGTTGGTCGTGGAGATGATTGTGTTATAATCCAGTGTAGTTGAAGTTGACCACTAGGTGCACTGGCTCTGTGGCCTTCCAGGAGGTACAAGGTCAGTCACTACCGATGTGATTCCTGGGACCACCTGGCATGAGCTAGAGAAACTGCTTGGGTGGGACAACAAGTTGGGTGGGGCATGGTCTCAGGGAATCACTAAGGCGGGTTGAATAGTGTTAGCTGCGTTGATGAAGACTTAGATATGGTGTCAGCCTGCTCTGTGTGTGTGTGTGTGTGGGGGGGAGGGGCAGGCTTAGCAAAGGAACAATGGCCTCTGCAAGCACTTCTGTCTGGGAGAAAGCTGCCTGAAGCCAGACAGTTCAGTTTCTCCCTTGTGTCCTGGTGCCTTTTGAGATGTGGCCCTAGTGCTGGAGCTCAGGGCAAGTGGGTCCAAGTAAATCTGTGCTTGGACCCTATAACAGGACTGTCTGGGACTCCAGGAGCTCTCCATCTCACTCAGCCACTGTCCCTGCTGGTTTTCACAGTCAGAAGTTATGGAGACTTCTTTTTATGACCTTGGAAACCTGGGTTGGGATTCTTTTGTGGAGCCAGGACCTCTTGCTCCTTAGAGGGAACCTCTGCAGCTGAGATGTCCCTTTCAATTTTTAACCATCACACATGGGTGTAGGACGAGCCCAACTACATCTCCACTCCTCCTACCAGTCTCTATGTGGCTTCTTCTTTATATCCTTAGTTATAGGACTTCTGTTCAGCTAGATTTCAGGTGTTCTGTTACTGAGTTGTAATTTTGATGTGGTTATGGGAGTTTCCAAGTACCACTTTTTTTTTTTTTTGGTTAATCCTCACCACAGGGTATTTTTAGAGAGAGTGAAAAGGACAGGGAGAGACACACAGAGAGAAACATTGATGTGAGAGAGACACATCAATTGCTTGCCTCTCACATGCATGCTAGTCAGAGCCAGGGTTCAATCCTGCAACTGAGGTACGTGCCCTTGACTGGAGTCGAACCCATGACCCTTCTGTCCATGGGTTAATGCTCTAACCACTGAGTAAAACCAGCTAGGGCCCAAGTACTACTTTTACCTATAAACATGCCATCTTGACCAGAATTGGGTGGTTCCAGTTTTTGATAATTATGAAGAAAGGGGCTATAAACATTTATATACAGGTTATTTTGGACACATTTTTATTTCTCTTAAGTAGATTTATTGGATCACAAGAGGAGTGTATATTTAACTTTGTAAGAAATTACAAGACTTTATCAAAGTAGTTGTATGATTTTATACTTTCATCAGAAGTATGAGTTCAACATTCAACAATTTGTATTGTCAGTTTTTAATTTTAGGTATTCTAGTGTGTGGTTTTATTCTTCATTTTCTTAATGACCAAAAATGTTGAGCATCTTTTCCTTTTGCTGTTTCCAAATCTTAGCTATTGTAAATTGTGCTGCTATGAACATAGGGGTGCATATATTCTTTCTGATTGGTGTTTCTGATTTCTTGGGATATATTCTTAGAAGTGGTATTATTGGGTCAAATGGGAGTTCCATCTTTAATTTTTTGAGGAAACTCCATACTGTTTTCATAGTGGAAAACAATTTTCATTCCCACCAACAGAATATGCATAACCTCCCCTCGAGTTCCTACCGATGCCAGACAGTCCCACTTCTCCCGTTTGAGTCTGGGTCCTCAGAGACTCGCCCAGAACTGGAGATCAGAGCCTGAGTCTCCCTCCAGATTGAAACAAACAACCGTGCCCTCAGCAGCCAGCCCGCTCTGCACGCACCTCTGCACCTTTGTATTTTCTGCACCGCACCTCCTCTGAGTTTCAGTATGCTTTTCTCTTTCCTTCTAGTTGTAGAATTTCCACTCAGCCAGCCTTCCTGTGGTTCTGGATGATGTCCGTTCAGTCTTTTAGTTGTATTTTTGAAGTGGTTGTTCGAGGCGGCAAACTCCAGCGTTAACCTATGCCGCCATCTTGGTTCTCCCCCATCTTTAATTTTTTGAGGAAACTCCATACTGTTTTCCACAGTAGCTGCACCATTCTGCATTCCCATCAGCAGTGTACGAGGGTTCCTTTTTCTCCATATCCTCACAAGCACTTGTCATTTGTTGATTTGTTGCAAAATCTTCTTTATAAGTCACCAAAGTCATGTGCAAATTCAATTTGTCTGATTTATCAGTGTTTGGGACCACTGTCATATATGCAGTCCATCATGGGCCCAAGTGTCAATATATGGTATATGACTGTAGTCTGATAAATGTGGTATGTAAATTATTCTTAACAAGGCATTTCTTTGATTTGGAGCACAAAGAATCTTAAGGACTTAGACATTTGTGTGTGTGTTTTTTCTTTCCTCTTCCTTCTATGCATTAACTTTTTCAAGGTATTCTTTATGTCTTCATTCCTTAGTGTATACATGATGGGATTCAGCAGGGGGGTGGCAGCAATGAAAAACAGACACCATCTTGTCCTCTGGAAGACTGATGGATAGACGAGAGTAGATGAAGATACGATGTCCCAAGAAGAGTGTGACTACTGTGAGGTGGGCTACCCAGGTAGATAGGGTCTTTCACCAGATATGCTGTTTCAGATTCAACAGGATGATTGTGTAGGGCACCACAGAACCACAAACAGACCACACCATTTAGTCCACTGTTGGGGATGATGAGAAACTCCATGGTGTGGGTATCAGTGCAGGCCAGTTTGATCACCTGGGATACATCGCAGAAGTTGTCAGTCTCATTAGTATCACAGTAGGGCTCTGTCATGATGCCCTAAGACAGTAATTTCAATGATATAGTTTTCAGAAGGCAGAAGCTTTTCACCAAGCTACTGGACAACTGTCAATGTGGCTGAGCATTTAAAAAAAAATTATTTAGAGGAAGCTGGATAAAACCCTGGAAACCTTGAAAAATCTGGAGAGAGTGAGGGAAGCTTGCTTCTTTTCCATCACTTAGTTGAGGGCTGACTTGCTCATTCTTAAGTCAGAGTTTAAGGTTGCAGCCTAATGTCATCACTATCTTGATCAGATTATCCTTAGCTCTTTTTAAGGTCTAATTCTGTTGCATGGCCCACAAATAAAGTAATAGTTTTATTTTATTTTAAACTAGTTTAATTTTTAAATTTAAATATATTTTTATTGATTTCAGAGAGAGGAAGGGAGAGGGAGAGAGAATTATTGACTGTCTGCCTCCTGCATACCCCCTACTGGGGATTGAGCCACAACCTGGGCATGTATGCTGACCTGGCTCATGGGTCAACGCTCAACCATCAAGCCACACTGGCTGGGCTAAATTAATCTACCTTTGACCCAAATCTCATTATTTTTTAAAATAAGAAATGTATATATTATACAGATCACAAGATTTTAGCCCTTAAGGGACTTGAGAGTTTCTTACTCTATTTTTTTGTTTTCATCTCACAAATAGAGAAAATGAGGCTCTGCGAGGTAAAGCAACTGGCCCAACCAAGTTCACAGAGAATTGGAGTATTAGCTGAGTCTAAAGCTCAAGTCTCCTGATTTCTGATTTAGGCTGTCTCCAGTCTACCACCACTCTGACCTGCCTTTGGTGGTGATAAGCTTAATCTGAATTTTGTTTTCTGGAAAATGCTGTTGGAGAAAGATGAGGAAGAAAAGGAATGTTTTACGTATTCTTTGAGCTTTTAATAATATCTTCTGATTTTAAGTTGTGCCTGGTTCTAGGGATTATAATCTGTCCTAAACTTTCTGAAAATGGGCTTCAGAAACAATGTAAATGTACTTAGATGTATCTCTGTATTCTTCCGTCTCTTCACAGCAATAAAATAGAGGGAATAGGCTCTGTGATACACAACCATGACCAATTTCAAAACCACAGATTCACTACGTACTTAGACGTTTGTACTAGTTCTGCAGGAACTGGCTCAATTTGGATTTTTTCTCACCCCTGATGGACAGAGTGAGCCAATGTGCCTGGGGGAGGAATCATTTCTCTCCTTTTCTAGTATAAATAAAAAAAGCCTTTGTATCTGTGGAGTCACTGTCCATAGCTGCCTTCCCATGATGAAGGAGTCTGTCTCATCCAGATTGAAATGGACGCGAGCCAGATCTGGGAAGAGATAATGCAATGGGGATGCTTCCTGTGGGGTGTTGGTGCTAAATGAGTTCAGTTTTTAGATGTTCAGAATGAAATATGCTAAAATTCTCACATTTAATTAGGCTCTTTTTCAGTATTGATAATTCTTTTGTATGAACGTGACATGCTAATCTTTTCATTATCCCATACATCTTAGTTGTTTTTTCCATCAGTGGTGTGCAGCCCTGTTATCTTTCAAGTCCTATTGCTTTCCCTGATGATACTTCAGGAAAGGGAAACCTTCTAGATCCCCTGCAGCCAGAGTTCCATCATCAGTCACACCCTGTTTTGATACCAGTGGTCCAAAGAAAGTCAGGGGGCAGGGCTCCATTTTTTAAGGAATTCAATTAATGGACTTGTAGTAGCTGGACTCTTTTTAATCAAAACTGGAATGTCCCCTAATACATCTCATCTCTCCTAGGAGGGGCAGATAGAGTCAGAGTGGCCCACACTTCTGTGCTGTAATGGATACTATGAGAAGAACTCAGAGACCAGTGTAAACCAAATCCTTTGCTTCAGTGTGCAGAGCAAGGTAAAGTGACATTAGCAAAGCAGGACTTATGTCAGAGAAAAGTTGACATGGTTTTAAATTAAATTTATGACCACTGCTGATTAGTTGCCCTTGCCAGAATTGCTGGAATTTTATGTAGATGGACCAATGCATTGTTTTTCGATCTGACTTCTTTCACTCAGCATAATTATTTTGAGATTCATATATTTTATTTCTTGTTTCAATGGCTTACTTCTTTTTAGTGCTGAGTACTATTCAATTGTGTGAATATACCACAGTTTGTTTTTTCCAACTTATACAGATATGGTTGTCAGAGAAAGGTGGAACATATGTAATTGACTGAAAGATGCATGGAACATCTACAACAAAAAGCCCAGAAATAAATGGTGCCATATTTAAAAATCTAATATGTGATTAAAATGCATAAATCAATGACTTACATAAATTTAACTCAATTACTTGGAGTCATTGAATAAAAATTTGAAGCAAAAAATATAATTAGATCTCCCTTCACCTGATATAGCATGGGTAATTAAGCAGAGCAGTGATATAAAGATTATACAACTTATTTTATTAAATATATTGGAAAGATTATTTGGCAGTGATATGCAGTATAGATTAGAAATAAGTGACCTGTATATGAAAGCCCAAGCAAGGAGGCTATGATAGCATAGGGGGCATGACTTAATACAACAATGGTAATAAGAATGAAGAGGAAATGGAAACTATTAGAGATTTCAAAAATTCAAAGGAAGAAATAATAGGGTAATAGGCTTTTATATTTTCCTAACCAAAATTAAATTAAAGCAATCTCTTATTTTATTTTTCTGTATTTCTCTTCAGGTGGCAGACACTCTGACAATTTTTGTTAGAACACTGAATAGGATACTATAGTCTTAGATCTGGTTCAATCACAAGCTTTCTGGGTGATCTTAGGCAAGCTGTGTAAACTCCTGAAAGGCCTGCTTTTCTCTCCTGTAAAATGAATGGGCTGCAGGAGGTAGACTCTAAGACTTTGTCTAGTTCCAAGTTTCTTAGATGATAAGAATTTATTATTTTGAACCTCATCCCAGTTGGGCCTGAGATGACAGACTAATTCAGCTGGAAAGGAAAAGAATGAGTGAATTGTATGAACTAACTACCCACACAGGGCCCTAGTAAAGTAGTTAACCACAGCCTAGAATAAAAATCTTCTCTGCATAATGTTTTTCTGAATGACGAAGCCAGCTATGCACAAAGGAGTAGGGTTGTAGGGTAGTAAATTGCTTCTGCTCTGTTGAGTCAAAAGGCACTCAAGAGATTAGGCGTTTGTAACTGAAACACACATAAAGTTCAGGGGAGAAAGAAGTCTAGAGTTTAGTTACTTTTGACAATTGCAGTTCAATAGGGACTGACTGCTAAAGTGACCCAGAGGGAAATTCAACTTTTAAATTAATCTCCTGGGTTTTTCTGGGCATGCCAACATCACAGATAAGAGGATACCTCTAGCCATTCATTATAACTCTTGCTCTCACTGATTACTCTCTGGTCTCTAAATGCTTCTCTGTGATGAGAATAACAGGGAGTTGGATTCCCAAGTGGACCTTATTAAAAGTGCTGTGGTTATGAGGTAATTAATTTATATAAGTGACTTAATGTGCAATGAACCAAGCGATGCACACAGAACACGTCTCAGGGTCAGAGAATCACAAAGTCTAGTCCCACTCCAGAGAATGGTTTAGCATTTAAATGTGAATTCTGGGACATCAACAATATCCCAGAGATTACTGCTTTGATTTTAGAGCCCTGTCAGGTTAGAGGGTTATCCTATCTAATAAAAGAGAAACATGGTAATTAGCATACGACCGCTACCTTTCCCATTGGCTAATCAGGGCGATATGCAAATTAACTGCCAGCCAAGATGGCGGCTGGCAGCCAGGCAGCTGGAAGTGAACATGAGGCTTGCTTGCTTTAGTGAGGGAGGACTCCAACGTTCCCCGCCTGCCGCTGCCGGCCTCTGAGCTGCAACTCTAAGCAACTATGTTACAAATATAGAAGCTAAACAAAACCCCAGAAACCTGTTTTAGTCACCGGGCTTCAGCCAGCAGGATTGCAACATTGTTTCAAATACAGAAGGTAAACAAAGGCCAGAAACCTGCTTTCAGCAGCGGAGGCCTAAGAGCTGGAGCTTCAGAGCTAAAGCTGGCCCAGAATAAAAAAAAAAAGAAAAAAAAGAGCGGTGGGGAGCTTCAGTCACCCGCTAGCCTGAAAACAGCCCTCAGCACCTCACCCAGCCTGGCCAGGCAACCCAGTGGGGACCCCCACCCTGATCCAGGACCCCCTTCAGGGCAAACCAGTCAGCCCCCACACATGCACCAGACCTCTATCCTATATAGTAAAAGGGTAATATGCCTCCCAGCACCAGGATCAGGGGAGCCGCGAGGCCTCCCGGCATCGGGACCGTCGTGCCAGAGGACAGCGCCCAAACCCCCTGATGGCCCTGTGGCTCTGTGTGTGACAGGGGGTGGCGCTGCAACCTCCCTATCGACCCTGCCTTGAGTGTGACAGGGGGTGGTGCCCCAATCCCCCAATAGGCCCTACGCTGCGTGTGACTGAGGGTAGCATCGCAACCTCCTGATCTGCCCTGCTCGGTGCATGACCAGGGGTGGCACCCCAACTCCCCAATTGGCCTTGCTCTGAGCCCGACCAGGGGCTGCACCTAGGGCTTGGGCCAGCCCTCTGCCACCCGGGAGTGGGCCTAAGCCAGCAGGTCGTTATCTCCTGAGGGGTCCCAGGCTGTGAGAGGGCACAGGCTGGGCTGAGGGCCCCCCCCCCCTTCCCTTCGAGGGCACAAATTTTTGTGCACCGGCCCTCTAGTTTAAAAATAATTGTTTCACTTCCCCAAAGTGTTGTCTTTGAAATGACTACCAGAGAGATACAGGTACTGCTGAAAGATAAAGATAGGAGATAAAGGTCTGGAAATGGAACCTTATGGGATACCCAGTATAAGGAGAAAACTCAGGGAAGAAGAAAAGAAGTGGTCTCAGAAGTTTTAGGAGAATTAGGTTTGGGAAGAATCATGAAAGTTCTCAGCACTGTTCTCTTATAATTGTAAGATGGAAAGTGGTCCCTCCTGTTCTGTTTTGGAAATTTGTGTAGGATTGGGGTTCATTCTACAAGCATCCAGTACAATTTGCCAATGAAGCCATCTAGATTTTTGTTAGAATACTGAATAGGATACTATAGTCTTAGATCTGGTTCAATCACAAGCTTTCTGGGTGATCTTAGGCAAGCTGTGTAAATCTCTTTATGAGATTAAAAAAATTCAATTGTAGTTTACATTTAATATTGTTTTTTACTAGAGGCCCAGTGCATGGATTTGTGCACCGGTGGGATCCTTCTGCCTGGTCTGTGGGGATTGGACAGAAACCAGCTCTCTGACATCCCCCAGGAGTCCTGGATTGTGAGAGGGCACAGGCCAGGCTGAGAGACCCCACCAGTGCACAATCAGGACTCGGGAGGGCTGCAGAGGGCTCTAGGGCATGTCTGACCTGTCTCACCCAGTCCGGATTGGCCAGACCCCAGCAGCAAGATAACCTACCGTCAGAGCATCTGCCCCTTGGTGGTCAGTGCATGTCATAGTGACTGGTCAAGTGGTCGAATAAACAGTTGGACACTTAGCATATTAGGCTTTTATTATAAAGGATTGGTTTCAGGTGTATAGTATACTGGTTAAGCAATCATATACTTTACAAAATTTCCAGAGAAAACCAAGATGGCAGCATAGGTAAACACCGGAGATTGCTGGTTAACACAACCACTTCAAGAATACAACTAAAAGACGGAATGGACATCATCAGAACCACAGGAAGGCTGGCTGAGTGGAAATTCTACAACTAGAAGGAAAGAGAAAAGCATACCGAGACTCAGAGGAGGTACGGTGCGGAAGTAAAGTACAGAGGTACGGAGACACAGGCGGAGAGGGCTGGCAGTTGAGGACACGGTTGTCTTTTTCAATCAGTAGGGAGTCTCAAGCTCTGAGCTCCAGTTCCGGGCGAGTCTCTGGGGATCCAGACTCATACAGGAGAAACTGGACTGTCTGGCATCGGCGGGAACTCGAGGGCACCTTTCTCTCAGAGGTGCTTGCAGCGATTGCTGGGACACTGAGATGCGGGGCCTATGAGGGCAGCCATAGCTGCTTGCTACGCCCTGTTGATCCCCTTGGACCCCCGTCCCACCCAAGCTGTGCGCTGGCTTTTGCATATGAAAGGCCTGGCCCTTTGCAATCTGAAAATTACCTAACAAACTTGCAGCTGGCCCAAGGCCCCACTGCAACTTGCATTGCTTCACAGCTGAGCTCCTGCTGGGTAGCCTCAGGCAAGGCTAAATTAGCACCTCTTTAGAGCTCCAGGAGCCAGTGTGCCCAGTGGTCAGAGTGGGACTATCCAGATTGCAGCTCCTTGGATTCATAAAGGACACACTCAGGGGGCAGACTCAGTGAGCACCTAAGCCCCACTGAAGCAAGTCTTGCCCCAGAGGGGTGTCTCCAGCACAGAAGTTCTCCCACTGCAGACACAGCTGATTCTCACAGCTAATTGGCCTGGAGGTCAATTCTTCCCAGTGATACCTACAACAATCAAGGCTTAACTACAACAAGACTGTGCACAGCCGAAACCAGTTCGGCTCAGTGGATAGAGCGTCAGCCTGTGGACTGAAAGGTCCCAG
>NW_006296629.1:156614-162047 GCF_000327345.1 Myotis davidii | reverse complement strand
AAAAGCTATCATTCAGAACTGAAGGTCAGATAAAGAGCTTCACAGATAAGAAAAAGCTAAAGGAGTTCAACCCCACCAAACCAGTATCATATGAAATGCTGAAAGATATCCTTTAAGAAGAGGAAGAAGAAGAAAAAGGTAAAGATACAAATTATGAACAACAAGTACACATCTAGCAACAAGTGAATCTAAAAATCAAGTGTAAATAATCTTGATGAACAGAATAAACTGATGATTATAATAGAACCAGGGGCAAAAAACACAACCCAAATGAAGTCCTACAATTGGCTCCTCTCTGAGGGGGCGTGGCTAAGCCCTGGGGGCGTGGATGGACTCTGGGGTGGGAGGAGCCAGCTTAAAGCCTGGCTGAGGCACAGCGGCCCACACTGTGGTGGCTGTTACCTGTGGCGGCATGGAGGCCTGCACTTGCCTCTGTGGCATGGGCTCTTTGCGGGGATGTTGGTGTCTTCAGAAGCGCCAGGGCCCAGCTGAGACTGCAGCGGCTGATGGCAAGCCGGCCCTGGCAGAAAAGCACGTTGAGGGGTATGCGGCAGTGCGGTGCTGTGCGGGATTGGAGGAATCGCGAGCCCCATGCTGCCCCCGGCGTCCCCGCACTGCTCGCTGCAGGACCTGCCTGGGGAGATGTGGTGGAGATCTTCTCCTGGGTTCCCAGCACTGATCTGCCCAGCCTGGCCCAGGCCTGCACCAAATTCCACCACATCCTGCACACTGACAGCATCTGGAGGAGACGCTGCCGGGAGGAGTTTGGCGTTCGTGAAAACTTGCAGAACCTGGAGATGATCAGTATGTCTTAGCGAGAAGTCTATGCGAAGCTGTTCCCATACAGAAACATTTTGGGATTGTGGCAGCTAGATACTGAGGACTATAGAACACTGCTGAATATCGTGGTGGACGGTGTATGCATTACTGGTTGGAAATACAGGCCTTCACTTCACACCCATGTGGGTGACCCAATACACTTCAAGCCCTCGTTCAGAATTCGCCTGAGGGAGAGGACATCAGCCACGGTGGAGTGCATGGAAGGCCTCGACAGCAGGCCCCACAACAGCCACATGCAGATTCCGAAGGACAGGTTCACCACCCGGTGCAAGAACACAGACCACGGAAGGGATTTACCAACGTGGCTTAGGGAAGAAGGGGGGCTGGTGCTGGAGGACAGACAGCCGTATGACTGGCTGACCTACCGCCGCCTCTATCTCCCGCCGAGCCACCCGGACGACCTCATCAGGCCAGGCCTCTTTCAATACTACTACGATGTCTTCGGCCTAATGATTGCCATGCTCAGCTTCCATGGGAAGTATCCCAGGGTCACCAAGATCACGGGAATCTCCAAGAAGACGTTAGAGATCCACCTCAGGCGCCACATCCAGCTGCGAGATGGCGAGATCTGCAACTTCAACGAGCTCTCCCGCGTGGTCCAGGAGATTGCCGAGCAGGTGACCCGGGAGCAGCAGCAGCAGCAGCAGCAGCAGCAAGAAGAATACGGGACTGAGGAAAGCGAGGGCCATGGCTGTCAGAGCCCTGCCCAGCCCAGCATCGGGGAGTCCGGGGCTGCAGCTTCGGAGGAGCAGCCTGTTCCGTTTGTTCTGCCTGTGGGCGTGTGCTCAATAGACCAGAACTACCCCGGAACCTGCAGGATGTGTTTCTATGGCGTGGACTCTGTTACCTTATTTGGCTTCCCCTACCCCAGGCGCTTCCCTGGAGTCTTCATCCTGTTCGATGAGAACCACTTCGGGTTCATCTGGCTGGAGGCGAAATACTTCTTCCTGTACGGCAGAGTCCAGAACACCTTCCAGGATGTGGAGGCACCATCCCCGCAGGATTTCCTGGAGATGCTCAAGAACATTCAGTCCATGCCCTAACTGGCTTGGATCAGTGGATAGAGCGTCGGCCTGTGGCCGAAGGGTCCCAGGTTCGATTCCAGTCAGGGGCATGTACCTTGGTTGCGGGCACATCCCCAGTGGGGGGTGTGCAGGAGGCGGCTGATCGATGTTTCTCTCTCATTGATGTTTCTAACTCTCTATCTCTCTCCCTTCCTCTCTGTAAAAAATCAATAAAAATATATTTAAAAAATAAAAAAGAACATTCAGTCTGGACCCCTTGGGAGGAGGAGCTTGCATGCACTTTGAAGATTTGACCTTCGGACCAGGTTACCCACCTTTGTTTGTTTTTTTAATCCTCACCCGAGGATATTTTCCCATTGATGTTTAGAGAGAGTGGGGGGTTTGGGGGGGGGAGAGGGAAATACAGAAATATCGATGTGAGAGAAACATATCTTGTATTTTCATTGTTACAAATTGAACATAATTAAAGCATAGTGATTAATCACAAAAACAAAATGTGGGAAGCTGCCTATTGTCTTCACTAGCAGAGAGGTGTGGACAAGGATCCCGGAAGGCTGGCGACCCTTGAGCTCTGGCAATGGTCAGGGCTGTGCACCCACTGTTAGTCTTAGACAATGATAGCTGAAGCAACTTCCCCATTTATGTAAATCCTTACTGATAGGCTAGTCTGCCTATTACTGGAAATTGCCTGCCTAAGGGCCATGGTGTATCCCAAACCAATAAAGGTTGGCAAGGCCTGAACACCAGTGGAAGTCCTTCCCCTTGAGTTGGACTTGCCCATCTGGCCCCCAATATTTCCAAAATAAAAATAATAAATAAATGGGGCATGAAGTAGGAAAAAAACAACAACAAAATTTCCCCCCGGTATTTCCAATACTCACCTGGCACCATCCAGTTATTATAGTATTAGTGACTGTATTCCCTATGCCGTATTTTATATCCCCCTGACTATTTTGTGAGTACCAATTTATGCTTCTTAATCCCTTCACCTTTTTCACCCAAAACTCAACCCCTTCTTCCCTTCTGGCCACCAGATTGACCTCTGTATCAGTGAGTGCTTTTATTTTCTTTCTTTGTTTATTTGGCTCTTTAGATTCTGCATATAAGTTAAATCATATGGTATTTGTCTTTCTCTGATTTCTGTAACTTAGCATAATACCTTCTAGATCCATCCATGCTATCACAAATGGTAAGAGTGCATTATTTTATTTTATTTTTTAAATCCTTACCTGAGGATATTTTTTCCCATTGCTCTTACAGAGAGAGTGGAAGGGGGTGGGGGGGGAAGAGAGAGAAAGAGAGAGAGAGAGAGAGAGAGAGAGAAAGAGAAAGAGAGACATTGATATGAGAGAGACATATCAACTGGTTGCCTCCCAAAACCCAGGTATGTGCCCTTGACTGGGAATTGAACCTGTGACCAGCTCATGATTGGAAAGAGATTTCCTTAAATGTTTGGAATCAATAGACCTCCTGCCCTTTGCCACTGGTCTTTGTGTGCAGGTTTGGGCATTCCTTCAATGTTTAGCCAGGCAGTTTACAACTCTGCTTTAGCTTTCACTTCTTTCCTTCACAGCTTCCAGGTCAGCCCTAGGTGAAAGATTAGGGCCTTCTTAGCTGGGCAAATTATTTGAATAGGTAATATTGGAAAGGAGAACATGGCCCAATTTCACTAATACTAAGAGTAATACAAATTAAAATGAGACTCCACACTCAGCATATTGATTAAATTTAGACAGATTTATAATACCGATTGTTGTTGAGAATTGATGAGACAAATGCTCATGCCCTGTTGGTAGAAGTGTATGTGGCTATCGCTAGTTTGAAAGTTTAATTAGTGAAATTTAGTATGCATATCTATATATATAAAAGCCTAAGCAATCAAGTGACTGAACCACTGGTGAACTGGTTGCCATGACACGCACTGACTACTACGTGGCAGATGTTCAATGCAGGAGCTGCCCCCTGGTGGTCAGTGTGCTTCCACAGCGGGAGCATTGCTCAGCTGACTGATGGGCGCCAGACAGCAGGCTCACAGCTGGCAAGCACAGCTGTGGTGATGTGAGCCTCTCCCGCCTCTGCGACAGCGCTACTGAGAGCGGCAGCAGGGCCAGGATGAGCGGAAGCAGGGCCAGGATGAGCGGGAGCAGTGTGGCGCCTGGCCTGGGCTCGGGCTCCTCCCCGACGCTTGCTGCTTCGGGAACTACTACATCCCTTGGAGGATGTCGGACTGCCATTATCGGCCTGATCCCCTAAGATCTGGCCAAAACCAGCAGTCAGACATACCTCGAGGGGTCCCGGATTGCTGGGGGGCACAGGCCAGCTGAGGGACCCCACTGGTGCACAAATTTGTGCACCAGGCCTCTAGTATACTATGATTGGACAATCCTTGCTGGAAATTCTCTCACAGTTAATAAGGGGAAATATAAAAATATGTTAATTGCTGTATTGGTGGGGGTTAGAGGCAGCCTATGAGTCCAGCACGAGGGGACTGCATAAGTAAATGTAGAGGAAGCACATGCTAAAATATTTCGCAGTAATTAGAAACTTTGAACCAGATGCTAGCCAGTAATCTAAAAAAGAATTTTAAGTTATCTATATACCCCTTGACTGAAGGAAGAAGCTGCTTGCACATTTAATCAGCTCATTTGTATAATTGTACTCTCTTTGTGTTTCCTTTTATGCTTCAGTAGTCAGAAATTTCAGAGCTCAATTTAATCACAGTAGCTATATTAGTCCTTCCACTAAAGAAATATGTGCCTACTTGTCTTTGAATTTTGTATTTTTTGGAAGCTTTTGGGGGTTATAAATATAAAAAAAGGTCTTTTGAATCTAAACAATTATCTTATCATAATTAAGGAATATCCAAGTGAAAAAAGATTAGGGAAGAAACTAATTTTTCCTGACTTGTGAGATTATTAAAAAAAAAAAGAAAAAGAAAGAGGAAAGAAAATGAATCAAGCAACCATGTTAGGATGAGAAAGAAATATTTAATTCCATGGAAGTATGTGTTTAAATAACCTCTCACTTGAATGAAGAACAACTTTTGGTAACCAGAGGTTTCTAAGAAGGCATTTATTTCCTGTGGATAACCTTCATATCTCTATGGAAATTGAATAAGAATGAGAAGTTTGAACAAAGGCAAAAGGAATGAAATCTCTTCAAGCCGTGAGAAGCTGCTAAGTCTCTCAGAGGCTGTTTGGGGAAATGCTTTTCCATCTGTTCCCAGATAGTCCACTAGGTGGTGGTGCACATTAAAAACTGCCTAAACTCTGAATTGTGACAAAACTTACTCTTCTTTTTCAAATAAAATACCAAGAAAATCTGTTTATAAACAATAAATATAAAGGGAGAACTATTAAGCCCTGCATTAAGAACAAAGGGGGTAATCTCAGGTGCCGGGGTTCTTGTTCCAGCATTGAGAAGGGTTCAGTAATCTGGAGAAGGCTGTGCGTAGATTAAATAAGAGTCCAGAGACGAAATATAATTTTGAAAGGCATTTGAGGGTCAGAGGAGCCTAGTTTAAAGGAAACTAAGATCTAAGTTCTAAGTCCTAAGGTCTAAGGTCTCT
>NW_006296629.1:141277-156512 GCF_000327345.1 Myotis davidii | reverse complement strand
GTGTTGTGCCAGTAGGAGGCAATAACATGTAGATTAAGATGCCCTTTAGCTGTCTGGCAGCCAAGCAATAATCTCTTTTCAGGTTTGGGGAAATGCCATCAGCCATTCCCAGATTCAGCCCTTTTGTCATGCTGGAATTGGTCTCTGGCACTCAGGCTACAAAATGAGGGTAGGTAGCATCCAACAAAGGTAATCTCCAAATGCAGCTTTTGGCTTCCTTGACCCAGGCCCTTTTGGCTACAGAAAAGTATAATGAGATTTTTCTCCCTATACTTTTTCCAGAGATCACCTTGGATGCAAAGAGTAAAATTTTGATGAGTATGTTTACAAAGTAATTTTGTGCCTTAAAAAATCTCAACTTTCTCCTACCAGTTACTAAAATTTCATAATCACTATTTTTAACATGTTAGTATGTCATCATATCACATGTGAAAAGTTCAGTATATGTTCGTGTGAATACATTACTCTAATATGAATAATGCAGTAGTCTCCATCAATTAGGTGACTTCTTTTGTTACCTTGCAGTGGTTCTCAACCTTCCTAATGCTGCAACCCTTTAATACAGTTCCTCATGTTGTGGTGACCCCCAACCATAAAATTATTTTCGTTGTTACTTCATAACTGTAATTTTGCTACTGTTATGAATCATAATGAAATATCTGATATGCAGGATGTATTTTCATTGTTCACGATCCACGGGTTGAGAACCGCTGCTTTAGAGAATGAAGCAAGCTTCTTCAGTGATTAAATTTGCACAACTGTGGTGACCTCTGAAAGGCTACATTCCCTTGTAAGACTACCTACTCAGTACAAAGCATAAGCGAAGCCACTCTTAAGCAGCCTCACAACTGAAGTCACTCTTCTGTAGTTCACAGATTCTGGCTGATGATGTCATTGACACAAGGAAGAAAATGCAAAATAGGAGGCCTTAAATCGGCTTGCTGGCGAGCACCACATGTACAGCTGTGGCCTGAGACCAGCTGTGGTATGGCTATAGCTTTGCAGAGTACCCTGGAAGGGGTGTGGTTGGGGCTCCTCTTTTGCTCTCTCTGGAAGGGTGAGTAGGCTTCTTTACTCTCTGGTCTTGGAAAAGTGTATGCCATCATTTAAAAATTTGGACTAATTTTTTAAAAAATTAGATTTATTAAGACTCACTGTAGCTAAAAGGCTATTAACAAGCAAATAGCAGCATCAGTCTCACGGCCTTCTTTATTTGTTTCCTGCAGTTGCCGAGAGCAAGGACCAGGTATTTCAGCACTCCACCGTGGTGTCTTCGGAGGGAGCAGTGGTGGAAATCTCCTGTAATCACTCTATATCCAATGCATACGACTTCTTCTGGTACCTTTACTCTCCAGGATGTGCACCAAGACTCCTTGTAAAGGGTTCAAGGCCTTCTCAGAAGGGACGCTACAACATGACCTATGAGCGATTCTCTTCTTCACTGCTCATCCTCCAGGTGCAGGTGGCAGATGCTGCCACTTACTACTGTGCTCTGGGGGACACAGAGGCAGAGAACCCACGGAGAGCTGAACAGAAACAGGGAGAGAGCACAGCCTTTGCAGGAGGTAGACAAGAGAGCAGCAATAACTGCTTCCCTCCTACCTTAGTGTTCCCCAAGCTTTTCTATTTGGCACTGCTATTAAAATGTATTTTGAGTTCAGACACACCATATCATTAAGCTCTCAGTTCAGTGGTGACAAGGAGAGAAGAATCCACAGAAGAAAAAAATTCCTTTTACATTTAAATCCTGGAGTTTGTTTATGTATAGAGATTCCCCTCTCCATTGTACACTTTGAACAGTTCCTAATTGGCTTATATTTCTCTAAAAATATAATTGCTAGAATGTAACAACACACCTCATATGTAGCTTGATGCATTATTAAACTACATGGAAACAATGAGAAAACTGGGTAAGGATGAGAAAAGGTATTAAACTGAAAAACTAAACAATCTCTTGAGTACACTGAGATATGAGGGTCATTTATTTATTGTCTCTTTTATTTGGAGTAGCAGAGCAGAAAGTCAAATAATGGATTTCCCTATTTTTTTGAAACTTCCCTAATTTATGTGAAAAAGTCTTATTTTTCTTTTAGTTGGACTGTTTTCTGTGTTAAAGTTTCATATATAAAAAACACTGATTTTTCTCCTTGTTCCAACTTTATTTTGTGTTGAATTTTCTCTAATGCTTCTGAATATAATTTATATTTCAGAGTCTGATGTTTACAAAAGGCTTTCTCATTATTTTTACATGAATCATTCCTTGTCTCCTGGAAAACCATTGAGATTAATAGAGTTCTGATGTTTATAAATAATAGTTTCCTGGGAAGGCAGTAGGCCAGTGATGGCGAACCTTTTGAGCTCGGTGTGTCAGCATTTTGAAAAACCTTAACTCTGGTGCTGTGTCACATATAGAAATTTTTTGATATTTGCAACCATAGTAAAACAAAGATGTATATTGTTGGTATTTATTTTATATATTTAAATGCCATTTAACAAAGAAAAATCAACCAAAAAAACCGAGTTCGCGTGTCACCTCTGACACGCGTATCATAGGTTTGCCATCACTGCAGTAGGCAGTCCTAGAAAAGTACCTGGAGCCTCAGGTTGAAGTTCCTTTGGTGCCCTTTTGTTGTGATGTGCATGTCTCAATGGAGTCAAATAAGAAGGAGTGAAGAGCAGCACCTCTTGGAGGGCAGGAACCCCGTAGGAGAGTAGAGACCTCCACCTGCACCATTTTGGGAATATTCCCCATTAGCTCACCTGTCTCACTGATCCCCAAATAGACATCACTGTGCCTAGTTTACAATAGTTTGGGAGAACAGTTCATGTTTATTTTCTGTGAACTTGAAGATTCTTTCAATATAAACTGGAGAGTTGGGCAGAATAGTCAGAATGTAGTTCAGATGGGGTGCGTAAGGTAACTTAATCAGACAAAAAATTATCTGTACATAAATCTGTAAGGGCATGGAAAAGAGCAAGAGGTGCTAGAGAAAGTGGATGACCAGTGCATGTTCAAAGTGGTTTAGAAGCAATTATCTTCAGATCATTTCACCCCAAAGTAGCAGAGTATACATTCTTTTCAAGTGCCCACGGAACATTTTCTAGGATAGACCACATGTTAGGACACACATAACATCTCAATAAATTTAAGAAGATTGAAATCATATCAAGCCTCTTTTCTGACCATAATGGAATCAATCACAAGACCATGGAGGCTATGTAACATGTTACTAAACAATGAATGGATTAACAATGAGATCAAGGAAGAAATTAAAAGATACTTTGAAATAAATGAAAATGAGAGCACAACAACCCAAAATCTATGGGATACAGTGAAAGCAGTCCTAAGAGGGAAATTCATAGTATTTCAGGCCTTTGTCAATAAACAAGAAAAATTTCAACAACAGTAACAAAAAACCCTTTACTAACCTAACTTCACACTTAAAGGAGTTAGAAAAAGAACAACAAACAAAGCTCAAAGTGAATAAAAGAAAGGAAATAATATAGATCAAAGAAGAAATAAATGAAATAGAGTCTAAAAACAGATACAAAACATCAATGAGAATATTATGCTAAGTGAAATAAGTCAATCAGAAAAAGCAAAGAATCATATGATTTTACTCATTTGTGGGATATAAAACTGAAACTTGTGGAAACAAACAAGAGTGTGGTGGTTGCCAGAGGGAAGGGGGAGGGGGTGAAAGGGGTCCTTATATATGGTGATGGGAGAATAAAAAAAAAGACCACCACTTAAAAAAAATTGAAAATGGAACTATCTTATGATTCAGTGATTTTTTCTTTGAGACAGCAGGAGAGACCTGGAGATTATTATGCTAGGTGAAACAAGCCTGTCAGAGAAAGACAAATATCACATGATCTCACTTATATGTGGAATCTAATGAACAAAATAAACTGACAAATAAAAGAGAACCATAGGCATGGAAACAAGGAACAGGCTGATGAATCTCAGAGGGAAGGCGGGAAGGGGGCAAGAAGAGATTAACTAAGAACTTATATGCATATACAGGGGTGGGCTAAAGTAGGGTTACAGTTGGTGTATGCAAAACACAAAAGTTTATTCTTGTATTATTATTTATTAATTATTGTGTTATTTTCCATACAAACAACTGTAAACCTACTTTTGCCCACCCATGTATGCATTGCCCATCGAAAAACAGACAATAGGATGGTGAAGGCTTGGGGTGGGGTGGGAACCAGTAGAGGGGGGGTAAAGGAGGAAAAGGAGGGAATATCTGTAATATTCTCAACAATAAAGATAAAAAAATAATCAATAGTTTCTGCACAACAAAGGAAACTAACAACAAAGTAAAAAGGTAACCAACCGAATGGGAGAAAATATTTTCAGACAGCAGCTTCAACAAGGGGTTAATATCCAAAATATATAAGGAACTCCATGAGTCAACACCAAACAAACAACCCAATTAAAAAAAGGCAGAGGTCGGAACAGACACTTCTCCCAAGAAGGCATACAAATTGCCAATAGATATATGAAAAGATGTTCAACTTTACTAGCTATTAGGGAAATTCAAATCAAAACTACAATGAAATATCACCTCACACCTGTTAGAATGGCTATTATCGACAAGACAAGTAATAAATGTTGGAGAGGTTGTGGAGAAAAAGATACCTTCATTCACTGCTGGTGGGAATGTAAACTGGTACAGCCACTATGGAAAATAGTAAGGAAGCTCCTCAAACAGTACGAATAAAGTTATCTTAGCATAATGTTCTCAAGGTCCATCCATGTTGTTGCCAATGGCAGTACACCATCCTTTCTTATGGCTGAGAATTTGGTGCCAGGCTGGCAGCACCCCTGGGATTTTCCTCTCCACTCTGAGGATTAAGTGTCCTCGTTGGCAGTCCTCTGGAGTGTCTGTTTATGCTATAGCTTCCCAGCAAACTCGATGGAATGCTGTCCTGATATTTGCTTCAGCTCCCTAGTTTATTAAGCTTATTAAAAAAACAACCACATGTTTTTATTGATTCCAGAGAGAGGAAGGGAGAAGGAGAGATAGAAACATCAATGATGAGAGAGAATCATTGATCAGCTGCCTGCTGCGCGCCCCCTACTGGGGATCAAGTTCGAAACCCTGGCATGTGCCCTGACGGGAAATCGAACTATGACCTCCTAGTTCATGAGTCAATGCTCAAACACTGAGCCACACTGGTTGGGCTAAGCTTATTTTTTGGTTCCATTTTCCTTTCTTCCTTATATTAATAACTCGCTACCTATCTTAACATATCTATTTTTGGCTTCTTATTACAGGAAAATTAAAAAAACCACACATCTGAACCTGCTAATAAAAATGGTCTGTGTTTTGTTGTCAGCAGCTTCCCGCTGGTGGGGGTCTTAGTTCCTGAACAAGAACTCAAGACATGAATTAAGATACTGTTCATAGCTGTTACAGAAGAACTACCAGTTCTGTGACTCTGCATCATATCTCAGGTCAGTGTTTAACCTATCATTAATTATTGCTTAATTGGTTCTTTTGTTGTGTTTCTGTGCATCCCTTATCTTTAATTTGTACCTTCAGAGCTTGTTGTCTGCCTTCAGGATTCAAGATATGCTTCTCTTCTTGAGGAGCTGGGGTCGGGGAGCTTGCAGAGGAGAGCCTGCTGTGTTTTAACTCAAGTAGGGATTCCACAAATATTGTTTGATTGAGTAAATTAATGCTTACCCAGAGCTTAAAATAATTTTATTCTTTAATCCAGGAAATCCCCTCTACAGAAGCTAGTTAAAAGAAGTATTTAGATATTGTATTAACTATGTATGGTGCTAGTTGGTACTAGGAATATTGGGGAGGACACTTTGTATATGATTGTCTAACCACTATGTTGTACACCTGAAACTAATACAAAATAATATTGAATGTAAAGTGTAACTTATATATATACTAGAGGCCTGTTGCATGAAAAGATTTGTGCAATAAGCTTTCCCGTCCCCTGGCTGCTGGCACCACTTTTCCTCTGGCACCCGGGACCCAGACCTTCACTCTGGCCACCGCCTTCCATCTTCACTCTGGACACAGTCTTCGCTGTGCCTGGAGCACTCAGTCTTTGCTTCTCGCTCCGGCCAGAGTCTTCAGTCTCCGGCCAGAGCTGCTTCTGTAGCTCCTTCCGCACCCCCCCTCCCCCTCATAGCTTGATTGCTGCTTCGCCTGCAGACCTCATAGAAGGGCTCCTGAGTTCCAGGGGGCCACCTTGCCTCCAGCCTGGGTTTCCGATCGGGCTGCAGGCAAGATGGCTCCTGGGTCCTGGGGGTGCCGCCTTGCCTGCGGCCCGGCTTTCGGATCGAGATCAGGATCACGGGCTGCAGGCAAGGTGGCTCCTGAGTCCCGGGGGTGCCACCTTGCTTGCAGCCTGGCTTTCCGATTGCGATCACTGGCTGGGGGGGTGGGCAAAGGCGGCCCCCAGGGCCACCTTGCCCTGCCACCCGGCTCTTCCCTGATGCCTGGGTTTCCGATCAACGTTCTTCTGTCCTTCCCCTTTTACTTCCCATCATTGTGCCTACTTATGCAAATTAACCGCCATCTTTCTTGGCAGTTAATTTGCATATCGCCCTGATTTAGCCAATGGGAAGCGTAGCGAAGGTACAGTCAATTACCCTTTTTGTCTTTTATTAGATAGGATATAAAAGGCTAAGCGACTGTCCGACTGTCAGACTGGCTGCTGGTAGGTCTGATGCACACTGACCACTAGGAGGCAGATGCTCAATGCAGGAGCTGCCCAGTGACAGCAACTTTGCAGAGTGCCTTCTCACACTTCGGGACCCCTCGGGGGATGTCAGAGAGCTGGTTTTGGCCTGATCCTCCCAGGCCAGGCCGAGGGACCCCACCTGCTAGAGGGACCCTGCTCACTCTGCAGATGCCCTTCGAGCTATGGCACCGCCCCAGGTGTGGTTGGCCAGGGAGGAACCGAGGGAAGTTGGTTCCAGGGTGTGTCCAGCCCATCTCGCCCAGTCCTGCCCCGCTGGCTACCTTGTAATTATTTTCCTTTCAATGTGCACGAATCTGTGCACTGGGCCACTAGTTAAAAATAAAATTAAGCCTTAGCTATATATATATTTAAAAAAATGTTCAAAAGCAAGCAAGTCCTCACCTTCTAGTTTCTGGGAGGAACAAAAGCAAGAAAAGAAAAAAATAAATTAAAAAAATCAAGAAGAAAAGAAATAATTGGAATTTTAGATAAAGATTTATGTACAAAGGTATTTATCATAGTATTTTTTTCTAAAATCCAAACATTTAATACTAGGAAAATTGATTAATAAATTATAGTGCATCTCTATCATGGAATAATTTGAGGCCATTATAATTGAAATTTTATGTATATTTATTGACAGGCAAAAATATTTGGGAAATAACATATATTGAAAACCTCAGGAGTACCTAAATATGTGCAATATATGTGTGTGCACGTGTGTGTGTGTGTGTGTGTGTGTGTGCGCGCGTGCGTTGTGGAGGTTCAGAATGAGACACCCCAAGATGTGTGTCAGTGGTATATAGATTACTTTAGCTAAAGGCAATTCTATTTACTACAAGGCTGTTCTTCTTATTATCCTGGCATGACCTTTTAAAGCCCACAATGGGTATTTCCTCATCCCTAGCTCAGGATGTCTTATTTATTTACTTATTACAATAAAAGCAATAGTAACTTACTGTCACATATTTGAAAATACAAGGGACATCCAGTCTTGGCATAAATAGTCATAATTTCTTGCCTGAATATGTTTATAATTTTAAAAAATGAGAGCGATATTCATAGTATATCTAAGTACCTCTGTTTTTTATATGTTTTACTATTTTAAATTTTATTTGTGAAATAACTTATGTAAATTTTCTTTTTTTAATTAAATTTATTGGGGTGACATTGGTTAATAGGATCATAAAGGTTTCAATTGTACATTCTATGGTATATGATCTATTACATTGTGTGCCCACCGCCCAAAGTCAAATTATCTTCCATCACCATATATTTGGCCTCTTTACCAGATACTATCTCCCCACGGCCCCTTCTCTGGTAACCACCACACTCTGTCTGTGTCTATGAGTTTAAGGTTTATTTATTTATTTATTTATTTATTTATTTATTTTATTAATCCTCACCTGAGGATATTTCTTCTTTTTTTTAACCCTCATCCAAGGATATTTTTTCCATTGATCTTAAGAGAGAGAGAGTGGAAGGAAGGGAGGAGGGGGAGAGGTAGATGGAAGAGAGGAGGGAAGGAGGGGAGGAGGGAGGGAGGGGAAGAGAGAGAGAGAGAGAGAGAGAGAGAGAGAGAGAGAGAGACATTGATGTGAGAAAGACACATCTACTCACTGGGAAAAAACCAGCATATGTCCTGACTGGGGATCCAATATTGACCTCCTAGTTCATAGGTCAATGAACAATCAACTAGTGAGCCAACAGCCAGGCGCTAATTCATTCTTAATCTCTTTTACTGAGTTCTTCATCTCCAGAATTTCTGTTTGGTTCTGTTTCTAAACTTTCAATCTTTTGGGTAAAGTTCTCATTTTGTTAGTTGTTTTGTTTGTTTTTGTTAATTCTCACCCTGAGGATATTTTCCCATTTATTTATTTTTAGAGAGTGGAAAGGAGGAAGGAGGGAGAAAGAGAGTGAGAGAGAGAAACCTCAGTGTGAGAGATACACATGGATTGGTTGCCTCGCCTATGTGTCCCCACCCAGACCGGGGTTTAGCCTGCAACCCAGGTATATATTCTTGACCAGGAATTGAACCCTTGACCCTTTGGTGCATAGCACGATGCTCCAACCACTGGACCACATTGTCCAGGGTTTGTTTGTTGATTTGTTTCCTGGGCACAATAAGATGCCTGTCTGTATTTCTTGCATCTTGTTGAATATTTTCAGAACTGCAATCTTGAATTTTCCGTCATTTATATCACATATTCCATGTCTTTAAATTTGTTTTCTGGATATTTTTCTGTTTCTTTCTGATCTGCCTTGCTACCTTGGTGATTCCTGGTACTTGACGGATTCCTTCTCTATCTCGGCAGCTAGACAAACACATTAAGTTCCATTATTGGCCTGAAAAAGAAAAGGTATGAGTGGCCCTTCTCTAGCAGATTAATACAAAGAGGTCTTTCTCTTATTTTCCAGTAGATGGAGCTGAACCACAAGTGTTTTAGCTCTGTGAAATTCCAGTATCGTCTACCTCCCCGCCTTCCCCGCACCGCCCCTCAGCCAGGCATTGCCATCCGTGTAGGTGCAATGCATGGGGGTGGGGCTGGCTGGGACAACCTGCCAGCTTCTTTTGTTTTGCCCTCCCTGTAATGGTGACCTCAGAGCTCCACAGGGTCCCACCTGTGCCTCAGTCCTGGGACTGATCTCAGAGTGCACCCTTTGCTCAGGGAAAAAAGCGATTCTGTAGTACCAGTTCTTGGGTTTGCAGATAATGTGCTCTGCAACCAGATACCAAGGGTTAAGCGAGGTGAACTCTGGAAGGCTAAGGGATAGCAGGTCCCCGTGGCATCATTTCTCTGCCTGTAATGCCACCCAACAACTGCAGCTGCACCCTTGTGCTGTGTCCTTCCTTCCCAAGTCTCTGAGCTCAGCTGCACTCATACTGTGCGCTGCTGCAGGAATGTCCACTGCATTTCTCTGTTCCTCCCGGCTGGGCTGAAGGGAGCAGCAGCCACACTGGATTCCTCCTGAGGGCTGTGAGGGAAGCATTTTTTCCAGGCCTCTCTTCTTGGCTTGCAGATAGCCACTACCCTCTATGAGTCTAAACATTGTTTCTTTTATCCATGTCTGTTTCTGTGTTCAAATATCTCTTTTTTATAAAGACAGCAGTCTTATTGGATTATGGTCTATCCAAATAACCTCGTTTTAACTTGATTACTTCTGTATAGATCTTTTTCTAAGTAAGGACATATTCTGAGGTACCATGGATTAAGACTCGAACGTGTTTATTTATTTATTTTGGTTGGGAGAAGGACCAAAATTCAACCTAAGTTGCACACGAGAACCATTAATGATTACTTTCATTCCAAAGGCTGGGGCATAGAAAAACCTCTAGCATTTCTTTCTCTAGTTACTTGCTACTCAGTAATAGTTTCCTAAGTAGATAATAGATGACAACACAGAAAACTTAAGTTTCGTTTGTTGGCCTGAAAGGTAAGATCATTTGATCTTGTGATTAATATAGCTTGCTATGTTGAACACATGTTAAACAGAGGTTGTATTTGTGCAGAAAACTATAGTTTAGAAAGAACTTTCTTAAACTCATTTAATTGATTTCTATCATTTTTATTTTAAAAATATTTTTTATTGATTTCAGAGAGGAAGAAAGAGGGAGAGAGAGATAAACACATCAATGAGGAGAAAGAATCATAAATATCCTGCCTCCTGCATGTCCCACATTGGGGACTGAGCCCATAACCCAGGAAGTGCCCTGACCTGGAATTGAACTGTGACCTTCTGGTTCCTAGGTTGATACTCAATCACTGAGCCACACGAACAGGTCCTATAATATTTCTTATAGAGAAAAAGAAACTGCTTCTCAGAGGATACGTGATTTGCACAAAATTGCACACCTAGCAAGTCCAGAGGATTGCTTACAATCCAGTTAGTCTAAATCCTCATTAAATGTTTCTTCCATTGCAAACATGCATTGTATGGTCCACATGGCCAAGCCAAGCTACTGGCCACTGCACGTAACGAAGGAATGTGATGTTCCATGAGCTGCACGGGTCTGAGATTCACCGACTTTTGTGAAACATTCCTCCTGTCTAAGTATATTTGCTGCACGGGATCACTGTTGCAATGAATAGATTCTAGAGGATAAACCTTTTATGTTTTATTTCTGTACGAGGTGTCCTAGCTTCTTTAGCTCCCTCATAAATACTTCTTTTCCTCTTCTCTTCTATACTGAGGGTGAGCTGGTTATTTACCCCATACCTTGTGATATCTACTCATAAACTGTTGCTAGAAGTTATCAGGCCTCGCCAATCTTCTGCATGGGAACATGGAAAACATTCTCACTCAGAATACATTGAGATACCTCCCAAACATTTCCCAGAGGGTTTTCTTTCCCATATTATATGAGCAAAGAACTCCACATACTACTGTCTTTTCCATATTAATGTAACTAACATGTTTTGATTACTGCAATCGGCTGTTTCAATTAACATTAAGACTCTTCTTGAATAACTGTTTTTTAATTTTTGTGTTACCATTATTAAGTTTATATTGTATCTTTCTTAAAAGAGTGAATTTTATGTAATATACTATATGTTGTATACAATTATATATAAATTATATATTATGTTATAAATTATATATATGAATTATATAGAAAATATTATATATACATACATACATACATGCGTACATATGCTATACAGTGCTTCTTATTGGCCATGGTACTTTGCATGTCACTTAGATGGGAAGGAAGGAGATGAGAAGGAACTATAATTTACAGTTGACTATATGCCATAGGTTACTCTGAAGTAGGTATTATTGCCCCTGTTTTACAAATGAAGAAACTGAGGTTTGAAGGTGTGAGTTGCCCAAGGTCACAAGGTGGCAGAGCTGGGACTTGGATTTAGGTCGGTCTGTCTGGTGAATAATTCCACATCATATGTCCTACCCTAGCTGGTCAGAAGGGACTAGTGAAAGGTCTGCTTCCTTGTTTAACATTTGTTAAGTGAGATCTGAGAAGATGTTGTGGACTTAGATTGTAAGAAGACACTGGGGTGCTGGAGACAAAAGGTCCAGTTCAAACTGCATTTGTTCTTTTGTTGACTAAGATTAAGATTTTTAAAAAAGATTCTGAATAAGATTAAGATTCCCTATTTCATCTGATTGCATTGGGATCCATGGGAAATTTCTGGGCATAAAGTCCCAAGTCAGAAGGTTATTCTCAGAGCTCCATGGGTGTCAAACTGACTATAATTGATGGTCACCCTCTGGGACTGTGGAAAGCTGATGGGGAATAAGGAGTCTGATGGAATCTACCTTCTGATGTAGCTGCTTCATTCAGACCAAATCTGTAAGTGGTTAGATCTTAGTAAAGATCTAAAAGGAAACCCAGTCTGCTATGCTGTTGTACTATAAGTTTTTACCCCCTCTTCTTCCTGAGGGCTCAGTTAAATCTTGAGGGGAAGCCCCTTCTGAGGAGCTGTCGCCCTGCTATTGGCTTGCTGCTGGGGGCAGCTCTGGGTGAGAGCAGCTCATGTGGGTAGCTCATCTGGCTGCTGCTGCTGGGCCTGTTCCCTGGCTCAAACTCGGCAACACAGCCCAGACCCTGCGTCCTGGTTTGCACTTAGAATATGAGGCAGGTGACAAGAGTGACCGTGCTCTTGACCTTGGGTGAGTTATTTTGGGATTAAGAAGCAGTGGGATCTGGGTTTGGACAGGAATCTACCATGTTGCCTGTTACCATTGCTCTTTACCCAGAATGTTGAGGGATGACTTTCGGGTCCTATTTTTCTCCAGGCAGCTCCTTAGCATTTATTTGAGGCGTGTCTTAGGCAATAAGGTGTTCTGTTACTAAACCCCAGGTCCACCCATGAGGCAGAGAAATTAGACCTTCTGCCTCTGAATAGTTTTCCTGGGATTCCCTCATAATAAAAAAAAAATAAACAAAAACTGTTGTGGAATACAGTGAGAAGTAAATGATAGTGATGTAGAGGTGGGGGTGGGTTTGACTGTGAGAGAGAACCTGGAGGGTGCTTAGTTGGGCCTTCAACTCAAGTTGGTTTCAGGGTAGGAGCTAGTATTGTGTTTTTACTCCCACAGGTACTTTGAGCCTTGCTAAGACCACCCAGCCCATCTTCATGCTCTCAGATGAAGGACAGGAAGTGAACATACCCTGTAACCACACCAACATTGCTACAAATGAGTATATCTTCTGGTACCAACAGTTCCACAACCAGGGGCCACAGTTTGTTATTCAAGGATATAAGACCGACACGGCAAATGAAGTGGCATCTCTGTTTATCGCTGCTGACAGGAAGTCTAGTGTGCTGAGGCTGCCCTGGGTTTCCCTAAAAGACACTGCTGTGTACTACTGCATTGTGAGTGATGCACAGTGAGGCAGACAGGGCTGCACCTGTGCAGTATTCCCCTGTGGGGTGGGAGTGTAGCGCCGAAGGAAGCCCAAGAGTAGTGCTTGCTAAAATGTTTACTTTATTTCATTATTCTCCAAAGGTATTAGCAAGCCCATGTATTATTTTACTATTAATTTTTTTGATCTTATTTATTTTTTAAATAGGTATTCCATTTACATGGTCTGAAATTCAAAAAGTACAAATGGAATACAATGCAGTGTCTTCATCCCAACATCCCACCATCCCATCAGCTCATCCCCAAGCTGCTCAATTATACAAAACAAGGCAATCTGTGGTAGTTACACTATTGTTGCTTAGCCCAATGGTGCTCCTTAGTTCATGTGTACAGACACACACACACACTATGCACATAAACACCACACACCTTTATAAGCACTCTGTACACAGTCAATGCGGACAACTTGCTTCTCAGCTTTTAAAAAATTTAGCCTAAGAGTCAGATTATTATTTATTGTCACACAAAATTTCAACATTTCTTTGGCCTCTTAGCATCCATGAGATGGTTTCCAAGTGTCTTCTGAGTTTATATCTCTCTGTTGCCCCTCTTTCTATTTTCTTTTGTCCCATTCTCCTGCTGTGGAAGGCATGGCAAGGAGAAGGGGGATGATAGTCGAGAGGAGGGTGGGGAGAAGTTTTGTTTGTGTTTGGTGTGATAGATTATTTTGGGGGATATCTGTATCAGACACAGAGATTCTAGGTCACTATCACATTTCAAAGTTGAGTCCTTTGGGAGGGGGAAGGGAGACAGGCATAATGGCTAAGTTTCTGGGAATTTTACTAGTGCTCCTATGGCTTTATCAGGATGGTGAGGGATTATTATTATTAATATTATTAATGTTTTAAAATTTCTTTTAGAGAGAGAGGAATGGAGAAGGAGAGAGAGATAGAAACATCAATGAGAGAGAAACATCGATCCGCGGTCTTATGCATGGATAGAAACATCAATGAGAGAGAAACATCGATCCGTGGTCTTATGCATGGCTCCCATTGGGGATCGAGCCCACAATCTGGGCATGTGCCCTGACCAGGAATGGAGCCGCGACTTCTTGGTGCATGGGACAATGCTCAAACCACTGAACAACACTGGCTGGGCTATCATTATTTGATGGTATTTTCTATTTGATGATATGTGTTCTCTTCTTGTCCTTCATATGAGTCAATGAGACAAAAGGAAAAGACCGTGGGATGGAAAAGTATTTCCATCTAGCTCATCTTAAAGTCTGGTAGGGGAGTAATATTATGGAAAACCAAATAATTATAGAGCATTAGTGCATGTTCTGCTTCCCCTTAATCCCTTATATTTATGGTGAAAGTCAATATTTTTCTGAACTCAGATGTATCAGGGCTCAGAGCAGGCTGCCTCAAGATATCCCGCAAAGGCATATTGATTATTTGGAATTTAAAATCACTTGAGAAACAGCAGGACCTGGAGGAGCTCTCTGACTCTTTTCTGTTCCTTTAAAAGCCAGAAATAAATCTCCATGACAGGTGTCCTCCCCACTCCTGAGGGCTGAGAGACAACTGCTCACAAGGGTTATAAAATCCAGAGTTGAAAGTGAATATAAACAAAACTTGTAATGAATATCTTTACTAATTACCAAGCCTAAACTTTTAGATTCCTCACTAATAAATATCCAAATCTGCTTAAATCCTAATAAGTACTAACTATCTTTTTCCTGTCAATTTCTCAACAGACTTATTGTTTCTTTGTCTAAAAAGTATAAAACGGTACCTAGTTTGATCACTTCTTTGAGCCTCATTTTATGATCTAAGCATTATATTGTGATTCTCCCATATATGCGTATTAAGTTCCCCGCCTCCTGTTACTCTAATCTTGTGTCAATTTTATTATTTTGCAACTAGTTCAGCAATAAGAGCTAAAGAAGGGTAGAGTGGGGGACTTCTCTTCTGCTCCCCAACAAATATTATTCTTTAAATAGTTTTTATTATTTTATTTTTAAAAAATATGTTGTTATTGATTTTTTAGAGAGAGAGGAAGGGAGAGGGATACAGAGATGGACACATGCCAGAGAGAAACATTGATTGGTTGCCTCCTATAAGCACCCTGACCTAGAGCCCAGGAACTTGCAACCTGGATATGTACACTGATGGGGAATTGAACATGT
>NW_006296629.1:139606-141175 GCF_000327345.1 Myotis davidii | reverse complement strand
TAAAGGGCCAGAAGGTTGAGAACCACTGCCCTAGGGAGTGGGCCTAAGCTGGCAGGTGGACATCCCCCAAGGGCTCCCGGGCTTCCAGAGGGAGTCTGACTGCCAGTTTAGGCCCAATCCCCCAGGAAGCAGGCCTAAGCTGGCTGGTGGACATCCCCCAAGGGGTCCCAGACTGCGAGAGGGCACAGGCGGGGCTGAGGGATTCCCCCCCACTCAAGTGCATGAATTTTCTTGCACAAGGCCTCTAGTATAATAATAAAGGGACATAATTTTAAATATTACACTTCTAAAATGATCAGTATTTAGTTATTAATAATCTCATAAGTATTTTAAAATAAAATTAAAGTTTTTATATATTTTTTCCAAAATTATATGTCACACAGTTACTGGGTTTGCTAATTCTTAATGAAATATTATTTTATTTTTAAAAAATATGTTGTTATTGATTTTTTAGAGAGAGAGGAAGGGAGAGGGATACAGAGATGGACACATCAATAGAGAGAAACATCAATCAGCTGCCTCCTAGAAGGCATCAAGCCTGCAACCCTGGCATGTAGCCTGACCAAGATTGAACCGGTCGATGCTCAACCACTGAGCTACACCAGGCAGGCTAAATAGATAGTTTTTAAAACGGTGACAGTCAATCATAGTAGTCAAAAGCAGTAAAGAAGCAAGGAACAGACACAAATAAGAAAGAATTTGAGTAAAACAAAAGAGGAGTGTTAAATAATTGGGAAGAACAGGATTATTTCTCAAATGTTTTTGTATCAATTGCTTGGGTCAGAGTTCTCAGACTCTCTCCTGAAGCATTCCCTACAGAGCAGGGAGAATGAACACGAAACCTGCCTGATGAGGGCACAGTGCTCACAGCAGTCTGCTGTAAGTTTGAACAGTCTCAAGTTTATTAAAGAAGACTGAGGGATCATTTTTATTTTACTGCATAACATATCCATATTGATTTTGATGCAACATAGTCTTAAATAATTCACCAGTTGGCTCATTCTTTAATTTTCCAATAATAATAGTGCTCTCAGCCATAGCCTGTTTTGCGCAGTGGCTAGAGCATCACCCTGCAGATTAAAAGGTCCTGTGTTCAATTTTGACCAAGGGCACATACCTGGGTTGTGGGCTTGATTCCCCAGGAGGGGACATGTAGGAGGCAGCCGATCAATGATTCTCTCTCATCATTGATGATTCTCTCTCCCTTTCCCTTCCTCTCTGAAATAAAAAAATATATATAAGAAAATAATAGTGCTCTCAGATAATTCTTCAGAATTATTTCATGTTTTGTCTTGAGGGCAAGAGTACACTAATTTGAGAAGCACAAAATTGAATATTGAAAAAAAGTGTTGCAAAACCACCAAGTAATCAATAAATATTGGCTGAATAAAGAAATGAAATACCTTACATCTATCTACACTAATAAAAGAGAAAAATGGTACTTGGCGTACGACGCTACCCTTTTCATTGGCTAATCAGGGCTATATGCAAATTAACTGCCAACTAAGATTGGCAGTTAACTGCCAACAAGATGGCGGTTAATTTGCATATGTAGGCACAATGCAGGGA
>NW_006296629.1:137905-138148 GCF_000327345.1 Myotis davidii | reverse complement strand
AACCAGAATGACCGGTCACTATGATGCGCACTGGTGAGGTCAACCAGCCTGATCGGGGCCTTATCGGCCCCCACAACCTCCTGTTGGCCCTCCTCCCAGCCAGCCCCGTCCTTGGTTGCCCACCCCCCGATTGGCCAGTGGTCTGATCAGCCCCCATAGGGGGCTGCCCCACCCATGCACGAATTTGTGCACCGGGCCTCTAGTAATGAAATAAATTCCAGAGAAATTGTAGTTACTAAATCA
>NW_006296629.1:132985-136312 GCF_000327345.1 Myotis davidii | reverse complement strand
GGAGCCCGACCAGGGACTGCACCTAGGGATTGGGCCGGCCCTCTGCCACCCGGGAGCAGGCCTAAGCCAGCAGGGCGTTATCTCCCGAGGGGTCCCAGAGTGTGAGAGGGCACAGGTAGGGCTGAGGGGTCCCCCCCGCCCCCGTTCCCCCCGAGTGCACAAATTTTTGTGCACCGGGCCTCTAGTTAAATAATAATAGGAAAAGGGAATTTGGACAGGATGAAGCAAAATAGAGATATTCTATTGGAAAAGTAAATTTGTAAGCTAATTTGCAAAATAATTAAAAACATGACAATCTATAAACATTAATTTTCTTTGCTATAATTTTCTCTAGGGAATCTGTTTTCTGGAGACCCTCAATGCATAAAAAATAATTATTTACAAATACATTTGAAAAGTTATTTATATGAAAACCAACATGTTGAATCTTAAAGGGAAAGACTTAATAATCCAAGTGGAATATTACATAGCAAATTAATGGTATTTATGAGAATCTATAATGATTATTTAAAAGTGGTAATTGAAAAGATTCAAGATATTAACTAGTATGATTGTTACTTAGTAAAAATATGAATTGTGTAAAGGTTGGAAAGTAAGACACCAAGATATTGATAATGGGAGGAGCAGAACATGTCACTCCAGAATGTCCCGCTTTGACATGTGGATTATTTCGAACTGAAGACAGCCAGGGCCCAGGAGACTCAGGAAGAAGCTTTTACTCCCCTTCACTGCTTAAAAGAATTTAGATAGGGGGCCTGTACAAGAAAGAGAGCTATTACCAGAGGCAGCTTTTTATAGCAGACAAACTTATTTACATGGCATGGCAAAGATTTGTTTACCAAACATTTGCTCTTCTCATCTTCTTGTGAATTATTTTCCTTCCTTTTGAAGCCCCAGATCGGCTCAGAGTAGTATATCTTAGTAAGTTACAGTTACCTGATTGCCAGGGAATCTCATATTTTTATGGGGGTTCCATACATACAGAATTTGTTTTTCTCCTGTTTATCTGTGTTATGTCAATTTAATTATAAGGTCAGCCAAAGAACCTAGAAGGGAAGAAGAGAGTTTTCTGTCCCTATAATAATGTATATCCTTGTTTGATAGGATAAGTAGTGATTGTCCTCTTTTAAAACTGTTTTATATATTTTCCAAAATATGAATCTTATTTGATTTACATTCTCTAATGCATCATTTTCTCTATTTTATCTAAAATTCTTCCTAGCTCTGAAGTTCAGTGATCCTGATTTAGTCACCTTTACCTCAGCAATGACCTTCTAACTGGTGCAATTTCCATTGTATTCTTTTTCCTATATTAATAGTTCAGATTTTGAGTCTGAACTTTTGTATGCTATACATACAAAGCATTTTGTATGTAGTAGTCTATGTATTCCTCTTAATAATATCCTATGGTGTCCCTATTTTACAGACAATGAAATTGGTGCTTGAAGACATTAAATAGCTTGCTCAAGCTCAGTGAGAGAGATTAAATGGAAGAGCTGGGTTTCATACCAGATCAGTTGGAGGCCGGAGCACAAACTTTTAAAGATTATTCTAGCCCTGGCCAGTATGATTCAGTTGGTATACATCGAAAGATCTTGTGTTCGATTCCTTGTCAGGGCATTTACCCAGGTTGCAGGTTTGATACACGGTTGGGGTGTGTATGTGTGTATGGGAGGCAACTGATCAATGTTTCTCTCCCACATTGCTCACTCTCTCACTCTCTCTATCCCTCACCCTTTGTCTCTCTCTCAAAACAACAACAAAAAAGCCCCCAAACAAACAAACAAACAAAAAACCCCCACCAAAACAAAACGATAAAATGTATTCTTGGGTGAAGACTAAAAAAAAGATCATTACACAATGGCTATCAACCTACCACCCCAAATAACTCTTATGGACAAGCAGCCAGCTTAAATATGTAGAGCTCTATTTTCATAATATCACTCACTTGCTCAAAAGTCTCAGTGGTATTTTTGCTAATAAATAACCTATAAACTCAGGGATTCAAAATCTTCTCCTTCCAGCTTTATTTCTCATTATACTTTAGCCCATTCTCTTCTTCCTCTCTTCCATATATTCATGTAGTCCCTAGATGACTGTCACCTAGTTACCCTCTATTATTTAGGTCAGAGAATGGCCTGAATATATTTGAGGAGATGACTACACTACATCCATCTTGGTATCAGCAAAGTAGAAAAAAAGAAATTCTGATATAAGCAATCAGAGAACTGTTGTACTTGTAAAACAATTTATAGGGTATCTTAGAGAGCATTCTGTATGAAGTGCTGATTTAAGTCCTTGTTGGATTTAAAGAGAATATTTACTGTGCTAGCCCAATAAGATCAAGAAGAAAGACCTTTTGAAATATAATTTTCTTACCTGTGGGGAGGCTCTACGAGTGAAGAGAGGAGGTTCACTCCTTGGATCTGAGAAAATTTCCTGGAATTCAGCCAGGTGTTCTTCTGTGCTTTACATTATCTACTGCTCATGATATCCTCAGTCAACTGTTGTGGGAACAATGAAATAGTTTGACTGGGCATTGGAATGGAGACCTTGGAATACTTGATCATTTGTCCTGTATCAAACCTTAATACTGCCAATTCCTTTTCCATGTACTACTGAGACTCAACAAGCATTCTTCTACAATTACTACTTAAAATATGACCTGAGAACCAGCGGCACCAACATCACCAATAAGCTTGCTGGAAATATAGACTATCCAGCCCCACTCAGACCTAAAGAAACATAATCTGCATTTTAGCAAAATCCCTAGGTGATTCGTCTGCACATTAAGTCTGAGAAGCATTGCTCTATAGCAAGCATGTCAAACTCATGACCCGTGGGCCGCATTCCGCCCACAACAAATATTTTTGCAGTCCAGCCAATATAACGGTATGTAAGAAATGTTTTTTTTTGTTTTGTTTTTTGTTTTTTTGTTTTTTGTTTTTTGTTTTAATTTTATTTTTTATTACAAAGGGTATCACATATGTGTCCATTTTTTCCCCCCGCCCTAAGAAGGTATACGGATTTCTTATGAGGCTGGTTTTCTTTCACTAAATTTAAAATTACTCAAGATGTGTTAAACCATAACTCTTCTCAAGGTTCTGGGCTAGCTGAGAAGAAGTGATATGTATAGTGTGGAGGGATGGAACTTATTTAGGATGGCTGTTGGGGAAGGCTGCCTAGGGATTTACATTTCTGCCTGCTCTTTAGTTGTTCTGATGTCTTGTACAATAGAAGGAGCTGGTTAAATTGATACAGGGATATGGAATGAATGTAGGGATAGTGATTAGAAACTTTACTTTTCCTCAAAAAAATTGTTGGATC
>NW_006296629.1:127459-128276 GCF_000327345.1 Myotis davidii | reverse complement strand
CCAGCTGAGCAATTTCACCAATTCGGGGTGGGTGCTATTAGTTTCAGCTGCTCACTCCATTTGCTCCGGGACACGACCTGGGACGCGTCTGCCTATATCGCCGCCATCTTCTTTTCCCCAAGAAATGTTTTAATAAACATTTTGTAACTCAATTTTTACAATATCTTGTAATACATAATCTATCCTATATAATAAAAGCCTAATCTGCAAAGTGTCCAGTGGATTGGTCGGCGGTTCAACCAATCAAAGCGTAATATGCTAATGATATGCTAAGGCTGCTCAACTGCTCACTATGATGTGCACTGACCACCAGGGGGCAGATAGTCAACTGGTCGGCGAGTCGCTATGACTTGCACTAACCGCCAAGAGGAAGACGCTTCAACCAGTAGGTTAGCTTGCTGCTGGGGTCCGGCTGATCGGTACTGAGCAAGATGGGCCAGACATGCCCTGGAGCCCTCCTGTGGTCCCTCCCTGGCTAACCAACCTTCCGCATCTCTCCCGGCATGGGTGGGGTCCTTCAGCCTGGACGGTACCCTCTTGCAATCCGGAACCCTTTGGGGGATGTTAGAAAGCCGGTTTTCAGCCCAATCCTGCAGGTCAGGCAGAGGGACCCCACTGCTGCACGAATTCGTGCACTGGGCCTCTAGTCTACACTAAAAAAAGAGAAAAATGGTAATTGGCATACGACTGCTACCCTTCCCATTGGCTAATCAGCGAGATATGCAGATTAACTTCCAGCCAAGATGGCGACCGGCAGCCAGGCAGCTTGAAACTAACATGGGGCTTGCTTGCTTCAGTGACAGAGGACTCCAATGCC
>NW_006296629.1:121673-126324 GCF_000327345.1 Myotis davidii | reverse complement strand
AGGGGGCAGACGCTCAATGCAGGAGCTGCCCCGTGGTGGTCAGTGCGCTCCCACAGCCAACCCCCTGTGGTCACTCCCTTCATCTAGCTGACCCCAATCAGCCCCAATCGGGACTGGGTGAGGCGGCCCCGATCAGTACCGATTGCCGGCCAGGCGGAGGAACCCCACCCATGCACAAATTCATGCCCAGGCCTCGTGTTATTAATAATGAACTATAACGTTCGCTAATGACTGATTACTATAAGTGTGTTGCATTTGCTTCCCTTACAGGCCTTACGCACAGGTGCACCATTTCTTTCCACTAATACTAGCAGCACATATTTTAGCATTCGATTGCCACATTATTAGTCTTGGACTGACTTGTTTGGTGTCTGCAGTGTGAAATATTTCACTTTTGGAGAATAAGAAAAATAGGTTTATTTGCGTTACATATTAATTTGTGCAGTTATTCAGTGTCTGGCAAGTTAATGTTCAAGAAAAAATATTAATTTTTATTAAAATGTTCTATTATTTTATGTTAACGATTACTCATTTATTTCATCCCTTTGTATTCAGCATGTCTCTATCAAAATAAACTTACGTTTCTATGAAAATTGAAGCTTTTGTTTTTTTGTGGCCCACATAAACTTAAACCTTGTTTATTAGGCCCATATTGGCCTTTGAGTTTGCCAAGCTTGCTCTACAGCATATTCCATTACTGTATTATAAAAACCTTTGAACAGAAGATGGCAGTGTTTCCTATCTCTTCAGATCCTTCCTCAGATTTGAAACGAAGTTCACTTTGAAGTGTGTGAAAGACTGAACAGGCTTGTCACTGATTGGATAGTTAGGGAACAGAGCCTTCCTCCCAGAAAGAATAACCTGAGTAACACCCACCAAGCTAGAGAGAACGGCTTTTTGAATGAGGGACTGCGTCCACATTTTAGGTCCTAGTTGGAGAGAAGAATGGGGCTGTTTCTGCAAGTTCTTTTGGTGATTTTGTGGCTTTCAGTGGACTGGGAGTTGGAGTCTTCCTGGTGATGAGGACAGAGGGATCCAGGGACATAGCCCATAGGATGCAGGGGAAAGGGCCAGGATCCATTCTGCTGACTCTTTGGTTATATCTGGGGTTGTGGGAAGAAAAAAAAATGACTCAGTGTAGTGACGAAACCCCTTTTTTCCTGGCATTGTGTTTCTACCTAGGGTTGAGCAGCCAAAAAATGGAACAGAATCCTCAGTCCTTGAGCATCCAGGAGAGTGAAAAGGCCATTGACCTGCAGAGCTATGCAAATTATTCTCCAGTGTTCTTCCAGTGGTACCGACAAGATCCAGGAAGAGGCCCTGTCTTCTTGCTATTAATACATGAAAACGAGCGAACAAAACTGTTAGGAAGACTGAGGGCCACCTTTGATACCACCATCAAACAGAGCTCCTTTTATATCACAGCCTCCCAACCTGCAGACTCAGCCACCTACCTCTGTGCCACAGGCACACAGTAGGGCCCTGCCACCCACTTCCTGCACCCAAACCCTTCAGGTCGGCAGGGGAGGGAAGTTGAAGGGGACCCTGCTAACCATCCACAGTCAACAGAGCTGCTGGCTGTGCAGTCCCTCAAAGGCTTACAATGGCTCCTGGTAAAATAAAGTGGGGGTTAATGTATTTGAAAGTAATAAAGATGCAAGACAGCACTGGTATTTTTTTTTAACCACAAAATTCTTTGAATTCTTTTAAGACTGTTTTTTTGCAATAAAGTCTTCAATTTAGTTATAGAATCCAGTGGTTTATTATAAAGATACTAACATTTGTGAATCACTAATCATGTGCCAAGTATTGTGCCAGTTACATAGTAAGTAAGACAATATAAGGAGTACCTACGTAGTGTTTCAATATAGTATTTCATTTAATCCTCTCATCAGTCTTAAGAGGGTATGTATTATATTTCCCCCATTTTGCAAATAAGTCAAATTAAGCTTAGGGAAGATAAGTTATGTCAAAGTCATGCAGCTAGTAAGTGATAGCTGGGGTTCAAATCCAAGTTTATCCAATTTTATACCCCTGTTCATAATCACTCTACTGTGATTATAGCAATAAACACAGTAGTGTTTACTTTTAATCATTAATCAACTTGTTTATTAATTTTGCAGTCAATGCAGACCTAAGCCCTAGAAGCTTGCATGTTAGTCTTTTGAGTTCTATATATGATAAGATTATCATGGTCTTAAAAATTTGCAGAGGAGACATGGTGAAACTTGGAAGCACTGACGTTTATCAATGCTTATCTACACTAATAAAAGACAAAGATGCTAATTGACCATACCTTCGCCACGCCCATCATCCAATCAGAAGAGTATGCAAATTAACCCAACAAAGATGGCCATTAAATTTGCATACTGCAGGCAGGGTGGGGCAGCGCAATCCGCCGCCCACCTGCTGCCATCTGGGCCTCCCATGTGCAACCCAGGGTGGCAGGGCGGGGCAGCATGCAATCTGCCACCTGCCCCGCTGCCATCCTGGCCTGCCGTCTGTGACCCAGGGAGTGGGCCTAAGCCAGCAGGTGGTTATCTCCCGAGGGGTCCCAGACTGTGAGAGGGCACAGGTCAGGCTGAGTGATCCCCTCCCCCACCAGTGCAAAAATTTTTGTGCACCGGGCCTCTAATGTATATGTGTGTGTGTATATATATATATATACACACACATATATGTACACATATATGTATATATATGTATATATATATATATGAGGAAATATGCAAAGTAGGCCAGGAAGCCATAACAGGTCACGCCCAGACAGGAGGAGGTTACAGGAGGAGGTTCTGTGTGCAGGTGAGGCCTGGAGCGGAGATGGAGACAGAGACAGGGGGCCAGTGAGCTGCCGTGCTCCAGCTAAGGCTGGCCCACTGGAGCTGGAGTGTACACAGACAGGAACAGGGGGGCCAGCCCACAGCCTCCATGGCCAAGCGCAGGCCCAGAAAGGAGATGGCGGGCCTGTGTCCCGTGGAAGTGGCGTGGCTCCTTCCCGGCTCCCATGGGCGTCGGTGGCTTGCTTCCACCTCCTGCATAACCCACACAGCTCTGGTGGAAGCAGCACGGCTCCCAGCTGTGTGCTGCGGTTTCTGCTGGCTCCCGCAGAAGTGGCGGGTGGCCTATTGCGTGTGATATCATGCAATGGGCTACTAGTATATATATATAAAGATAATGAAAATGATGGGCTTAAACATGTGATCCTCAAGCTTCTCTTAGCTATGAAATTCAGAGTATAATTTTTCAAAATAAAACAGGTGGTTCAGTTTGTTGGAGCATCGTTCAGTACACCAAAAGGTTTTGGGTTTGATTCCCAGTCAGGGCACATACTTAGGTTTCGGGTTTGATCCCAGGTTGGGTGCATATAGGAGAAAACCAATCAATGTTTCTCTCTCACAACAATGTCTCTCCTTCTTACTTTCTGCCTCCCACCCCAGGCTTTCTTTTTATTTTTATTTATTTGTTGTTGTTTTCTCTCCCTTCCTCTCTCTCTCTCTCTAAAAAAATAAAAAATATCCTCAAGTGAGGATTAGAATGTTGGGAGCGGAGTCAGTACGGAAGACCAGTAAACTCCTGCTTTCGTAAGAGTGTGGATCTGGAAAGGAAGGGGCAAATTGGGTTTATTTGGGAAATACAGAAAATAATGTATTTAGGAAATACACATATTGCCTTTTAAATGGGAGAAAGGCAAAAGAGACGGGGTCTCGCTATGTTGCCCAGGCTGGAGTGCAGTGGTTATTCACAGGCGCGATCCCACTACTGATCAACACAGGAGCTTTGACCTGCGCCGTCTCCGACCTGGGCCGGTTCACCCCTCCTTAGGCAACCTGGTGGCCCCCCGCTCCCGGGAGGTCCACCATGTTGATGCCGAACTTAGTGAGGACCCCCGATTGGCATAGCGCACTACAGCCCAGAACTCCTGGGCTCAAGCGATCCTCCAGCCTCAGCCTCCGGAGTAGCTGGGACTACGGGCGCACACCACCACGCCGGGCTATGACAGTTAATTCTGTCCAGTTTTTGTGACTAGGTCAGAACAGCATGAGAAATATAGAGTTAAACACATTCCTCTTAACAATTACAAATATATTCCTCAAGATAAAAAAATAACCCCGTATTTTTTGAGATCCTTCTAAACAGCACCAAATAATGATGATATAATGATATGATAAGAATAGGATAAAAAAATTGACCTGTATTTTTTGTTATTAGTCATCTTGTGAACAGATAAGCATGCCATATTGGCCAACATGCCATAAGTTATAAGCATCACAGTAGATTTAGAGCCTTTGTTTACTGTGTGTGTGGTATCAGTTGAGTGTGTCTACATATAACTTTTGAAAAGAGAGACCTTGCACCTTCTCATGTTAGGGGATGGGTTCTGAGTTGATAATTTTTTTCTTTTTACCCCACAATGACATTTCTATTGGACTGTAGCAGAATGTGCCACCCCAAATGTCTCTCTTTTACACAAGGATTATTTTGAACTGATTATTTTAAGAATCAGCAGACACGGAAGCTCTGAAAACTGAGTAGAAGTTAGCTTTTTATAAGAGACACTAGAGGCTCGGTGCACAACAATTTGTGCACTCGGGGGGAACGGGGGCGGGGGGATGCCTCAGCCCTACCTGTGCCCTCTCGCAGTCTGGAACCC
>NW_006296629.1:115229-120981 GCF_000327345.1 Myotis davidii | reverse complement strand
CCGCTCCTTTTTTTTCTTTAATTCTGGGCCAGCTTTAGCTCTGAGGCTCCAGCTCTTAGGCCTCCACTGCTGAAAGTAGGTAATTGAAACAATGTATAACTCCAGCTCTGAGATACCAGCTCGCTGAAAGCTGGTTTCTGGGTTTTTTTGTAAGCTTCTATATTTGTTACAATGTTTCTTAAACTGCAGGCTCAGAGGCCTGCAAGGGAGGCGGGGAAAGTTGGAGTCCTCCGTTACTGAAGCAAGCAAGCCTCATGTTAGTTTCAAGTTGCCTGGCTGCCGGCCGCCATCTTGGGTGGAAGTTAATTTGCATATCTTGCTGATTAGCCAATGGGAAGGGTAGTGGTCGTACGCCAATTACCTTGTTTTTCTTTTATTAGATAAGGATTTGCATTTATAAGGGTAATCTCCATTTGTAAGTGTGCCCGGAAGAGGAGAATGACAGTCTCTAGAAACACTTGGGAACAGAGAAGGGAAGAGGTGTTAACTTAAATCTGCATAACGACCATATCATTGTTTATTGTGCTTTGTCTGAAAGCCTCCCATAACTGGCTGCCCTCCCCACAACATCTTTTTATTTTCTGGTCTTGAGATGGAGATGGTGCTTAAGGTGATAACTTGGGTGATTTTCAGAAGTTACTTGGTTTTCCTGGGTCTCTCCTATGTATATAGAAAGTATACATGTTATTAAACTTTTGTTTGCTTTTCTACTGTTAATCTGTCTTTTACTACAGGGATCTCAGCCAAGAACCTGGAAGGGTAGAGGGGAAACTGTTTTTCCTCCCCCACACTCATGTTCCCTGAAATTGATCTCCTGGTGTGATGGTTACTTTTTCAGCTGAAGTGGGTGGGAGGAAAAGCTTCTTCTTTCAGAATTACATCTTGCTATTTGGCCATAATCCAATACTACCCTCATCTTATAAGTAAGACCTGACTTTCATCCATATAAAATTGTTGAGTGTTTATGTTAGATTTAATTATCAAATTGCTTCCATATCTTATTCCTCTCAGAAGTTTTTCTTAGCTCTGGTCTGCTGGTGGCACTCTAGGGTTCGGGTAATGCAGATATAATTTTACTGTGCCCTTAATTATTTCCAAAATTACTTATGTTTTTATTGTGCAGTGACTTCATCATTCTACTGTTTTGTCTGTAGATATTCAAGTCTATCACTATTGTCTTGATAATGTGGTACCCAGAATTGGGGGGGGGGGGTAATATTCCAGTCATTCTAAACAGATACCAATGGGATTTTACTTTTTTATCTGAATATTATATTATTGTTGTTGTTCAAACGCCACTGCATCTTCATAATTCTGCTTGAATTAGACAAAGATACTCTTACTTCATTTTTATAGGTGAGGGCTTGTGCTCTAATTTGATTTTTTTTGTGTGTGTGCACATCTGATTTTATTTTTAATTTCATCAGCTAAGGCAAATATCTTCACATCCTAGCACGTCTTCTTCTCAATCTGATGCTTACTGCCAGCAAGGCCATCCAAAGCACAGCCTAGTGAGGTTGATCTGATGATCTCTGCTTAAAGCAGTGGCTCTCAGCCGGTGGGTCGAGATCCCTTTGGGGGTTGAGCGACCCTTTCACAGGGGTCGCCTGAGACCATCGGAAAACACATATATAATAACATATTGTTTTTGTGATTAATCACTATGCTTTAATTATGTTCAATTTGTAACAATGAAAATACATCCTGCATATCAGACATTTACATTACGATTCATAACAGTAGCAAAATTACAGTTATGAAGTAGCAACGAAAATAATTTTATGGTTGGGGGTCACCACAACATGAGGAACTGTATTAAAGGGTCGCGGCATTAGGAAGGTTGAGAACCACTGGCTTCAAGAATGGCTCCATTGCTTTTACATGAAGGCTCTAATGTACTCCAAAGTCTGATAGCCTTATTGTATAATCAGTTTCTTTGTAAAGTAAACTACTTCTCTATTTTATAGGCCCCATTTTTCACTCAGTAAAGGATTAATAAAATCCATAGAGAGTGATATATCATATTGAAACTGGACAACCAATAGTTCCAGGTTGCTTGTCACTACTTGAGCCAATTGAGCAGAGACAAGGTTGAATCGTATATGAGCGTTTATTCCAAGAATGCCAGCAGTATGGGAGAGCAGCAGGTCACCCACAAAAATCTGCTCTACCCCTCCCCATAAGCCAGCTGTTTATATTAGGTAGAAGGACAAAGATTATATGGGAAAGTAGAAATTACAGGGAAGTAGATAAGGTTTAATGGTTACAGGTTACAGGCAATGAGGGCTTGGGTGGGCACCTCTGCGACAAAATTGTTTCAGCAACAAGATTGTTAATCTTTCCACGATGTTAGGCAGTTATCAGAAAAGGAGAATGGACTGACTGCATTCTGAGGTTAATTCCTGTGTTCTGGGGCATACAACTCTCAGCCAGGTTAGAATGTGCTTTCTCTAATCCTAACAGAACAATCGCAGTTAACAGAGCATGATTACTATTTCTTATAATTGTAGCTAGTCCTCACTATTCTATTTCTTCCCCTAACAATATATTTGGTAGGAAAGCAACATATTCATGGAACTTTTGATCCATCTCTAAGTGGAAAGAAAAGGTTAGTTTTCCTTCAAGAGTCTGGATCTTTGGTCCTGTGTCTGGTCTCCAGAGGGTGATGTTGCACAAAAGAGAGATCCCTGAAGATTAGCACCTTCCCCTCAGCTCCTCCTTCCTGCAGCTGCCTATTGAAGCATCTTCCCTGAGTTCTTTAAGACAGAGACAAGTGAGAAGAATCAGAGATTTAGAAAGCATGCAAGATAATCTAGCAGTTTTTTTGTGTCCCTGAACCAGGGATCTAATCTTACTCACACCTCCTATTTCTGAGAGCTGAATCCCACAGCTGCTTTCCTGCATGCTGAAGGGAGATCGTCCAGAAAGAAGCCACGGCATTTCCACTGCTCAGACATGCTCCTGCTGCTCGTCCCAGTCCTGGGGATGCTTTTCACCCTGAGTGAGTAGTAGTCGATTATGGTCTCTGGTTACACAGAAGTAACTGCTTTCTTGTTTGAATTTTAGCAGAAGTACTTTTCCTAGTCAAGTCTGTCTGCTTTCACTGATACAACATTGATTTTGCAGGAGATGCCAGGGCCCAGTCAGTGGACCAGCCTGACAGTCACATCAGTCTTTCTGAAGGAGCCTCGCTGGAGCTGAGGTGCAAGTATTCTTACACGGGAACTGTTTATCTCTACTGGTATGTCCAAGACCCCAGCCAAGGCCTCCAGCTTCTACTCAAGTACCTTTCAGGGGACACCTTGGTGAAAGGCATTAAGAATTTTGAGGCTGAACTTAGGAAGAATGAGTCGACCTTCAACCTGAGGAAGCACTTTGCTCATTGGAGTGACTCAGCTGAGTACTTCTGTGCTGTGAGTGCCACAGTGCTGGGAACTGCATGAGGAGCTGAACACAAACTCTGTGAGTCACTAAGGAAGAGAACTGCATTGGAAAGATTTTGGATTCTGACATAGTAGAATCCCTGGTGTTCTTACTACATATTGTATAGCTGCTGAGGGACTTGCTGAGCCAGCGTGAGGCAGACAGACTTTAATGATTGGATACGAGAGTTGGGACATGGTACAGGAGAGATTTACTTTTCATTCAGCATTTTATCTTCTAATAATTCAAAGTAAAAGTGAAGTCCTTTGGATGACTTACTTTCTTCTCACATACTTACTACCTTCCCAACTTGGTAATTTTAAGATAGTTTTCTTCGAATCTTTCTTCTTGGCTCCATCCCATGCCGGTTATTTTCCTTCATTTTTAAGTGCCCCATTTAGGAAGGAGGGAGTGATTAGGATGGTGAATCGCTTAGAATACTGCATGCTTATGCAGATTTTATGAGACTGACGCGCAACCTACTGCGCTAAAGAGGCACCTACTTGCTTATGCAGATTTTAGTAACTTATTAGAAGTATTGCAGAAGGAAGAGTGAATAACTTCAAAATTTTTAGTATTTCTCCAAGGACTATAAAAAGAGAGGAGATGCTAAATCTACATGTCAAATTCTATTTGTTTTGAAGTAGAGCTCATTTTATTTTTCCCCAATTATAACAATAGATTCCTATTTTTTGATATCTGAAATTCTGTAAATTCATATCAGAAATCTTCGAAATTTGTGGGATAGTAGCTTTTGTCAATTTCTCACAAATGCCATCATTGTTTCTTTTGTATTCTCTTTTCATATAACTTCACTGTTAGAATATCAGAAGTTGTTTCTCATCTGTTTGGCATTGCAATTACGAGGTATAAAGTCTAGCAAAGTCTGGCCTTTGAAAATATACTGATTAAGAATTTCAGTGGGTCCTAACTGGGTTGGCTCAGTGGATAGAGCATCGGCATGCAGACCAAAGGGTCCCTGGTTTGATTCCGGTCAAAGGCATGTACCTTGGATGCAGGCTCCACCCCGGCCAGGCTTTGGTCGGGGCTTGTGCAGGAGACAACCAATCAATGTGTTTTTCTCACTTCAATGTTTCTCTCTTTGTCTTTCCTTCTCTTCCACTCCCCCCAAAGAACAATGAAAAAATATCTTTGGGTGAGGATTAACAACAATAACAACAAATAATAATAATAAAATTAAAAAAAGAACATTAAAAGAAAAGAATTTCAGGGGGAAGTAAAAGGTTGAAGGCATGTGATGATCCCTTGGCAAGAATGAAAAAACTCTATGACACGATTTGTATTCTTTTTTTTTTTTTTTAAATATATTTTCTTGATTTTTTACAGAGAGGAAGGGAGAGGTATAGGGACTTAGAAACATCGAAGAGAGAGAAACATTGATCAGCTGCCTCCTGCACACCTCCCATCGGGGATGTGCCTGCAACCAAGGTACATGCCCTTGACCGGAATTGAACTTGGGACCTTCCAGTCCGCAGGCCGACGCTCTATCCACTGAGCCAAACCGGTTAGGGCATGATTTGTATTCTTAAGTATGGTACCTAAAGTCTTGGAAGTTAATGACTTCAAAGGAGAGTAAAGGAAAGTGGACGGAGGTTGGGCTTTTCAGTTGTATACTTCCTGATGTTGTGATGGCTAAGAGATCACAGAAATTTAAGATTATAGAAATTTAAAATATAGAGAATAATAATAGTAGATTGTGGTTAGTAATTTACCTCAGTGAAAGAGGACATCAGTAGGAATCAGCATTATTTTTCAAGTCATATTATTAAGTATTTGAAAGCTTTTTGAAAATGAAGGTAAGTGACATAAACTTATTCCTAACAATTTTTGCTTATTTAATCTGTTTGTTTTGAGAGGCTGATTATCTTTATGACACTTATGGTCACCAACTGAATTCCATAACCCAAAATGACCACAAGTGGGTACTTTCTCAGTATGTATTAGAAGAAGAAATGCCAATTTCATTCTTTTAACAATTATTTTACTTTTTTAAACTAGATAATTTTTATTTTTTAATTAGCATTGACATACATTATTGTATTAGTTTCAGGTGTACACTGCAGTGATTACACATTTCTTAACTTACTAAGTGATCATCCTCATAAATCTCACACCAATCAAACATCACACCTAGTTATTAGAATGGGGGGTCCCTCAGACCAGCCTGCACCCTCTCGCAGTCCAGGAGCCCTTGGAGAATGTCTGATTGGAGTGGGCCTAAGCCGGCAGTCAGACATCCTTAGCACTGCCACAGAGGTGGGAGAGGCTCCCACTACCATCATTGTACTCACCAGCCATGAACCAGCTT
>NW_006296629.1:112093-115182 GCF_000327345.1 Myotis davidii | reverse complement strand
GTTTTTATCTATATTGTTTACTTTTGAGTAGTTCTTTGAGTTCCAGATTTTATCAGTTTAACTAAAAGGAACAAAAGGAAGAGTTTTTTTTGTAACCTAGAACCTCCCAAATCCTGAATTGTGAGAGGGTGCAAGCCAGGCCAAGGGACCCCTCTAGTGCATTATCGCTGGGCCAGGAAGGGAAGGGGGAAGCTGGCCAGCCAGGAAGGGACTGTGGGACATGCTTCAGCTGGCTCAGTCCTGATCTGCCGGACACCAGCAGCAGGCTAACCTATTGGTTGGAACATCTGCCTCCTGGTGGTCAGTGCACGTCATAGCAAGCAGTTGAGTGGCCTTAGCATTAGCATATTATGCTTTGATTGGTTGAACAGATGACTGGACAACTGGACAATTAGCATATTAGGCTTTTATAGTCAATAGGATTATTGACTATATTCTCTATGTTGTACTTTACATTCCCATGACTATTCTGTAACAACCAATTGGTACTTCTTAATCTCTTCACCTTTTTTATCCATCCCCCCAACCCCTTTCCCATCTGGCAACCACCAAAATATTCTCTGTATCTATGAGTTTGTGTCTGTTCTGCTTGTTCATTTATTGTTTTTTAGATTCAATTATTGATAGATATGCATTTATTGCCATTTTATTGTTCATATTTTCTATCTTTTTTTTCTTCTTAAATAAGATGCTTTAATATTTCATATAATACTGGTTTGGTGGTGATGAACTCCTTTAGCTTTTTCTTGTCTAGTAAACTATCTGACCTTTGATTGTAAATGATACCTTTGCTGGGGAGACTAATCTTTGTTGTAATTTCTTGCTTTTCATCACTTTGAATATTTCTTGCCACTACCTTCTGGCCTGAAAATTTTCTGTTGAGAAATCAGCTAACAGTCTTATGGGAGCCCAATTGTAAGTAACTAACTGCTTTTCTCTTGCTGCTTTTAAGATTCTCTCTTTGTCTTTAACCTTTTGCATTTTAATTATGATGTGTCTTGGTGTGGGCCTCTTTGGATTCATCTTGTTTGGGACTCTCTGCTTCCTGACTTGTATGTGTATTTCCTTCACCAGAGTAGTGAAGTTTTTCAGTCATTATTTCTTCAAAACAGCTCTCAATTCCTTGCTCTCTCTCTCTCCCCTTCCCAGCACCTCTATGACACAAATGTTGGAATGCTTGAAGTTGTCCCAAAGTCTCCTTGTACTAGCCTCATTTTTTGGAATATATTATTTCCTGTTCTGATTGGGTGTTTTTGCTTCCTTATATTACAAATCACTGATTTGATTCTCAGCTTCATCTTCTCTACTGTTGATTCCTTGTAAATTATTTTTCCTTCCAGTTAGTGTATCTTTCATTTCTGACTGGTACTATTTTTTGTTGTTGTTGATGTTCTCACAAAATTCATTGAGCATCCTTATAACCGGTATTTTGAACTCTGCATCTCATAGATTATTTGTCTCCATTTTATTTATCTCTTTTTTTTTTCTGGAGTTTTGTTCTGTTCTTTCATTTGGGACAAGTTTCTTGTCTCCTCATTTTGGCAGCTTCCCTGTGTTTGGTTTTATGTATTATATGGAGCTGTCCTGTTGCGCAGGCTTGCTAGAGTGCTCTAATTCAGTAGGTGTTCCTTCGAGTCCAGAGGCACATTCTCCTCAATCACCCAAGCTGGGCACTCAAGGTGCATCGCCTGTGTGAGCTGTGTATACCCTCCTCTTGTAGGCGAGCCTCCATTGCTGTTGGCATCTCAATGGGGGGATTTATCCTCAGGCTAACCAGTTGCAAGGAATGGCTGTGACCTCAAACCTCCAACCACCATGAAGGGTCAGCTATGCAGGGGCCCACCCCACAGAGTAGGACTTACTTCAGCAGGGCATTGGAGCCTGCTTAATACACCCTTTGAGTGTTCCACTTGTGGATGTAGTTGGATGATGATAATTCTATGTGGTCTGAAACTGTAGACTGGGCGTGCTGGCTGTAAGATCTCCTGGGAGGTGCAGGCTAAGGTAAGCTGTTACCTATGTTTTGCCTGGGGCCATATGGAATGCCCTATAAAGCCATCTGCAGATGGCTGCTACTTGTGCTGGACTTGGAGGTGCACAGGCAAGGCCAAAGTGGGTGCCCAGCTGAAAACAAAGGCCAACTGCTGCCAGGGTTGGGGCAACTTAGTGAGACGTAGAGGGAACAGTGATGCATAATGTTTCTTTTTTGAGAGATTTTTAGGAAAATTTGAAGCATGAGCCAAGACAAGCCATTTGTATGAAAAAGCCACAAGAAATAGCATGGGTGGGCCTGAAAGTTGGGTGGGATGGGGTTTCAGGGAATCACCAGGGTGGGGAAAACATTGTGAGACAGGTTGATGGAGACTCAGATATGGTGCCTTCCTGCTGGCTCTGTGGGAGTAGGGGGCATATCAGAAAAGGAATAATGGCCTCTGCCAGCCCTTCTGTCTGGGAGAAAACTGCTTAAGCTCAACTGGAAACCCGTAGTTACTTTAGCATAATTGTATTTGCTATGTGAAAAAATTGTAACATATTTTAAAAACGTTATATTATCTATATGTTTTATATTAATAGATATGGTTATCTCCAATTATAAAGTTTCAACTTTTTAAAAGAAATAAAACATTTTTATTTTTCTTCTCAGTCTCTCTTTCCCAAGACAAATTTACAAACTTTGTTTCTTACATCCATGTTTTTATATTGCTGATACATATGTTTTTTGCTAAAAAATGTGTAGTGATGTGTTTTTAAAATTTACATGAATGCTATCTCACTGTATGTGCAATTGTAAAACTTGTGTTTTTCATTAAAAATATTTTTAAGAAAACAACTTATGTGTATGGATATATTTTATTACTTTAACAGGTATGTAGTATCCCGTCTTCAAATTATTATATGTCCCTTTTTGATGAACATTTGTATAATGCAAAATCATCGTGATGAGTACTGGAAGTGTTAGCCATTGCAATTAGGCAAGAAGAAGAAATAAAAGGCATCCAAATTGGAAAAGAGGAAGTAAAACTGTCCTTATTTGCAGACGACATGATATTATACATACAAAACCCTAGAGACTCCATCAAAGCTACTAG
>NW_006296629.1:107650-110596 GCF_000327345.1 Myotis davidii | reverse complement strand
CAGATACTATTTCTTTATTTGTGTCTGTAGCTTTCTGAGCTCTTCTATATGTAGCAATTGCAGTATTTGAGCAGCTTCATTAAGAACTGAATCTCTGGGGGGGGGAGGTAAGAGATCAACCAAAGGATTTGTATGCATGCATATAAGCATAACCAATGGACATAAGACACTGGGGAATAGGGGAGGCTAGGGGACTGTCTAGGGCGGGGGGAAAAATGGACACATGTAATACCCTTTGTAATAAAAAATAAAATTAAAAAAAAAATAAAGTCAAAATACCACTGCCATGAAAAAAAAAATCATCGTGATGGTCTTAAGCTTGACTGGACAATCATTTACAAAGGTTAATAGGCCACATAAGTTTTGGCTTCCCTCAGGGTAGGAGTGTTTGTAAGGGAATCCCTTCAGCTGTCTACATAGGAATTCAAGGGCCATTTTATTTGCAACTCTTCCTCCTCTTGTCCCAAATCAAGTGCTCAGCTGTGAGGAAATAAGACCAAATAATCCATTCAGATTTATAAACCTCATGCTCCAAAAGGAACCAATATTTTCTGCAACAGTTACAAAATCAGTGCCCCAAAGCTATGGCTTTCTACCAAGTAGTCATAATTCATTTACAGTCTAAATGCAATTTACCAATAAGAGACTATTTGGCCATAGCAATGTTATCTGTATTACACCTGATATTCCACATTTATCAGATTTCCCGATGAACAAAGGTAGAAAGTTAACCAAAATTTTTCATTTAGGAGAAAGGATCTTGTTAATCCTTTACTCAGGGGGGTTTTGAAACGTTTATTACTACAAAAATTCTGTAAGGAATATAATTATACATGTTTCCTTAGATAGAGGTGCAGAATGTTCTATGTCATACACCTAGAGGTAGCACTGCTGAGTTATATGATTTACACTTTAAAAAGCTTACTTGCTATTCCAATATTTATCTCCAAAATGTTCTTACTAGTTTTCAAGTCATCAGCATCATAAAAGGACTTCTTTTTCTTCACATCCATGGACTTGATATTCCCTGTAATCCCATCTCCTCTTCCCTACCTTTGTTTCTTGCACTTCCCAAATAAACTACTTGCACTCAAATCTCCTTTTCAAGGTTAGCTCTGGTGAAACTCAATCTAAGAGTTTTGGTACAGAAGTGGTCCTAACAAGCAAATAGAATGAAAATCTGGAATTAAATTATTCATGGTCGGAATGCAACAACAATCCCAGTATTAGAGGTAAGTGGAATGGTGATAAGTCCTGACAGGTTGCAGAAAGACTATGGCTAATTACTTGTGTTAAATCAGCATGGGATTCAGGTAGAAGTTGTTGCAGTAGCTTATGTGATGATAACTTTAGCACTTGAAAGGTATTTTGTTAATGGTAATTTTATGTCCTGTGGTGTTGGTTAGTAGTTGATAGTTTTCAGCAGGGAAGAGCAAGAGCAAAATGGAACCAACCAACAGCACTGTGTATGCTTTTTGCCATCGTTAACTAACAATGAACTTTAGAAGACAATGGCTACTGCTTCTTGTCTGCTTCCCAAATCTTGTGAAAATTCACTTTTATACTTAGAACCATAAAAAGAAGGGGAATTATAGTTTCTTATGCAACCAAATTGACAATAGAATAACCCAGTATAGAGAACTGAAAGCCACTATGAACAAAAAAGGAATCTTAACCTCCGCTTACTCTTTTTAAAAAAAATCCTCACCTGAGGATATTTTTCCATTGATTTTAGAGAGAGTGGAAGAAAGAGGGAAAGACAGAGAGAAACATTGATGTGAAAGAAACACATTGGTTGGTTGCCTCCTGCATGCCATGACCAGGGCCCCGGGCCGGAGAGGAGCCTGCAACCTAGGTACGTGCTCTTGACTGGAATTGAATCCTTGACCCTTCAGTCTGCAGGCCAACTCTCTATCCACAGAGCCAATCCATTTGGGGCTCTCATACTCTTTTAATCCAGATATTCCTTTTATTACAGTCATTACTGAGAAATCATTACAAATATCCATGCAGGTGAAATGATTACAGCTCTAGCTTTAGGCAGTGGAGGATTGTTACTACAGACAGAAGACCTTAGATAAAAAAAGTGGGGATAAGAACAGAAAGCAGAATTTTTAGAAAATGTATGAATTATGAAATGGTAGTCACAGAAGCATGTTATCAAGGTCTCAATAATCTTCATCTCAGTGGCAAAGCAAATTTCTTGTGTGATTTATTTCACACACATTCAAAAGCACTTGTTGAACAATTGACTAAGAATTATGTATCACATCTTAAAGCTCACAGTGAGGTATTAATATAAGCATAAAACTTTCAAATATTAACCCCTTGTTAGAGCTGTTGCTTGCAAATATCTCCAGTTTGGTCGGTTGCCTTTTTATTGTAGGTTTTTTTTTGTTTGTTTGTTTTTTTCTGTGCACAAGTTTTTTAGTTTAATATAGTCTCATCACTTATTTTTGCCTTTACTTCTCTTGCTTTTGTGGTCAAATTCATAAAATGTTTTCTATAACCAAGGTTCATAAGTTTAGTACCTATGTTTTCTTTTATGTAATTTACTAGTGACCCGGTGCATGAAATTCGTGCATGGGGGTGGGGGTGGGGGTGGGGTGTTCCTCAGCCTGGCCTGCACCCTCTCCAATTTGGGACCCCTCGAAGGATGTCCTACTGCCAGTTTACAGGGATTGGGCCTAAACCAGCAGTCGGACATCCCTCTCATAATCTGGGACTGCTGGCTCCTAACTGCTCACCTGTCTGCCTGCCTGCCTGCCTGATTGCCTCTAACCATTCTGCCTGTTGACCTGCTCGTCCCCAACTGCCCCACCCCCCGCTGCTGCTGCCGGCCTGCTTGCCCCCAAATGCCCATCTGCCAGCCTGATCACCCCAAACTGACCCCCTGCTGGCCTACTCTCCCCTACATTCCTGTCCCGCTGGCCTGCTCATCCCCAA
>NW_006296629.1:98821-107314 GCF_000327345.1 Myotis davidii | reverse complement strand
GTTCCAGGAAGACTTTGAGAAATTTACAGTATCTGCTTTTCTTCCAAGAGAAGTTGTCACTTTTATGCCAGAGTGAGAATTATTTGTATGCTTTGTATGTCAGCATTGGGCCACTGTGACTGGAGGGCACTTAGCTTGACTTGAGAGTAATTATCTTGCTCACTGGCTGGGAGGGGGGGTGTGTGGCAGAGGAGATAAATACTGGGTTCTGGATTATTCATAGATTGCTGACTTTCTGGATTGATTGTTCAAGCCCCTCCTTTTATTGATGTCCACCTTTTATTGACAGTCATCTATCCTAGGAAAGAAATGAGATGAAAATCTCTTTCTTTTCATTGTGAAAAGCATTTGAATTCCTAAGGTGTGATAAGGCCACTCAGCCATCCACAGTCAAGGTACACATTTTCATGGAGGATGTTCCCACTCTTGAATAAATTAAAACAATTTTTTTCTTTTAATTTAAACTTTCTTCTATAACTGTTTTCTTGTTACTTAAAAGCTAGTTTTTTTGAAACTACTTCCAAAGCTTTTCAAGCTGTATATGTCCTTGGAATGAATTTATAAATAAGAATTGAGCCCGGCCGGTGTGACTCAGTGGTTTAGCATTGTTTTTTTTTGTTTTAATTGGTATGTTCGTTTTGACTCTGTCATATGCTCAAACTTCAATGGAAGTCATGAAAACCTATTATTTTTGCCTGTTCCCTCCTTTATGTTGGAAATATTCTTTTCTACTCAGAGGGACCTTAACTTTGATGTAATGGATTGTTTCCATTGCCAACTGTTTTCTTCCTTGCCAAGTAAGAGAGTTGTGGTGAACTCTTCAGTGATGCCTTCCCCAGGATATTTGCAGATGTGGTTGGGAAAAGTCATTTCATCCCCGACCTTTGCATGTCAGGAACTGGGGTGATGGGGTGCCGCCTCACCTGTGCCCTGGCTCTCTCTCCTTCTGATCACCATGGCGACCACCCAGCCGCATGTGTCTCTTTCTGCCAATACAATGCTGTTTTGATTATTGTAGCTGTGTAGTATAATTTAAAGTCAGGTAGTGTGGTATCTCCAATTCATTCTTTTTTCTCAGGATTGCTTTGGCTAGTTGTGGTCTTTTGTGATTCCATACAAATCTGATAATATTTGTTCTTTTTCTTTAAAAAGGTCAGATAAAGATCTCCCAGACAAGAAAAAGCTAAAGGAGTTCACCAGCACAAAACCAATATTATAGGAAATGTTAAAGGGTCTTCTATAAGAAGAATAAAAAGATAAAAAATACAAACAATAAAATAGCAATAAATACATATCTATCAACAATTGAATCTAAGAAACAAAATAAACCAACATTCAGAACAGAAACAGGATCATAGATACAGAGCACATTTTGATGGTTGCAGATGGGAGGGTGGTTGAGGGGATGGGTGAAAAAGGTGAAGAGATTAAAAGATGAAAATTGATTGTTACAGAATAGTCATGGAACTATAAAGTACATCATAAGGAATATAGACAATAATCTATAATAATAAAAGCATAATATGCTAATTAGACTGGATGTCCTTCCGGACGGCCTTCCAAATGAAGCCGGGGCTGTGAGGGAAGCCCAGGTCCCAGGTGCCAGAGGGAAGCCGGTGCCGACAGCCAGGGGGAAGGAAGGCCTACTCTTGCACGAATTTCATGCATCAGGCCTCTAGTATTCTAATAAATAAGTATGTTGTCAGATGGTTATGGAATTTATTGAGATGACCTCTTAGAAAGTTATATAATGTTTAACCACTGAGGTGTACACCTGAAACAAATATAATATTGAATGTCAATTGAAAAATAAAAAATGGTTTAAAAAAATCTACTGGTACAATTCATCAATGACATTTATGTACTTTTGAGCTCATGGTGTGGATGACAGATTCCCTCAGAGGAATGGAGTGTTACTGTAACACAATGGACAAGGTTGCCTTGAAAAAGTAAGGATATCATGGATAGTGAGACGGTTCACTCGGTTTATTTCTTTTTTTCAAAAGTTTTTAAAAAAAATTGATTTCAGAGAGAGAAAAGGAGAGGGAGAGATAGAAACATCAATGATGAGAGAGAATCATTAATTGGCTGCCTCCTGTTCAATGCCACAACCCGGGCATTTGCCCTGACCTCCTGGTTCATGGGTAAATGCTCAACCATTGAGCTGAGCAACACCGGTCAGACTCACTCTGTTTATTTCTACTCTGACTTCAGGTAGAGAAGGTTAGAGAAATGCTCTCCTCTACCCCCCCCCTCCCCAACAACACGGGAAAAAGGAGGAAGACACTGCTTGCTCACAGAGATTAGACATGGGGTAGAAGGGAAAAGAAGAGAAAGAAGTGATTATGAACCTAAACAATATCTTGACCCAAATTTTCTACCCAAGCCTGAAGCTTGTTACTATCTACACCTTGATGCAGGACCATGTCATTGCCTTTTCTGAATTCATGGAGAGTGAGTTTTACAAGAGGTACCCTGGAAAAGATGCCTTTGTTCAAAGATACATGTTAGTAAAGCTTAACAGATAAAAGGCATACTTTTTCCTAAGTTTTTCCTGTGAACATTTTGCATTTAAAAAATGCCCTTTGTATTTATTTCAGAGATGAAGGGAGAGGGAGAGAGAGAGAGAGAGAAACATCAATGATGAGAGAGAATCATCCTACACGCCCCACACAGCGGATCAAGCCTGCAACTCAGGCATGTGCCCTGACCGGGAATTGAACCGTGACCTCCTGGTTCATAGGTTGATGCTCAACTACTGAGCCATGCCAGATAGGTAAGAAATATTTTTTGATCACTTGCTGTGAAGTGTCCGATATTGTTTATTTGTGGGGAAAAATGTTTCCTCTGCCTTCCCAAATTATCTACTAATGATTAAATACATGTTATTGATATACCTCTGATTTTTATTGTAAAAATTGCTCATGTAATACTTCTGTGAATCAGAAGGAGGCTAAAAATGGCTTAATAAGAATAAGTAAAATTGAATTCTTCACAGAAATATTATGGTATAAAGCTTCCAAGTCAGTCGGTGTGCTGGAAAAAAATAAGCTTATGAAAAATACTAAGTATTCTTTCAATTTGCAAAGGACCATCTGACAGCTAACAGGTGTCATTAAAAAAATGCTAGAGGTGAAAGTATAAGACTGACTTTTGAGGAGGTTAACATGACTACCAGTTTAGTAACTTGTCCACAAGGGGGTGTCTTTTCTTAACACATGTACATTTCCTGCTTAAATTCTGAGCTCACATCCATCCTCTCACTCTGACCTTAATCTTTCCTCACACTTAGAAGACAAAACCCAAGGACACCAGAAAAGCTAAGAATGAACTCCTTTCCAAGATCAGTGATTGTGTTATTGTTAATGTTTGGTAAGTGATATTCCATATAAATGTTAGTCTTTTGTTCCATTATGTTGTATATGTTTAAGCACAATTTTCTTAAGTAGTAAAGCCCCAGATTATGCCCAAAGTAACATTATTGTAATTATTATTATTATTTTCAGGAAGAAGCAATGGAGACTCCGTGACGCAGACGAAAGGCCAAGTGACCCTCTCAGAAGGGGCTTCCCTGACTGTGAACTGCTCCTATGAAACCACAGGGTATCCCACTCTTTTCTGGTATGTTCAGTATCCTGGAGAAGGTCCACAGCTCCTCCTGAAAGCTGCGAAGGCCAATGAGAAGGGAAGCAACAAAGGATTTGAAGCCACTTACCAAAAACAACCAAATGCCTTCCACTTGGAGAAAGCCTCAGTCCACCAGTCAGATTCTGCAATGTACTACTGTGTGCTGGGTGACACAGTGACAGAAACTGCAGGGGGAGCTGAGCACAAACTCTGAGCAGCAAGGAGAAGCATAGAACTGAGAGTCTGACTTGATGATCCACTCTAGTTTAAGGACTAGGTCCTAGGATCTAGTCTACTATTGTCATCCAACACTCCACCCCAGGCACTCTTGTTGGTATGCAAATCATCCACATCAAGTCTAAGAACATTATGAACAGAGGAAAAGTAAACGTGCCTCATGTGGGGTGCCTTACTAATGAGACTGAAAGCAATCTGTCACCATAGCTTCTTAATCACAGTTGAAATTTGTGATTTTTCAAAGTATAAGGCTTGAATAAATGAAATGGTCTATGTGTTCATCTTTGCATAAAATTGTAGCTCCTGAACTTGTCCCAAGTCATCCAAGGAAATATTGTATTTAGAGACACACTTATAACAAAGGAGGTAGCAAATGTTTTCCTGATAAGCTGGGGCAAGAAGGGATAATTTCTGTGGAAACTTTAGCCCAAAAAACAATGGTTTCTTAAAAGAAGAAAGGAAGGAGGAAATGGAGAGAGTGCTGCATATGACCACTCATATAGAAACAGAAGATGGAATGTTTCTCATTTTATTTATGGGGAAATTACATGGCAGTCATAGGGTAGTTTTCTCCATGCACATTAAAGCAAAATTGTTATATTCTCTGCAATTAGAATAGTGTCTGCATCACAGTAAAATCTCTTCTGATACTTATTAAATTAATAAACAGGTAGGAAAACTTATTACTGCTACCACAAAAAGATGCCACTTTTTCATTAAACAAATTTATTCAACAAAAAATAATTTGTGTCAGATAATAATCTAAGAGCTAGTACACAGAACAAATAAAATTTGCTGCCCTAATAGAGATCAAATTTTAATACAGGCCTTATTCAATTTACTGCTATTCTAGTCTTTAATGTACATTAGATCATTTAATTCTTTCACAAATTATAAATTACTAGGCCCATTATGAATACGAAGATAGTGCGACACTAAGAGTTTGAGTCACTTATTCATGATCACATAGTTAGTAGCAGAGCCAGGACTCAAATGCAGGTACTTGATGCACATGTCTTAAGTATCAATCCAGGGCACTTACATAGATGTGTATACAGATTCCATTGCCAGTAGTAAGAAGGGTTCTGAACCACAATTTTTTTGTTTTGTTTTTTTACTTCTTTTTATTTTTATTTAAATTCTTTATTGTTGAAAGTATTACATATGTCTCCTTTCCCCCCCATTAACCTCTCTCCGGCAGTTCCCACCCCCCAGCACATGCTCTCACTCCCCTACTGTCTGTGTCCATGGGTTATGCTTATATGCATGCATACAAGTCCTTTGGTTGATCTCTTAGCACCCATCCTCCCCTGCCTTCCCTCGGAGATTTGACCGTCTGACTGATACTTCTCTGTCTCTGTATCTATTTTTGCTCACCAGTTTATGTTGTTATTTATATTCCACAAATGAGTTAGATCATGTGATATTTATCTTTTTCAGACTGGCTTATTTCGCTTAGCACAATGCTCTCCAGGTCCATCCATGCTGTTGCAAATGGTAAGAGTTCTTTCTTTTTTACAGCAGCATAGTATTCCATTGTGTAGATGTATTACAGTTTTCCAATCCACTCATCAGCTGATGGGACTTAAGCTGTTTCCAAATCTTAGCTATTGTAAGTTGTGCTTCTATGAACATAGGGGTGCATATATTCTTTCTGATTGTTGTTTCTGATTTCTTGGGATATATTCCTAGAAGTGTGATTACTGGGTCAAATAGGACTTCCATTTTTAATTTTTTGAGGAAACTCCATACGTCTTCCATAGGCTGCACCAGTCTGACGACTGGTAATTCTTACCTGTTAACACTAAGGAACTAAATATCTAGTCTCTGCTCTTTTGGAATGCCAGTGGCCTTTCTTGTGACTCCTCATCATACCACACATAATGCCCAATTATCTCTGAGCTTCCGTGCCAGGCAATAATGCCCCAGCTTCCTCATCAGATGTATCGGTAAAGATATTGCTACAGCATAAGTCTGATATTTTGCTGCCTATGGGTTCTTCTAAGATTTTTATGTAGTGTGTTTATCTGGTTTTGTGATTAGGGTAATGCTGGCTTCATAGAAAGAGATTGGAAGTATTCCTTCGTCTTGAATTTTTTGGAATAGTCTGAGGAGGATTGGTGTTAGTTCTTCTTTGAATATTTGGTAAAACTACCCTGTGAAGCTGTCCTGACCTGGGCTTTTGTTTGCTGGAAGTTTTTTGATGACTGCTTCAATTTCACTGGTAGATACCAGCCTATTCAGATTTTCTGATTCTTCCTGATTTTTCTAGGAATGTGCCCATTTCATTGAGGTTGTCCTGTTTGTTCAAATAGAGTTGTTTGTAGCATTTTTTTTTTAAACAATCCTTTGTATTTCTGTGGGGTCAGTTGTTACTTCACCTCTTTCATTTCTGATTTTGTTTATTTGGGTCCTCTCTCTTTGTTTCTTGGTGAGCCTGCCTAGAGGTTCATCAATCTTGTTTATCCTTTCAAAGAACCAGCTCTTGGTTCTATTGATCTTTTGTATTTTTATTTTTGTTTCTCTGTCATTTATTTTGACACTGATCTTTACTATTTCCTTCCTTCTACTTACTCTGGGCTTTCTTTCTAGTTTTTTAAGCAGCAGCAGGGTTAGATAACTTATTACCAGTTTTTGTTATTTTTTCAGGTAGGCCTGTAGTGCTATAAACTTCCCTCTCAGGACTACTTTCATTGTGTCCCATAGATTTAGGAGTGTTGTGTTTTCATTTTGTTTGTTTCCAGAATGTTTTTTATTTCTTTTTTGATCTCTTTGGTAACCCATTAATTATTTAATAGCATGCTATTTAGCCTCCATGTTTTTGATTTTTTTTATTGTAGTTGGTTTATAATTTTATGCCATTGTGATCTGGGAAGACGCTTGATATGATTTCAATCTTCTTGAATTTGTAGGAACTTAGTGTGTGTCCTAATATGTAGTCTATCTTTGAAAATGTCCCATGTGCACTTGAGAAGAATGTGTATTTTGTAGCTTTGGAGTGAAATGTTCTGAAGATGTCAGTTAATTCCATCTTAATCAGAAGTTTTGAGCAAATGTAGTTCTGACTCTAAGATGATTTTGTTGGTTTATCTCTTCACACAACAGCATGACTCTTTGAGTAGATAGAAATGTATCCAGCAGAGGCAAGTCTGGTGTATGATGACAAGGAGAGTAAATGAGTCTCCCTTTCATGTGGCAGAAAATACTATAAGATAGAGAAGCTGGACTTAGATGCAGCCAGTGTACTTGGTAGAGGAAGTATGGAGATGCATCTGAGAGCCTTCTCATATTTTCTGGATTCATTTTTCTTAGCATTTGGGACATTGGAATAGGAAGAATAAAGAAAAGAAAGTTATTTTTTTAATTCATCTCTGATTGAGAACTGTGGAAGGGATATAAATTGTTGAGCATAAAGATTTAATGATCAATGTCTTAGGTATGGCATTTGTCTTTTATTAATTACTAGAGGTACAGTGCACAAAATTCATGCACTGGTGGGGTGGGGCAGGGGGGCCCCTGGATGAAGGTCCAACTGCTGGTTTAGGCCTGTGAGATTGGGCCTAAACTGGCAGTCGGACATCCCTCTCACAATCTGGGACTGCTGGCTCCTAACTGCCTCTGCCTGCCAGCCTGATCATCCCTAACTGCCTCCCCCTGACTGCCTGGTTTCCCGTAACTGCCCTCCTCTCCTGGCCTGGTTGCCCCCAACTACCCTCCCTTGCTGGCCTGATCTCACCCCCCCAATGGCCCTCCCCTGCTGGCCTGATCTCACTCCCAACTGCCCTCCTCTGCCAGCCAATTTGGTTCTGATTGGTTGATTTCTATGTTATTCAGCTTCAAAAGTTCCGCCTCCTAGGCAGCCATTGGCTTCTCACACTTCACCCATATTTGGTTCTGATTGGTTGATTTCTATGCTATTCAGCTTCAAAAGTTTCACCTCCTAGGCAACCATTGGCTTCTCACACTTCACCCATATTTGGTTCTGATTGGTTGGTTTCTATGCCAGTCAGTGTCTCTGGGCCTATCAATGCGGCCTGATCAGAAAGCCAGGGTTGATCAGCAGCCCTGGTGGAGGCCTGGAGAGAAATGGAGGCACAGCTGCTGGCCCTGCCTGGAGAGAGAGAGAGAGGCATGTGCTGATCAACAGCTGCCACACAGGCTATGGATCAGACCCTGCTTCTCTCTTCAGGCCTCTCTCTGGGCCTGATTCACAGCCTCCTCAGCAGTCAGTGCTGGGTCACCACACCTGCAGGACTGACTTCCGGTGGGTTGAGCCTCCAGTTGTGACCCACTCAGTGTTTTTTTATATTAGGATTATTGAAGTGTAATTACCCACATATATTTAAAGTGTACAATTTGATCGGTTTTAACATATGTATATGCCACAATCAAGGTAATAAACATTTCTTTCACCCCAAAGAGTTCTTTTTGTTACGATCCATCCCTCTCTTCACTTCGGACCTCAGAAAATCACCTTCTACCTGTTACTATATATTACTTTGCATGAATGTGGGTGCACTATAATATTATTGTTTCTTATTTGACATATACTTTTTTTTGTTCTCTTTTTACTTTTTTTCTGACCTTTTCTTTTTTATGTCTCCTTTTATTTTTATTTTTATTTTTTGT
>NW_006296629.1:96187-96960 GCF_000327345.1 Myotis davidii | reverse complement strand
ACTTTTTAATATTCAATATTATCTATTGGGTCTTTGCACTTTGCTAAGTGGTTGTCCTAGAGATTACAACATACATGCCTACTATTCAGAGTCTACTGAGAGTTAATATTGTACTATTTCATATAAAATGTTGAAATCTTGCACAATATTAGTATATCTCTTTATCCACCAGTATTGATGTTTGTTGTAGTTGTTCATGTATTATTACATCTACATATATTAAAAACCCCACCATAGAATTTTAAATTTTTTCCTTGGAATAGTTTTATGCATTTTATTTTTTAATTTTTTCTAATTGTCCCCTCTATATTTTGAATGAACAATATTCACATAGTGAAAAAAATCAAGCAGTTCCAAATGATGTACAGTGAAAAGTGAATCTTTTTACCCCAGTTCATAGTTACTTTACCCTGTGGCAACCTATTGGATTTTTTGGTTGTGGGTATACTTGTGCTTAACAGTTATATATTTATTTTATTTTTTATCTTATTTATTTTTAATTTTTATAAATAATTCTTTATTGTTGAAAGTATTACATATGTCCTCCTCCCCCACATATGTCCCCTCCAGCCTGCCACTCCACCCCACCTCAGGCCTTCAGCAACCCTATTATCTGTGTCTATGGGTTATGCAAATATGCATACAAGGTTTTTGGTTTATTACCTCCTAGCCACCCACCCTCTCTCACCTTCCCTCTCAGATTCCACATTCTGTTCCATGCTTCCATGTCTCTGGATCCCTTTCATGTGGCAGAAGATAAAAAAGACAGAGAA
>NW_006296629.1:94882-95578 GCF_000327345.1 Myotis davidii | reverse complement strand
TATTTTAATTGGATTGTTTGTCTTCCTATTGTTAAGTTTCATGAGTTCCCTGTAAATGTTAGAGATTAAACCTTTATCGGTGATGCAACACTGGCAAATATGTTCTCCCATGCAGAGGGCTTTCTTGTGGTTTTGTTGATGGTTTCTTTTGCTGTGCAGAAGCTTCTTGTTTTGATGTAATCCCATTTGTTTATTTTCTCTATAGTGTCCTTTGCCTTAGGTCTGGAGATGTATCTGTAAACATATTGCTATGAGAGAGGTCTGAGATTTTGCTGCCCACTGTTTCTTCTAGGATTTTTATGGTTTCACAACTTACATTTAAGTCTTTTATTTATTTTGAGTTTATTCTTGTGCATGGTGTAAGTTGGTGATCTAGTTTCATTTTTTTTGCATGTATCTGTCCCATTTTCCCAACACCATTTATTGAAGAGACTGTCTTGACTGTATTGTATGCTCTTGCCTCCTTTGTCAAATATTAATTGAGCATAATGACTTGGGTCAATTTCTGAGTTTTCTGTTCTGTTCCATTGATCTATGTACTTGTTCTTGTGCCAGTATCAGGCTGTTTTGATTATGGTGGCATTGTAGTATAACTTGAAATCTGGTATTGTGATTCTTCCAACTTTGTTTTTCTTTCTCATAATTGCTGCAGCTATTCGGGGTCTTTTTTGATTCCATATAAATTTTTGGAGCATT
>NW_006296629.1:90190-94772 GCF_000327345.1 Myotis davidii | reverse complement strand
TGGTATTTTAATAGGGATTGCATTCAATCTGTAGATTGCTTTGAGTAGTATGAGCATTTTAATGATGTTGATTCTACCAATTCATGAACACAGTATATTCTTCCACTTGTTAATACCTTTTTTATTTCTTTTTTCAATGTCTTGTAGTTTTCAGAGTACAGGTCTTTTGCCTCCTTGGTTAAGTTTATTCCTAAGTATTTTAATGTTTTTTGGTTGCAATGGTAAATAGGATTTTCTTTAGTTTCTCTTTCTGATAATTTATTATTGATATATAAAAAAGGCATTGATTTTTGGGTGTTGATTTTGTATCCTGCTACATTGACAAATTTATTATCAAATTTAGTAATTTTTTGGTGGAGTCTTTAGGGTTTTCTACGTACAATATCATTCATCTGCGAACAATGAGAGTTTTACTTCCTCCTTTCCAATTTGGATGCCTTTTATTTCTTCTTCTTGTCTGATTGCTGTGGCTAGGACTTCTACTAGTATGTTGAATAAAAGTGGTGAAAGCTGTCTTGTTCCTGCTCTTAGGGGAAATGCATTTAGTTTTTGATCATTGAGTATGATGTTGGCTGTAGGTTTGCAAATATGGTCTTTATCATATTGATATTTGTGCCCTCTATTCCCACTTTGCTGAGAGTTTTTATAAAAAATGGATGTTGGATTTTGTCAAGTGCTTTTTCTGCGTCTATTGATATGTTCATGTGATTTTGGTCTTTCAATTTGTTTATGTGAATAGGTGTTAGTTCTTCTTTGTTTGAAAAACTCCCCTGTAAAGCCATCCAGATGTGGGTTTATGTTTGGTGGGAGTTTTTTTGATTACTGCTTCTATTTCATCAGTTGTTATTGGCCTATTCCAGTTTACTGATTCTTCCTGATTCAGTTTTGGGAGATTGTATTTTTCTAAGAATTTTTCTATTTCATCCACAGTGTCTAGCTTGTTGGCATATAGTTGTTCATAGTATTTTCTTACAATCTTTTGTATTTCTACAGTGTCAGTGGTTACATCTCCATTTTCATTTCTGATTTTATTTATTTGGGTCCTCTCTTTTTGTTTTTGAGTCTGGCTAATGGTTTATCAATTTTGTTTATCCTTTCAAAGAACCAACTCTTGGTTTTATTGACTTTTTATTGTTCTTTTAGTCTCTCTGTTATTTATTTCTGCTCTAATCTTAATTATTTCCTTCTTTCTACTTACACTGGGATTTTCTTTTTGTTTTCTTTGTAGTTCATTAAATTGTAGGGTTAAATAGTTTATTGGTTTGGTTCAGTGGCTAGAGCATTGGCCTGCAGACTGAAGGGTTCCAGGTTTGTTTTCTGTCAAGGGCACATGTCTGGGTTGCAGGCTCGATCCCCAGTAGTGCGCATGCAGGAGGCAGCCAATCAATGATTCTCTCTCATCATTGATGTTTCTCTCTTTTCCCCTCCTTTCCTCTCTGAAATCAATAAAAATATATTAAATAAATAGTTTATTGCTTATTTTTCTATTATTTTTTTTGAGGTATGCCTATAGTACTATGAACTTCTTTCTCAGGACTGTTTTTGCTGTGTCCCAGAGTTTTTGTGTGTTAATTTTCATTTGTTTCCAGGGAGTTTTTTATTTCTTTCTTGATCTCCTTGGAAAACCATTAATCTATATTAATAAAAGTGTAATATTCAAATCAACCGAACGACCAAACAGCAGAACGACTGTCCAGACAACCAGGCAATACATACACTGGTTCCAGGTCAGCCAAGGCAGGTATGATGTGATTGGTTGGGAGCCCTGCCATCGTCCCACAATCACCCCGCAGAGGGAGGTCCAAGCCACCCTCTGCAGGGCGATCAATGGGGGGGATCTGCTATCAATCACCCCAAAGAGGGACGCACAGGCCATCAGCCAGCGATGCTGTGGCAGATGTGTGGGGCCAGGCAGCAATTGCCCCACAGAGGGAGGCCCAGGCCAGCCAAGTGATCACACCCCATGCCTGTCACCCGCAGAGGGAGGCAATTGGTGGTAGGGGGGTGGGCAGTGCCACACAGATGGCAAGCAGTGGCAGCAGCAGGGGTGGGGCTCGCTGCTGGCAGCTGGGGGAAAGAAAGCCCTAATAGACCCTGATTGCCAGTCAGGCCTGCAAACCCTACCCGAGGGGTCTTGGATTGCGAGAGGGCGCAGGCCAGGCTGAAGGACATCCACATTTCCCCATGTGAGAATTTTGTGCACTGGGCCTCTAGTTGTTTTGTAACATGCTATTTAGCTTCCATGTGTTTGAATGATTTTTGCATGTTTTTAATGCAGTTGATTTCTAATTTCATTCCACTGTGATCTGAGAAGATGCTTGATGTGATTTCAATCTTCTTAAACTTTCCAGGAATAACTTTTCCATCTACTTTTATATAACATCTCATTTGTAGAGGACTCTAGGACTAATACACCATTCCAGATTTGGAAAGGAAGAAACATATTATGTGAAAATTGTAGTATATCTCAGGAAAAATAGCCCTAAAATTAGTTCTAGAGAACTTTGGCTCTGCATCTTACCTCCAGAGGGCGATGTTGCACAAACTAGAGGTCTTGTGGATCAGTATCTGCTCAGCTCCTCCTCCCTGCAGCTGGCTGAGTTCTTTGCCCACAGGACAGGTGACTAAAGTTACACAGTAGAAAGCCACAGGCTCATTTCAGCGGATTTTGCATTTTCATCTAAGCAAGAAACTTGCTCAGCCTACCCTTCCATAAACCTCCTACTTTCAAGCATTTGGTTTCTGCAGCCACTTTCCTACCTGCTCAAGGGAGATTTTCCAGAAAGGACCCCACGGAGTTTCTACTGCTCAGCCATGTTCCCATTGCTTATTTCAATAGTGGGGATGATATTTGTCCTGAGTGAGTAAAATTTCATAACAGTTTGTAGTTCTACAGGTTCTGATTAGAAATGCTTTCCATAGCAAAATCTGTACTGTTTTCACTGATACAACATTGATTTTGCAGGAGATGCCAGGGCCCAGTCAGTGGACCAGCCTGACAATCACATCAGTGTTTCTGAAGGAACCTCACTGGAGCTGAGGTGCAAGTATTCTTACACTGGAGTTGTTTATCTCTACTGGTATGTCCAAGACCCCAGGCAAGGTCTCCAGCTTCTACTCAAGTACCTTTCAGGGGACACCTTGGTGAAAGGCATTAAGAATTTTGAGGCTGAACTTAGGAAGAATGAGTCGACCTTCAACCTGAGGAAACACTTTGCTCATTGGAGTGACTCAGCTGAGTACTTCTGTGCTGCGAGTGCCACAGTGCTGGGAACTGCATGAGGAGCTGAACACAAACTCTGTGAGTCACTAAGGAAGAGAACTGCATTGGAAAGATTTTGGATTCTGACATAGTAGAATCCCTGGTATTCTTACTACATATTGTAGAGCTGCTCAGGGATTTGCTGAGCCAGCATGAGGTGGACATGCTTTAATGATTGGATATGAGAGTTAGGACATAGTACAGGAAAGATAGATTTATTTATTTATCTATTTATTTTTAATCCTCACCCAAGGATATTTTTTCCATTTATTTTTTTTTGTGAGAGTAGAGGGAAGGGAGAAGGGTGGATGGGAGGAGAGAGAAACATCCATGTGAAAGAGACATGCTGATTGGTTGCCTCCCCCATGCATCACAACTGGGGCCAGGGATTGAGTCTGGAACTGAAGTACATGCCCTTGATCCTGGACAGGGATCAAACCTGTAACCCTTCTGTCCATGGTCTGAAGCTCTAACCACTGAGAAAAACTGGCCAGGGCCAGAAGAGTTTTACTTTTCATTCATCATTTTATCTTTCACTTAGAGGCCCGATGCATGAAACTCGTGCCCTTGGGGGGTGGAGTCCCTCAGCCCAGCCTGCACCCTCTTGCAGTCCATGAGTCCTTGGGGGATTGTGGGAGTGCACTGACCACCACGGGGCACCTCCTGCATTGAGCATCTCCCCTCTGGTGGTCAGTGCACATCACAGCGACTGGTCATTCTGCTGTCAGGCTGAAACCAGCTCTCCGAGATCCCCTGAGCAGTCCTGGATTGCGAGAGGGTGTAGGGCAGGCCAAGCGACCCCACAGGTGTACGATCGGGGCTGGGGAGGGACACGGGAAGTTGGCCAGCTAGGGAGGGCCCAGGGGAGGGCTCCAGGGCAGGTCTGGCTCGTCTTGCTTAGTCCTGATCAGCCGGATCCCAGCAGCAAGCTAACCTACCAGTTTGAGTGCCTGCCTCCTGGTGGTCAGTGCACGTCATAATGACTGGTCAACTGTCTTCCCCCTGGTAGTCAGAGCACATCTTAGTGAGCCATTGAGCAGCCTTAGCATATCATTAGCATATTACGCTTTGATTGGTTGAACAGGCAACTGGACTATTAGCTTATTGGGCTTTTATTATATAGGATAATCCAAAACAAAAGTGAACTCCTGTGAATGATTTCATTTCTTCTTACAAACTTACTACCTTCCCAACTTGGTAAGTTTAAGATAGCTTTCTTGGAATCTTTCTTCCTGGCTCCATTCTGTGCTGGTTATTTTCCTGCATGTTTTGGTGCCCCATCTAAGAAGGAGAAAATGATTCATGAATAGCTTATAATCT
>NW_006296629.1:84567-88714 GCF_000327345.1 Myotis davidii | reverse complement strand
TATACTGATTAAGAATTTCAGTGGGGCCCTGGCCGGTTGCGCTCAGTGGATAGAGTGTTGGCCTGTAGACTAAAGGGTCCTGGGTTTGATTACAGTCAAGGGCACATGACTGGGTTGCAGGCTCGGTCTCCAGGGGGGGGGATGAGGAAGCAGCCAATCACATTCTCTTTAGCCTCTAGTAAGATATAAAGATTAGCAATGCTTGACCCCCAAAAATATACTGATTAAGAATTTCAGTGGGGCCCTGGCCGGTTTGGCTCAGTGGATAGAGTGTTGGCCTGCAGACTAAAGGGCCCTGGGTTTGATTCCAGCCAAGGGCACATGACTGGGTTGCAGGCTCGGTCTCCAGTGGGGGGGATGAGGAAGCAGCCAATCAGTCATTCTCTTTCATCATTGATGTTTCTATCTCTCTCTCCCTCTACCTTCCTCTCTGAAATCAATAAAAATATATATAAAAAAGGAATTTCAGTGGGAAGTAAAAGGTCAAAGGGCTTGTGATAAATGTATGATTCCCTTGGCTAGAATGAAAAACTCTATGAGAAAATATTGCATTCGTAAGGACTTGAAGTCTTAAAAGTTAATAATGACTTTGAAGGAAAGTAAAGGGGGAAAATGGGGAAGAAGGTTGGGTTTTTTAGTCATGTAATTCCTGATGCTATGATGATAAGTGATTAAGATTATAGAAATTCAAAGGTATTGAAAATAATAGTGGACTGTGTTCAGTTATTTACCTTAGCCAAAGGGGACACCAGTAGGAATCAGCATTATTTTTCAAGTCAGATTGTTATAGGCACCAGAAACACCAGAGAAGGTGTTATTAGACAGCCGCCTGAATTGAAAGGTGAGGGTTGTCTCCTCCTGGTTCATGTCAGTCTCGTAGGAAGGAATTCAAACGAGTGACCACGGGTGATTGTGTTGTAGTAAAGCCAATTTATTAAATAAATAAAGTAAATTTATTAAAGAAGCAAGGCAAGCAAATATATCATAATACATCTTGTTTATGAAGCAGAGACGGACTTCCAAGCTAGTCTGAGAAGTGCTGTGTGGTAGAGGTTTGGCTTTTTATACTTCTTTGTCTATAGGTTTTAAAATTCCTCTGCCGTATATCTTGGTACAGATTAACTCTCAAAGTCTCCCTTTTACTTTGTATGGTTTCCCAGAAGTTATGAGAAGCATCTGGTGATTTTATCTTTAACAAGTACGAGACGGCTGGCTTCTCTGTTTAAACAGTGAGAGAAAAACTTCCTCCTTCCCCAAAACAGCTGACTTTGTTTAATGGGTGAAATAAACTCTCTTCTTTCCTTCCCTCCTCCTCTCTCCTGCCTTAGCAGTTCCAGGGTGATTTACACTACGTATTCTCTGGTTAGGGAAAAGAGGCATTAAAACTCCCCCCTCTTTTCTGAATTCTTTGGTTAAAGAGGAGAGGTATTAGCCATTTGTTCTCAAGATAAGGTTTTGCTGCAAATTGGCTACAAACTGTCTAAACTGTTTGGCCTTGTTTAATTTTCTTGTCTCAATTTCCCTATTCCTCCTGCCCGGGACATTTCCTAGCTTCTCACTATCTTTAACAATATTGTTAAGGGTAGCTGTGCTATATGTATTTGAAAGCTTTTGGGGTAAGAGACAAAAAATTACTCTTAATAAGTTTATGATTATTAAATCCATTTTGCTTAGAGAGGCTGATTATCTTTATGAGACTTATGGCACCAGCTCAGCTCTAATACCCAAGATGACCACCAGTGGGTACTTTCTCAGTATGTATGAGAAGAAGAAATGCCAATTCTTTAATTTCCAAACTGAAGCTGAGTACTGAGGACATATAACTGCTGGCACCAAGGACTTCCAGTACCTGGGAAAACATTTTCCACCTTGACAGCAGCACCCTGTCTGAGATATCAAAGTTTGTTTTATTTACATATTGCTCTATAATTGTGAAAATCTTTACATGATACATAAATATGTGAAGGAGATAGAAGAAATTCCCAATTATTTAAATATAATTCTATTTGCAATGTTAAAAATTATAACATTAAAATATTTTATCATTTGTATCTCTTTATATTAATAGTTATACTCATATTGTTTCAATTTTTTAAAAATAAATAAAACAATATGAAAAAATGCTAAAAATCACTAATCATCTGAGAGATGCAACTCAAAACAACAACGAGGTACCAAGCTAAGACTTGGAAACAGCCTAAGTGCCCATCAGCACATGAGTGTATTAAAAAACAGTGGTACATCTACACAGTGGAGTACTACGCAGCTGTAAAAAAGAAGGAACTCTTACCATTTGCAACAGCAAGGATAGACCTGGAGAGCATTATGCTAAGTGAAATAAACCAGTCAGAGAAAGATAAGTATCACATGATCTCACTCATTTGTGGAATATAATGAACAACATAAACTGATGAACAAAAATAGATACAGAGACACAGAATCATCTAATGGACTGTCAAAACTCAGAGGGAAAGCCGGGGAGGGTAGACTGGGAGGCGGGGGTGTGTATGTGGATAAGAGATCAACCAAAGAGCTTGTATGCATATAAGGATAACCAATGGATACAGACAATGGAGGAGGGTGAAGGCCAGGACTGGATGCTGGGGAAGGTTGGGAGAAGACAATGGGGGAGGGGGTGGAAAGGGAACATATGTAATACTTTTAACAATAAAGATCTTTTAAAAAGTTTACCTGGAACCCCTTAAAATTACTTTTTAAACTTTAATTGAATTTATTGGGGTGACATAGCAACAGATTAGCTTGGGAGTCAATACCTCCTAGTGATGCCAATATCAGTCAAGTCTCAACTACAATAGGAGAGTGCACACAGCTCACACAGGGGCTCAACTGTAGTGCCCAAGTCAGGGAATTGGGGAGGCTGTGCCACTGGGGCCCACAAGACACTTACTACATAAGGTGACTCTAGCAAGTCTGGAAACCTAGCAGATCTACCTAATAAATAGAACCAAATACACGGAAGCAGCCAAAATGGGAAACAGAAAAAGAAACATGTCACAAATGAAAAGATAGGAGAAATCTCCATAAAAAAACACAAACCTAAATGAAATGGAAACAAGAAAACTACCAAATACAGAGTTCCAAACAATGGTCATAAGGTTGTGCAAGGAACTTACTGAGAACTTCAAGGAACTTAATGAGAATTTCAAAAGAAATTAGTGAGAACATGAACAACATAAAAAAGGACCAGTCAGGAATGAAGCATACACTAACTGAAATAAAGAATAATTTATAGGGAGCCAACAGTAGAGTAGAGGACGAAAAGAATAAAATCAAGAATTTGGAATATAAGGCATAAAAAACACCCAATCAGAACAGCAAAAAGAAAAAGAATCCAAAAATATAAAGATGATATAAGGAGCTTCTGGGATAAATTCAAGTGTACCAAATGTTAGCATCATGTAAGTAGCCGAAGAGAAGGAGCAAGAGATAGAAAATCTACTCAAAAAAACAATGACAGAAAACTTCCCTTACCTAATGAAAGAAACAGATTTACAAGTCCAGGAAGCACAGCAAGTCCCAAACAAGAGGGACCCAAAGAGGCCTACACAAACACACATCACAATTAAAATGTCAAAGGATAAAGACAAAGAGAGAATCTTAAAAGTAGCAAAAGCAGTTAATTACCTACAAGGCCAGAAGGGAGTGGCAAGAAATAATCAAAATGATGAAAAGCAAGAACCTACAACCATGATTACTCTACCCAGCAAAGGTATATATGGCTAATAAGCTAAGTGTCCGACTTTCTGGGTAATGACGTCACGTAGCAATGCCCAGCTTCCTCTCCCTAGTGACTAGCCTCCTTGAAGTTTCTTCAGCCCAGGAATATGACTTGCTTTATATCCAGGTGGAAACATTTCACACCAAAACCAAATGTCTGTGAAGTGTTTTCCTTGCTTCATCTCATTTGATCCTCACAGAAGTCCTGGAGCAGGTAGACAGGAGACTTGGTAGAATCCTATTTTCTTTTCATTAGCCAGAAAACAGAGATTTAGAAAGCTTAGAAACTTGACCCGACTGAAAAGATGTAAGAAATGGTGGACCTTGAAAATGACTTCAGGTTTTCTCACTGTGCAGAATATAGTCAAACACTGCTGCAGTTAAATATTTTACCTTTTGTTCTCCCTGA
>NW_006296629.1:81845-82401 GCF_000327345.1 Myotis davidii | reverse complement strand
AATGGACACAGACAGTAGATGGGTGAGGGCATGAACTGGGGTGGGGGGCTTGGAGGGTAATGGGGGGATAAGGACACATATGTAACACCTTAATAAAGAAATTTAAAAAATAATTTTAAAAAATATGAATAATAGTATGGCAATAAATACATATCTATCAAAATATTGAATCTTAAAAACACAATAAATAAGCAGAACAGAAACAGACTCATAGATGGAGAGAACATTTTGATGATTGCCAGATGGGTGAGGGGTTGAGGGTATGAATGAAAAAGGTTGAGGGATTAAGAAGTACAAATTGGCTGTTACAGAATAGTTATGGGAATGTAAAGCACAGCATAGGGAATATAGTCAATAATATTCTAATAAATATATATGGTGTCAGGTGGGTACAAGATTTATCTGGATGATCACTTAATAAATTATGTAGTGTCTAATCACTGCGGCGTACACTTGAAACTAATACATTAGTGTATGTCAACTGTACTTAAAAAATAAAAATGTTTTAAAATGCAAAGTATTTTTTTGATTTCCCAAGGTCCATCTGCCAGGGGCT
>NW_006296629.1:79437-81285 GCF_000327345.1 Myotis davidii | reverse complement strand
TCCATGCTGTTGTATATGTTTAAGCACAATTTTCTTAAGTAGTAAAGCCCCAGATTATGCCCAAAGTAACATTATTGTAATTATTATTTTCAGGAAGAAGCAATGGAGACTCCGTGACGCAGACGAAAGGCCAAGTGACCCTCTCAGAAGGGGCTTCCCTGACTGTGAACTGCTCCCAGGAAACCACAGGGTATCCCACTCTTTTCTGGTATGTTCAGTATCCTGGAGAAGGTCCACAGCTCCTCCTGAAAGCTGCGAAGGCCAATGAGAAGGGAAGTGGCAAAGGATTTGAAGCCACTTACCAAAAACAACCAAATGCCTTCCACTTGGAGAAAGCCTCAGTCCACCAGTCAGATTCTGCAATGTACTACTGTGCGCAGAGTGACACAGTGACAGAAACTGCAGGGGGAGCTGAGCACAAACTCTGAGCAGCAAGGAGAAGCATGGATGCTCGGCATCTGCCTTTAGAGACCAAGATCTAGTTTACTGTTGTTGTCACCCACCACTCCACCCCAGGCACTCTTGTTGGTATGAAAGTCATCCGGATCAACTCTAAGAACACTAGGAGAACAAAAAGTAACCATGGTTTGGCTCAGTGGATGGAGTGTTGCCCTGCAGACTGAGGGGTCCTGGGTTTGATTCCCGTCACGGGCACGTATCTCAGTTGCAGGCTCCTATAGGGCCCAGGTCCTGGTTGGGGCACGAGAGAGGCAACCAACCAATGTGCTGCTCTCACATCAATGTATCTCTCGCTTTCCCTCCCTCTTCCACTCTCTTTAAAAAGAATTAATGAAAAAATATCCTCGGGTGAGGATTAACAACAACAACAACAAAAAAGTAACCATGCCTCATATGAAGTGCTTTAATGGTGAGAGTGAAAACAGAGTGTGTCTGTATAGTTTCTTAATCACAGCTCAAAATTTATGATTTTGAATGTCTAAATCTGGAATGAAAGAAATAACCCATGTGTTAATCCTTGCATAAAACTCTAGCTCACTGACTTAACCCAAGTCATGCAGGAAAATAGTGTATTTAGAGACACACCTGCAACAGATGAGGTTTCAAATGTCAGACATCCCTCTGGCAGCCCAGGAGCCCTCGGGGGATGTCCACTTGCCAGCGGGGAGCAGGCCTAAGCTGCAGTTGGGCATCCTTAGTGCTACTGAGGAGGTGGGAGAGGCTCCCGCCACCACCACTGCTGTACTGGCAGCCATCAGCCTGGCTTGTGACTGAGCAGAGCTTCCCCTGTGGGAGTGCACTGACCACCAAGGGGCAGGTCCCGCATTGATCATCTGCCCCCTGGTAGTCAGTGTGTGTCATAGAGGCCAGTCATTTCCAGTTGTTCTGCTGTTAGGGTCCATTTGCATATGACTCTTTTATTATATAGGATAGAGGCCTGGTGCATGATGGGGGCCGGCTGGTTTGCCCTGAAGCTTGTACCGGATCAGGGTGGGGGTCCCACTGAGGTGGCTGGCCAGCCTGGGTGAGGGGTTTAGGGCTGTTTGCAGGCTGGCCACAGCCCCTTTAGGGTAAGGGTCCCCCCTGGGGTGCCTGGCCAGCCTGGGTGAGGGGCTGATGGCTGTTTTTAGGCTTGCCATGGCCCTCAGCCAGCAAGCTCCCAGTGGAGGCTGGCTGGAAGCAGGTATCTGGGATTTATTTATCTTCTACAATTGAAACTTTGTTGCCTTTAGCAGAGGCCACAGTGGGCAGGGCAGGCGGAAAGCTTGGATTCCTCCCTCATTTGGGCAACCAAGCCTCCTGCTTGCTCTAGCTCTGTGAGTGCTGGCCACCACCATCTTGGTTGGGTTAATTTGCATATAGTCGCTCTGATAGGCTGGTGGGCATGGC